>NC_092211.1:80756251-80832980 GCF_043381705.1 Parasteatoda tepidariorum
ACCTCCTGCAAAGTTTGATTGACTTTCAGACTGTCACCGATTTAGATTCCTCAAAATAAAAAAAGAGAATGGATGATTCAGTTGAACACACTTATCGAAGGTAATGGTAACCTGGCGGAAACTCAGACACAATTGTCATCGTTAGACGATCATTCCTATAACAACATTAATTCTGATGATAATCTATGTATACATTATTTGAGAATAAAGTATATTTTGCTGGCTATGTTTCCAGAAAGGGAAAAAAGTATGTTTAGACAGCCTAATTTCTTAAGATGTTAATCCTTTCTATGCTGAATTGATAAAATTACAATCTCATGGTGGGTTATTGCTTCCCTCAGAGGAATTATTTAACTGCATCTCTTTATTAGAGAACACAGCAATGTCCACGATCAATATCAATACATTGAATGAAGTATATGATAATCTGGAGGATCTGATGAACCACCAACACCCACAGACACTGTCCTCATTGTTAATTTTTTCTTAATCACAAGAATTTTTTTTTCTCTTTGTGATCGCTCCAATTGCATTGATGTGCACAAAGTTAATGAAACAAAAAAAATATAGAAAATAATCCAAATTATAAGTTTTTAAAAATGTAAAATAGTCGTATGTTTTTTTAATTAAATAGTTTTATGTTCATAAAAATACAATCACGATGATACCTTTCTTTGTTTATATCTGATTTTTTTATGTTATTATTTTCTTAAATCAAAATTGTAAATTAATTTATTGGGTTCATCTTTGTCTTTAGTATAAGCAAATTTTTCTGGCGCCTACCTGGATCTACTATAATTTATTTCATAGATGTGTGTACTTTGCTTATTGATTCTTAAAAAAACTTTTTTTTCTTCTGTCATCTGTTGAAATTTATATTAAATCATTTATATATAAATTTGTTTTATTGAGTTCTTTTTAAGATGAGTATGATCATTAACACGTTTTCATTTTTTCTCTATGGCATCTCCTTGGATTTATTATTCAGGGTGTAGGAAAAATAGTTATTGTATCATGGTATGGAAGTTTACTATTTTTTTTTTTTGTGTGTTCATTTTTTTTCCTTCCAGCCACTTATATCTTGTTAATTGATTAACCCTTAATTTTAATATTGATATTATTTCGTACCAATGATAATATTATATTGTAATTGCAACAATTCATACTAAAATTGTAATTAGTTAGCCAGGTTTTTTTTCTTCACCCTTTAAACCATTTCACTGATTTATGTATTTTATTTACTGGATTTATTAACCTGCTCTATTTTCCAAATTTATTATAATTCATGTATTCTGTTTCTGTAAGAATACAAACAATCTGTTACATCATATTTTTTTACTTTACGATTAGTTATGAATTACTTATAAGTATGCTTTCCCTGTGCAAACCAAAAAAAAAATAAAGGAAAAAAGGCAAGAGAAGCTTGAGGAAGATAGTGCCCCAAAAAATCCTCTCAAATCCAGCTATGGTGCTGGACTGTTTTAAGTTGGATTTTTGTGTGTGTGTGTGTTACATCTAATATTTTTATCACAATTTCAATCTCTGCTATGCGTTATTTGTTTCTTCTAGACTGAAAATTATTATGCTGATTTAGAACGTTTATAAATTTCAATACATTGAAAACAAAAGTAATGCATAGAAGAATGTACTCGCGTGTAAGTCGTGACATTTCTAATTTTTTTTTTATAGTAAAATATTTCTATTGCTTGCAATTTTTTGATACAGCGTTTTTAAAGTAATGTATAAAATTATTTTACAAGAATTTATATAACATAAAAATGCATTTATTTTTACTTGAGCATATTTACTAGTGTTTTTTTCCACAAATGTTTTACAAATTATGAATCGTTTAATAATAATAATTGAAATAATAATTTAGTACTTGAACTTCTATTAAACATATTCATGAACATGCTATAATAGATAACTTATAATGAATTATTTATAATATCTAGTGTGAAACTTGAAATTTTAACATTGTCAACATAATGTATAACATACTTAATGTAATGCAATTTAAGCTTTTTTGGATAAAATTAAGGAAGAAAATAAAAACAAATGCACTATAAATAAATAAATCAACTGTATAAATGAAAATTTTTTTTTTAAAAAGTTTTGTACTCAGTGCCAGAATATTTTAGTAATAAATTATTTTCACTTTAATTTGGCTTTTTGACATTTTTACAGTAGCAGTCAGCTTTTATTCAAAGTTTTCGCTGCACACATGCTAAAAGTACAGGTAAATAAGAAACATCTTCAGGCAGACCTCATGAGTAAAACAGATAGGATAGTTCTACTGAAAAACTTATCAAATATGGCTGTAAAATATAAAACTCCTGATAAGAAACTGTTTGAAATAGCGAAATCATAAAATAAGTGAAAAAATATACAAAATGCATGCCTCCAAAAGACGTTTACCAGTACACATTCAAAGCCTTCGCTGCACACGTGCTAAAAGTGCAGGCAAATAAGAAACATCTTCAGGCAGACCTGATGAGTAAAACAGATAAGATAGTTCTACTGAAAGACTTATCAAATATGGCTGCAAAGTATAAAACTCCAGATAAGAAACTGTTTGAAATTGTGAATATTTTAGAAACAACTCACAAACGTTCAGTAGATATTCTAAAAGGAATCGCGTTCTGGAAGGACTTTTTATCCAAGACAAGGAAATGATATGTACCCTGAGATATTATTTTTTGATGGAACTTACAAGCTGATTGACCTGGGATTAACTTGCTACATATTTTTGGTAGAAGATGGTAATAGTATGTTGAAAACGTTATTTTTTTAAACATTTTTATTTCATAATAAACATTTATTAATTTTATTTCACATGCCTATTTAAAAAATATTTTGCCCATACCTATTGAGATATTTTACAGTTCTTATTTTCTTGCTTTACATATCTAAGCATTATATAAAATAAAATACCTTTTGCGTGTGTCACGGCATGACAATGATTATGACATATATATATATAATTTTATGTAAACACCACATGTGTTTGCCAGTAATTTTTAGACTTAGGCAGATTATGTATATGGAGATATAGTGGTGGCGCCCCCCTCTTCTGACCGTATCCTAACAAACCTCGCTTGTGCACAGCTTAATGCTATTTCAATAGGCTTCTTAGTGTGTTCAAGTATTTTTATAAAAAAATAGATTTCTTTTAGTAGAAAACGGATTTTTCTGGTAAGAAACAGTTCATATTATTAAATTAAGAAGGTGTGAGTCTGAAAAAATTAGTTAATATTAATAGAAACGTTTTTATTTAATGCTGATTGCTAAGCCTTGTGATTTAAGTTTTGTTTACATTTCGACAGGTTCATATGTATATACAAACATATTATATTTGTCATTTTTGTTAAACATGGCGTGGAAAGCAGTTACAACTTTTAACATTAATTTTTCTTTAAGGCTAATTATGAGTTTCTTTCTACTTTTTTAAATTTTTTGTAATGTAAAGAAATATATTGAGGTCGTTTTGTTGACTGTGTTAAGGTGCCTTTATTAATTTAATCATGCATTATTGATTGAAATAAATGAAAAAAAAAGCGAATTTTTTTTCTTTCAACTTTTTCCTGCAGTATATTTATATAGGTTATTTTTAATTATATGAATTTTCCTATCCATTCCATTAAATGTGTCTCACAATTTAAATGTTTATGATGTAATAGAACATAGACTTTTTAATTAAAAAACAAAATTGAAATCTTCTTTGTATATGTAGAATTTTTAATAAAGCCTAATAAATTTAATTTAGATGATATTATGTATGTATGTAAATTTGTTAAACATTACTCACGAATATGGACTTTAAATTTTTGTTGAATGTAACATATGTTCGTAATTTATTGATGATTTATTTAAAGGATTGAAAATGGTTATGTGTATTGCCCCTGGTTGTAAACATTATAACCAGAGAGACACCTGTCGCATTTTTCGAACACCTGCTGATCCAAAGGTGCAATAAATATGGATTAGGAATATAAGGTAAATTAATTACAACTTAATATAACTTCAAATTTTTTTTGTTATTTTAATTGCATAATAGTAAAGAATTATAATTTGCTTTATAGGAGAGATGATATTCAAATTTCGAAAAATCATGTGATATGCCAGTGCCATTTCAAAGATGGATTAAAAGCAAATGGACCAACGCTTTTTGAGCACAATAAGGATAAGATTTTTAGATTTCCATCTCCTGAAAAAGCTTAAAAAAAAAAAGGTATTTCAATATATTCTAACAGTTTTGTCGATATGATATATAAGTTATGTTTCTCCTCCTTAGTATATCTGATATGTTTCACGCATTTAAAAGTATTATCTACATAAATGTCTTGTATAACTTCTTATTATGACTTTCGTTCAAGGTAATCTGTTCAAAGTATGTGTAAAAACTACATTATTTCACTATTTATTACACCATTACTAGAGCAGTTTTTGACTACTTTTTTTAATTTAGTGACTACAAACTGCTTTGAATAAAGAAAGGGGAGTGTTTAAGGAGAAATTTGATCACGCTTCGCTAGCCATTTGTCCATTACACTCACTCCGGACATTTGAAAGAGAGGTGTACCATGCCATATTTTAAACATGGAAAAAAAAAATAAGCGTTGAGGTAAAAAATTTAGATAATTGAAAAGATAATTAAAAAGGATTTTTCTCTTTTGCATTCGTATCATTCCTCTGACTGAATTTACATAATATATACTAGGCAATTGCATAAACATCTTTCTTGTGATAGGGTTCTGCAGTCCTTGCTTGTTATCACTCGCGACTCCCGTGAAATATTTTCTTAACAATATTTTATACATGGACCAGAAAATTCGACAGTATTCGCACAGTTAACTATCAGCCGTGTGGTATCGAAAAAAGTAATAGGGTAGTGTGAACATTTTTGACAAATTTGTCAAAAAACCTTATTAAATTTTTAACCGGTGAAGTATTTTTTTAAAACTATAATTTAGAAGTTTTGTTGCATTTTTTTTTAAATATCTGGACTTAAAAATTTGCTAGACTAAAGACAATTTTGATAACTTGTTGTCATTTATCTGATCTCAAATTTATCTAAGCCGTAATGAAATTTATGTTTCAATCTAAACCTTATTGGAGAATAAATAAAGAGGTATACTAATTTAAACGCCAATGTAATAGAACATTTCCAAATGTACTAAGAAAGACATTTTGAACGCAAGTCAACAAATTAGAAACCTACACATTTGATTACAGATCTTAGCCAATAAATTTCACTTGAATATTTCATTTCATATGACTTAACTCAATAATTCAAAAGTTTTCATTAGACTTCGGTCTTTTGGTATGATTTTTAGAAGCCTAATTTTGCTTTCCGATAATCTTTAAATTGAGAGCAGGATTTATGAATCGAAGCATTATATGCATATACTATATACTTGCAGATAATATACTATATACTTGTAGGTAACATGTGATGAAACGAAATTGACTCAAGAGGAAGTTACGAATGCGAGACAGTTCTCGGTGAAAATGGCGTATGCGCGAAATGAAACTCTATATCAGGATGTATGCGAGATATGAAACTCTATATCAAGATGTATGCGAGAAGCTACTATCATCTTGCCCAAAACTTGTGGTGAGCTGTTTTAATGAGAATTGGCACCCTATCCGATAAGTAAGTTTGTTTCACCTAACAGTAAGTATGAAGTATCAAATTCTAAATTGGAAACTTATCACTCTCAGACGGCGGAATCCCAAGAATTGAAACCCACGCTCCCCAAAATCGATAGGATTTCTTTTTCTTGCAACCGAGATTGGCCATCAACAAAATTTTATGAGTCAGATGAAACATATTATTGAGATTCTTTATTTGTAAATCGAGAGATCAATAAATACTAAAATTTTTATTTTTGTACATTTAGATTAGAAAGAAGTAAAAAAGTATATGAAAATGAGCCCCAAGACTGTTTTAGGTAATGCAACCAAGTCTTGCTCTTAATTGCATCAGGATTTGAGACCTGATCTAGTTTTAATAAATAAAGAAGCCAGCATCGCGTTAGTACAGTAAATAAAAAGCTTATTGCATCGATTAAAAGAAATTGAATTGCACTTTCCGTCAAAAAGTGTTATGAAATTTATTGCATAACAATTTAAACTTTTTTTACAAGTTTAGAGCTCAAAGAAAAATTTTAATTTTTATATTTTGAACCTCTTTTCTCTAGAAAACTTATTCTAGGAGATTCTATTTTGAGACACGCTATTGTATTAGTACTTTATAGAATAAAGATTGCTTTTATTTACCGTATTTTTATTGTAATCTTACCGTCTTGTTTTAACACTTTTTGGCTAAAAGATACCTTTTTTTAAAAATTATTACATATATAACTGTGACATTAGGTCACAGCCTAATTTTCTAAATATCCTGTTTTTTTTTTAATCAATAATACTAATTTTTGACTTNGTAATCTTACCGTCTTGTTTTAACACTTCTTGGCTAAAAGATACCATTTTTTAAAAATTATTACATATATAACCATTTATAAAAAAAAAAGAAAATACTATTTAAATGGTAATTAGAAATAACGTATGCTAACTTTTAAAGCGCCTGGCTATACAGTAGTAGTCAATTACGTGAAGGAGTAGAAAGTAGTTAAGATTTTGATACATAATTTTACAATTTTTAAGCTTGCCCTTTGTATGTATGTACATTTTCTTTCTCTTATTCTGACTGGAGGATACTCTTGTATTCAGTTTGTTTATAAAATATTGACGACTTTGATTATAGGAAAAAGTGTTTATGTGTGCATCAGTGGTTACAATTCCATTTTGTTATCGAATCTCGCTCTTGAAAATTAATATTTATAGCTTTTTTTTTTCATCTAAAAGATATTGTTTCTTGACTTTAAAGTATGACAAGTATGGGTCAAAGGAAGAATTATATAGCAAAAATAAAAGGTAAGCTTACTGGAAATCGGTACACTAACTTACAATCAAACACGCCGAAGTTTAATGATGTTATAACTGCAAGCACATCAAAATTAAAGGACAAGACCTTATTTCAAGAAGTAAGAGTCTTGTCAGTAGTATGGTTCTTTACTGCCCAGTTTGTTTGACTAACAATATTACTTTGACCGAAGACTCACGAACTGGATTGTGCTCCAATTTTTCTGTGAAATGTTCCAGAACTGTTCTTCTATTACTGGATTTGCTCCGAGCAAAAAGAATAAGAACAAATAAGAACTTAGTACTTTGGTAGTTTTAGCTCTTCGACCTATTGGGAAAGGTTTCGTTGCTGGAAGGAAATTGTTCTGTTTGCTAAATTTACCTTTTATGTCCAAAAGCACATTTAGGAGTCTTAGATGTCAAACTTCTAAAGTCTGTTGTGAGCTGTGGAGTTTCCCTAGATGGAACCTGGCAGAAACTCGGCTATTCATCTCTGAACATCAGTTGCATAGTAATTGACACAGGAAAAATTTTGGACATGGAAGTCATGTCTCAGCTTTGTCGATCATGGGGCAGAAGTGGAAAAAAAAGACAGGAAAAATCATCTATGTCGGAATCACGAGGGATCAGCAGGTAGCATGGAGTCTGTCGGTGCTTACAGAATTTTTGAGAGCTCTGAAGTACGCCAGCTTCGCTATACGGAATATTATGGGGACGGTGACTCCAGAGGATTTAAAACTGTAAAGGACATTTATGGTTTGAATACTGTTAAAAATTTTGAATGTATCGGCCATGTCCAGAAGAGGGTAAGGTCTCGAAAGAGAAAATTAAAAAAGTAAAGAAGGGGCTGAGGGAAGTTAACAGATAGTGTGATTGATAAATTACAAAACTATTATGGGATCGCTATAAATACCAAGATTTCGTGCAAAACTACAAAAATTAATCACGAAATAACAATTAAAAACAAAAGAAATTTAATTTTCCTGCAATATATTGAATTTTATTTCTGTTGTACTTATAACTATATAATTATATTTATTATTTTTAGTTCCTTTTATTTCATCTAGCTTCGTTTTTTATACACTACATACACTCATTTGCGATAGACTCGGCAGTAACTACAGAGGAAAATTGTGCTCAACATGAACATGTAGTACTGTTTGTTATATTATATTGCTATGAGGGTCAATAACATAACTATATATTAGCAAACACCCAATTTTTAGTTATAAATTGTCCTAATTAGGGATTTACTGTGTAAATGCATTCCTCAACTTTGTACAGGTTCATAGAAATGCTCTCTTAGTTATCAAACGGTTATTTTAAAAATTCGAATCGTAATTTGATGTATAATTGTCAGGGAGGAAATAGGGAAAGTACCCAGGACCATTGAGACAGCAGTCAGTATGCCGAATCTAAAAACTTCTAGTAAATCTATGTATAGAGTAAGGGCAAAGGCATTTTGGCAGAAATCCAAATCAATGGGCAAAAACCATTGGTAATCAAGACTTTCTCCTGGTTGATGACCAAATAGCTGGTGAAAGAATTTCGGTTTGTAGATTTTCTTTATGAACTTGCTATTAGACATAATTGAAATTATTAGAATTTAATAATTAGGTATTTTCATAATTAGAATTTTTTTTTAAAAAAAAAAACCTTGTCATAATTTTCATATCGTTCTATGTTATCTTTATAATTCCTAATATTTTGATTTCATTTGCTATTCATATTAAATATTTCTTTTTTCCCCTCAAATCTTAAAAATATTTCATGTTCTACCCGAAGATTAACTAGCTCAATTTTTATAGTTTTCTTATACACTTAAAATAGAATTAATTAGTAGAGAAAAAACTTTCACTTGTAACATATTATTCAAAAATATTATCAATTCCGGTATAACATTAATGTCTCTTAAATTTGCATTTTGTAATTTCAAAACTTTCCATCATAAGGTGGCAAATATCTGGCTGTGTTTTGCATCTAAATTTCTATGTATTGTTCGATTTTTATCTTTGACGATTATTTATGTCTTATTCTATTATTTACGTCTTATTATTGAACTGGCAGTTACTAGTTGGCTGTATTTACAGGTATCCGCGCACCTGGAAAGTCTTGATAATTCTAATTGTAAAAATTAAATTTAAGTATTACTGTTCTGAATTTCTAACAAAATCAAAAAGTTGTCAACAATGATCGAGTTTCACATGTACTCTAGATGACTTACTGACGCTGTTTATTTGCGATACGAGATTCCCAGTTAAACCTTGGAGGAGTCTCGGTCTACAAGATGTGTTTCGTTTTCTCCCTTACGCTGTTCCCGTTATCATCGTCACCCCCCTTTGTATACTTCTCCAAGCTCTCCTTCGATTATTATTGTTTTCCGCTATGGATTCTTTTCATCTACATCCAAATATCGATAACAAACACTCTTCACATCAATAAACGACATCTTTACCTCTAATTAAAGGATTATTTCATTATCATCACATGGATACACGAACCCTGCTCCCTCGAGGATGCGATATGAATACTAGTTCTGGTTTCGATCTCGATTCAGAACAGGGATGCTTTTCAGCTCACATCCTCGATCAACCGAATAAAAAGTACTTTCCTCATGGATATACTACAGTCAAAGCGGATAAACCAACAACAATTACTTTCAATGGACACCATTAACCAGAACTTATTACCATCCTTCCAGAAAATTATTCACAATTCAAGCTGTTTGTACCAAGATAAGTCACTTTGAATAGAGAGGTGTGGTCGTGTCTTCAATTCTCCTCCATGAGAAATGGTTTCACTCATTTTACTGTGATAGCATACCAAATGAGATTTCCAGTCGGTTTTGTTTGAGTTTGAAAGCTATAGCATTTTTTCTCATTTTCGAAACTGCAGTCACCCTTTCTTTCTTTTCTGGAAAGTAGGATGTCGAAACAAAATTGCTTTTCTCTGGCCGAAAAAGATAAAGAATTTCATGGCACTAAAGTTGATCTTGCTAAATTTTGGGGTATTGCTTATTCAACTTTGAAAACGATTTTAAAGCTATAAGCTTCAGTAGAACTAAATGCTGAAAAACTCGGAAAATATGCCAAGAGAAAAGTATACTTAATCCATTATATTCGGTGGATTTTACAAGTTTCTCGATCTTAGAAAATGCAGAGCATTTTCCAGCTCTAACTGATAATACCAAGAAAAAGTTACCAAGAAAAGAAAGGTTTTTTGATGTTCAACGAAAAGTTTGTTAGTAAAATTTCATTCATTGAAGGAGAATGCTTAGAAATATTTGCTACAGTGTCAGCCGAGATGAAGAAGAAGGTTGTCTACAATAGTAAAGTTAAAATTTCATCTGATTGCAAAATAAGTTTTTTTTCATTATTTATAAAAAAAAAATAACAAATGATGGAAATTTTAAGTAAATTAGGTAATTTTATGTATTTAATTTGATTATTTTTAATAGACATCGCCAAAATTAGAAAAAAAAAGTTTGCATTCTCCTAGTGAGTTCATATTGGTAATTTTTTCGCTTGCACCTACGTTATGAAAAGTATTCAAATAACTTTATTGTTTATAGTAGTGTGCAATTCTATCTTTATGTTTAGTTTGCGTTGGCTACTGAAATTTACAAATCTTGGAGTTTATCTCTATAATCTTTAGAGTTTATAAATGCCTAATTTTAATAGTTTCATCTGCACACATATTTTGGTTGATTACAGAAAATTACTTGGGTAGATTTCTGTATCATGATCTGCAGCAAAATAATTGCCAAGTTTTGGCCAACTCCTGGGCAGAGGACTGCTAGAAACTGAAAAACACATCACACAAAGGGATCAACCCAAATGATATAACTCGTATCCACCCCCCAAGCAAAAACATCTACTTGTTTCTTATATAAAAAATTGCAAGTTTGAAATCTCTTTTGCACCTCATCAATTGTAGTTGGCGTGATAGATCACGATACAGAAATAACCTCAATAACAATATTAATACAAGTGCAATATAAAGGATTATTAATATAATTTATTAGAGAATGAAAGAGAGATTAAAACTGTTTTGTTTAATAGATAATTCATACACTATTGTTAGATGCCATCTTTAATTCAAAGTTATTATACCAGTTTTTTTATATATAATTTGCATATTAAAACAGTTTCTAAAACTTAATTATTTTACTGTTAAACTTATTTAACAATAATAACTATTCAATAGTCCAACCAAAGAAAGATAACTTCAGATTTTTATCGTTTACTGTTCCTTTTGAGCAAAGATATAAATATTTGACTAAAACAGTTTAACAACTAAATCAAATATTTCACTTTATCTATGTTTTATTGAAATCGGCTATTTTAGTTGAAATACTTGTTGCATAATTGTTAATATTCCAAATTGATTTCTTTTCTTCTATTCAGATTTTAACTACCTGCTGCTCCTGAAGACTGGAAAAGAACCTTCTAGTTGCAAACATGTTTATGCCCTTTTACATGCAGTCGAGGACTACTGTAAGAAGAAGCTGCATGCTGGCCCGACAGAGCGACTACAGATCTGGCACCAGCCTAAGCTGATTAAGCTGCAACCAAAGCGAGCATCGGAAGTGGTAGGCAAGAATATAGTATGCGAATTGAAAACTGACTTCGATCCGGGGGACCTTAAAGGATTTGAACATTGCTTTGTTTAAATGCACAAATGTTAGTGAGGACTTATTGTACGTGAGAACCATCCCTGTACCTGCTGTCGCTGTTTCTAGCACTGTGATTGAAACTAATTGCATAAACACTATGGAAGATCTCATACTGTTTCACCAACGTTACTTTCACACGATATAATTCGTGACAGATATGGAAAAGAAAACATCGAGACAAGATTCTGATAAATGGATGAAATTAAGATGTATGGATTCTGCCCAGTGAAGTGTAAATTTGACGAGATGATAGGTCTGTTTTTATTTATGAATTTATAACAAGAAATTATTTTTCAAAGTTCTAATATTGAAATTTTAAATATTTTTTTTTACGAATATTTTATCCATTATTATTTTCACAAGAATTCAAAATATATAAACTAGGTGAAGATGTTTTCGAAACAACCCATATACAAAAAGAACAACGATTTATAAACCAGTACCCTTTTAAAAACAAATCCTACTGTATCTAACATTCTCACAGTATTTACCCAAAAAGAAACGCTCTTTTTTTCCTAGGAGAAAATTCCAATGAATTATGGAAACCCAAAAATTGCCTAAGTGGTTTGCAGCAGACATTTCAAAGAAAGTGATTTTAAGCTTGGTTAAAATACAAGTGCTTGCAATCCACGGCAATATCATTAGTTTTTCCAGAATTTCCATGAGCTAAAAGCAACCAAGTAAACGCAAAAAACTGGTTTATAATGTAGATGTGCAACTGAACCCTCTGATGACTGTAGGCTTTACTGGTCAAAAAGGTTGCGACGTAACGAGATCCATAATTATAAACTTTAGAAGAAAAATAAACGCTAACAGATTCAACAGGAATACAGAAGAGTTCCTGAAGACTTTTAGGGAAGATAAGAAGTGTCAAGATGCAAAAACCTCGTGGACCGAAAAAACAATCAGATTTTCGATTTTGTTACACAGCCGATCCCCAAGCGAGTATAGATTCATCAGAATCGAAGAGTTTCGTTGCCATGAAAATCTACGCTCAAACGATTTATTGGTGCCATTAGCAGCAACACCGTCTCCAGTTTGATAAAGCAGCGCCTGATACTGGAAGCCAACCAATTTACGAGAGAGGAACGTTTTCGATTCCATTATCGAAGCTGAGATGAGTATCAAACCATCTGCAATTTACAACAAGCGAGCAGACGAGCTTGTTGAACTCACAACAACTGAAAGTTCAAAGATGGACACGCTTACACACATCACGAATCACCCTGACACACATACACGGAAATGTAAAACACGTGAGACCTACTGCAGAAGGTTAGACATGGAAATTTGCCACATAAACACTCTTCGAATAGACATTTTGAACCCCGGTTCTGGGAACCGGAGAAGAATTGAAGAACATATTTATTTAATATGCAATATTCAAAATAAATATCCAAAAAAAAAATGAATAAATATTCAAAAAAAAAAAAATCTTTGATTTCTTTCTCTTTTTTGCCGGATGGAGTGTTATGGTTGGGTAATTAAATAATTTTTTTTTCTAAGCGATCTTCTCTTTCCTCTTACAGAGTCCCTTAACCTAATTTAACTTTAATGTTCTTAAGTTTTGATTATGTTTTAATTTAATTTAGTAGGACTGATATGTCAAAGTCCATGTGTCCAATTTTTGTAACTATTTTATTTAATCTAGATTTTACTAAAGTCAATAAATACTTTTCGTATATTTCTAAAATTTGTTTTATTTTAATTCATCTAGGTTTTAATTATTTAAGGTCAGCTTATCCTTTGATTAATTAATGTTGAATCTTTTTGATAATGGCTAGTTAACAATCTAAAAAATTATGTGTACTAAGAAATAAAATTTAAAAGACACAACGCGATGTATTTAAAATTAATTTTATCATTTAATTCAGCTAGCAAATGTCTTCACTTAAAATTAAAAGTACGATACAACAATGACTACGTGAACGATGGCTCCCTTGTAAATCATCTGCTTGAGGTTGGTAAATCATCTCTCCCCTCCTGATCTGGTGCCGCCTAGTTGGTCTGCTTTCTCCTCGTGCTCGTCTCCTCTAGCTCCAAGGCCTGTCAACTGTGATCAGGCCAAATTAATTGACATCGATGATGACTTCCCCCCTTTGCCTCTTGCCGCTACTAAGAGGTTCGGGTTTCCAGAAATGTGGGGTCAGTTTCCTCTCCTTAAGGGACCTCGAAACGCATCTGGACGTGGCTCACATTTTGGCAAAATTGCCACCACCCATTTCACCATCTACCGCTGATCCCATCAACAAGCAGACCCTCTACGAGTGGCATCCCTACCACTTGCAACTCAGATGATGACTTCCTCTTTCCAGGTGAGCATCGTAGAAAACATGCATCCAGACCGATGTTATTTAACAGCAAGGTTGACCTTGTGGGAGATACGTGCGGTAGTAGTGGGAAAGTAAGTACCAATCTTTATCCTACCAGGCATCGCACTATCCCAGCAAATTTGAGGAAGAAAAAGCTGACTAACAGAAAGGTAAGCTTTGATAGTGAAAGTCTAGGGCACGCGACTGACAAGCCCAGCAACGATCCCGACACTGCTTGTGCACCATCCATTTTAAGGAATAAAAACTGTCCCGACAAATCATGTTTTACGGATGAAATCCTCAACTGGGTCTTCCCCATCAGATCCCCCACACCCTGTGTCATTGATGGATGTAGAGCTACATACAAGACTGGCAGATGGTACCATAACACCAGCTCCATCAGAAAACATCTGAAGACAGCCCACGATCTCACCATCATTAAAACGAACAACTGGTGTGGGAAATGTCACAGAAAGATTCTTGCCAGGACCCTGCCTCAGCGACCCTGGATCACATAATTTCAAATGCAAGAGCTGTAATGAGGCCTTCATGACGAAGAGAGGTCTCCCGAACCAACGATACAATAATGACCCGAAGAATCTTCATGGTGTTTTAACTTTTGTCACGCCATTTGGTGAATTAAAGCCCTTTCTTGAAATAAAGATGTTTTCCTGTATCAAGATGATGTGCTCATCGGATCATACAAATTTGAAGATTTTGGCAGGAAACTAAATGCAGTTTTAGAAATGCATTGAGGATAATGAAAGCAAGCCAATTAACGACAGAGGAACATCTTTCGATTCCATTATCACAAATGAGATGATCATCAAACCATCTACAACTTACAACAAGCAAGCAGACGAGCTTGTTGGACAACAACTGAGAGTACAAAGGTATCAGAACTGGGAATGGCGAAGAAGCTGGCTAATTCATTACTTTGTTTCATATTTACTGGGCTTTCAACCCGTTTCAGGGTTCCCGCTAGCCACCCAAATGACAGAAGCTCTCCGACGCCTTGAAGAAATTGGTTTCAGGGTGATTAGGATATCCGCAGACAACCATAAAACTAATGTGAAGGTTTTTTCTAGTCCTGCTAGTGGACATCTTTGAAAAAAAATATTGTTTCTAGAGCTGTTAAAATATTTAGTCTGGACACAATAGCAATAAAATTTCTGAAGCAAAATGCTAAGACTAAATCAGCCACTATTCCTAAACTAAACTAACACAATAGAATTTTTAGAGATGATCAATATACGGTTCACAGTTCAAAACTTAAAAAACACTTCATTTTATAACATCAAGAAATCCAGATGCAATGCATTTCTCTTCTCCATAGATGATGAAAGAGTAACTGGGTTGGAAGAAGACTAACTAAACTATTTCTAAGAGTGGAGTGGATTAGCTGTAGATTCTACTTCTTTTTTAAATAAGGAGACATACGAAGCTCTAAAATTCACATTTCAATCAACAGTGAAGTGTATAAAACATTTGCTGGAGTCAGGAATTCAGTATGTCTTTACTCGAAAAATGACATCCGATGAAGTGGAATTACTTTGTTAAGTTCTAAGGTAAATGCCAGGATCAAATAACATGACTAACGCAAATAACTGCATTAAAAAAATTTTAATTATGGGTATTGCGTCATCAGCTTCGAAAGGTAATGTAGAATCAACAGCAAGCGAATGAATGGCTTATTCTGAAGTTGTACAGACTGAAGCAACAGATGATAAGAAAATAAGCTTTTTTTTTAAATCTCTTCAAAGAAACTGATTATTCATGAGTGCCCATTTATCCGACCTAATAAAATATTTTAGTAATTTTTTTTAATCAAAATAATTTTTTTAAAAATCTTATAAAAGCCAACACGCAATAAAAACATCAAATTCATGGACACTGCATCGGGTAAGTCAATGCTTTTCCTGTTAATGAAGCGTACTTAGAAAAAAGTGACAATAGAAAATAAATGCAGGCCATTTGAAATTCCACATAAAAAAAAAAAAAAACATTGCTACTTAGCCGTTTTTTTTTATTCTTTTTTTTTTGCAACTAGATTTTTTTTTTAAATATTTAAAAAGTTAATATAGTAGGATTACAATAGTAAGAGATTATAACAGACACATGGGAGGCGTGGATTAAAGTGACATGCTAAAATCACTATATGATAGAGATAGAAAGGCCAAAAAGTGGTGGCATCCTCTCTTTTTCGGTATTATAGAAATTGCAATGGTAAACTCGTATACTTGCTTCTCTGACATACAGGATGAAATACCTTTTCTAGAATACAAACGAAGGGTAAAACAAGGTCTAATAATGTCAAAAGTGTCTTCGAAGAAAAGGGGAAGACCTAGATCAGATGCTGGAGATATAAGTGAATTACCACCCCCCAAAAAACGCAAGATAGCAAATTTTTCCGTTTCTGATGACATAAGACAACAAAACAAAGGTGCACATTGGCCGGTATTTGTAAAAAATAGAGGACGGTGTGAGTTTTGTGCTTCGAAAAGAATTGAGTCACGACCGCATTCTCAGTGCACATTATGCAAAGTATTTCTTTGTGTTAATGAAAAAAAGAACTGCTTTTATCAATACCATAATTAATTGTGTAAAAATATATTACTTTTCATTTACATTTAATATTTTTTTCTTCTTCATACTAATGAATGTAACGGCAATGCAATGAACATAAATCCCGACGGGACTTTAAAGTCCCGTGTAATATTCTGTGTTATTACAATAAAAATAATTATTGTAAATGAATCTCAATTTTTGTGTGTCTTTCTACAGCTAAATTGAGCATTAAAAAAAATGTATTGCACAAGTTTTTGAAAAACATAATTTGGGACATAAAGGGTTAAATCCTCGAACTGAAGATCCTGGAGTGTGCATGTTTCGGTATGCCAATTATGTTTGTAAAATCTGCGGCAATCGCATACATTGCTGGGTAGGTAGTATATGCCGTCGAAAAAGATATTGAATGCTCGGACTGCATAGATTTAATTTCCAATCAAGCCTGCCCTTCTCTAACGGGTGTAATCCGTGACAGCGATAGAGGTGAGGGAAAAAATATCCAAAACCATCTTTTGTGATGGTTCTATTAAAAGGTGCCAGTTAATAACTCGTGAAATGTAACCCAAGCTGTGCGAAATAATATTGCCTGATTTATCAAAAATTCCTGTTTTCAAATGTATAGAACCAACTCATGCCGGTAAACTTTGCGAACTAGCTCTGGAAATTTTTTTAATACCCCATCTTAGAAATTATGCTAAAGATCCTCCATACGACTGACCTCTCTAGGTACTTTCTCGACAAGGTAAGCATTTCAGTCTAAAAATTGGATTCCGCACACCTACAATTAGTATATATAGTCTCTAGCCTGCTTTTTTGGAAACTTCCATTCGTTTTCATTCTTCAAAATCCGAATCTCAAACTCACGTGTTTACCAGAAGTGGTAGACGTGTAAAATTTAGAATTCTCTAGTTCCATACCTCCGGCATTTGGAGGGGGAGCTTCTGTGGTGTAATCAGCGTACTCGGTTCAAGTAGAAAAGGTCATTTTCTGGAGAACCTGTAAACTTCAAAGTACCCTTAATGAACTGAAAGGAATTTCAAGAAATGAAATGTGATATACCATCGTTAAACTTTGTTCTTTTTGTGATTTACTTTAGGTCTATTATTTAGTTCATTGTTTTGGTGTTATTGATAAAAAAACTTTTTTTTTTGTTCTTTCAATGTAAACAAAAGGGTCTTTTCTTTGGTCTAAATTAATATTTGTTTCATAAATACAATTACTGTCTCAAGTTTACATTTAGATAACACAATTTAAATATAGGTAAATAATGTTAATTAATGATTTTTTTTGTTTTCTTCACTGTTCCACAAACTGTATTTGATTTGTGGTATCAAGGGGTTATCTAGAATGTTTTAGTTGTTTTCATTTCCACAAATTTTGTTGTATTTAGAAATGATAGTATTTTGATGAACGTATTCCCAGAGGTTCGGGATAAAGATATGTGATTCATTTCAGAAACTGAAGGATGTATAAAGGTACGAGTGCCAGCCCTAATACATGTGACAGAGTATGGGAGATTTTAAATCATGCCCCTGGTTCATCCTGGTCATTTTTGTATGGGTGGCATGTATATGATTTTATGAGTTGAAACTTGATCTTAATCTGAGTATATTCCTATAGTGATATACATCATTTATTTATACTTCCCCATTTTAGGAAGTGTTGGAAAGGCTTAGTCAAGAGTATCCCTGCCACGTAATGCCAAACCATACCATAGATTATAAAAGGGTAGGCGAAAATTTCTATTGGCGTTAAAGGAGCGTTCTCGCAAATTGCCTAGCAGATGTGTGCTTATGTTTTTGTTTTCGGTATCTCGTAACATTCAACAAGTTAAATATGGATGCAACGTTTCTTAGTATCAATGAAGTGGATCTTCCATACAAATTCTCGAATATCATCACCAAAAATGAGGGAAATTGACGCATTCAGCATTAATACCTGCACATCATGGATTACACGCAGATCTCGTCCAACGGAGACAAAAAAACTTATTTGCAAGTACGAGTTCTTTAACTGTGTTATAATTTTTTTTATACATATTTGAATAATTAGTTACAAAATTATGCTTTTCTTATCCTCTTAGAAAAGACAATATGTGCCACAAAAGCAGTCGTAATAAAAGTAGCGCTGTTATTAGAAAGACAAATGACTGTCAGTGCACTGCTTACATTTATATAACCATCAAGCAATCAACTGCAAATATAAAAAGAAATTATATATTTGTGAAGGTAAATATAAATTTATTCATTATTTATGATTTAATGTCAAATTCTGCATTAAATGAAATATAAAGCGTTTTTTTTTCTTTAAAAGGTCGTAATAAAGCTAAGACAATTATACATTATTAACTCCATAACCAATTCTATATTTTCATTTAACGTATTTCGAATAGTGAACTTCTTTTCCCACTCTGATGAAGGAGGACAGTCCCTCAAATATTCTAATTTACAAGCCATTTAATGAGCTTTGTGAGTCACACTCAGAACTGACAAATGATGATTTTTTACTGGGATTTATGAGTGAAGCACAGAAAGAATTTCTTTTGAAATATGGTGCCGATGTTATTTGTATGGATGACACTCATGGAACCAATGCACAAGTTCTTGAACTTGTAACAGTCCTTTCTTAGATGACTTGAGACAAGGGTTTTCTTGTGCTGTTTTATTTACAAAGCGAGTGGATAAAGATATTAAGATTTTTATTAATGAAATAAAACGAAGGTTAAGAGAGCCACTTGCTAGCAATGTTTTCATGTCTGATATGGCAGAGTGTTTTTATAATGCTTGGTGCGAGTCTATGTTGCCACCAGTTCATAAGCTGTATTGCACTTGGCATCAATCATGGAGAAATAACCTTAAAAAAAATCAAAGGTGTGGAAAAGCAGGTGAAAGTATATAAAATGTTAAGAACTTTTCTTGAAGAAAGAAATGTAGTCACATTTGATGAAATGCTTAGGGTTGCATTAAACAAGCTCTCTTCTGATATTGACACCAAAGAGTTCCACGATTAGTTTGAACGTGAGTACGTAGAAGTTAAGAATTCGTGGGCATTCTGTTATCGCCTGAGTGCAGGAGTAAACACTGACAGGCATATCGAGCGAATGCATAGGAGCATTAAGTATGTGTATTTAAATGGAAAATACAATAAGAGACTGGACAAGGCAATAAAAGCTCTTATGAAGTTTTAGCGGGACAAGCTTGTTGATCGCTTGATTGCTATTCATAAAGGCAAACAATCCTCAAAATTAAAAGATATTGCTAGTAGGCATGAGACAAGCTTATCTTTGTGTTTGGATGACTGCATAAGAAGTTCTGATGAAAACTGTTTTTTCCTAAAGTCTACTTCATCAGAAGTGTATGTTGTGCAAGCAAAGAAAGAAGACTGTCAATGTACATAGACTTGCATTAATTGCAATAGGTGTTTACATGCATTTTCTTGCACTTGCATAGACTATTTAATTAAACAGAATATGTGCAAACACATTCATTTCTTTTGCAGTTTCACTGAAAATGGTATGGCCCAAATTGATAAACAGCTGAATTCAATGGAGTCTAATTTCGAGATAGAAGGTTAAATTTGAACTTGTCACAGTGTTCTGCGACATCGTTTTTTAACAGTGTATTCTGTTATTAATTTTTCGTTAACTTAATCTAATTCCCCTTTTAATTTGTTTTCCTTTTATATTTTTTTAGTAAATGATTTTTTTACAATCAATTTCGACTATTCACCAACTTCGTTTGCCGTTTCTTTTAGTTTTAAGCGCCTTCAAGTTTTATTTTAATTTCCCCATTTGCCGTTCTAGCCATCTTCAGAAAATTATTAGCATACTTTATTTACTTGCTTGTTTTTATACTTTCGTGTTAAATTATTATTTCCTTTTGAAAATCAAAAAATTATTTTCTCCTTTCAAAATTATTTTTATGCTTAAGTAGCAAAAATTTACTTAGTTAACTATATTTACTTCAAATCTATTGAATTCTTATTAGTATAAGAAATTACAGGTTTGCCTGTTATTATCAAGTTAGTCTGTCGAGAGTAATTAACAACAATAAATGTTTTCTGGTCTAAAAATACCTTTCATCTTGCGTTTAATTTAATAGGGGTGTCCAGCCTAAAGACGGAATAACATCTCATAATGTTGATGTAATTAAAAGTGATTTTTTGTTTTAATTCTTCCCTTATTTTTTTTTTAGTGTAGGTAAACTGTTATGTTAAATTTGCAAATTAAATTAAACCTACTTTGTCAATTTTGTTTTTGCGTAATTTCTCAAATTATACCAAGCTCACATTTTTAGAATCTGTAAGTGATATTCGTAGGAAATTTAATATTTTTCTAAACGAATTATAGAATTATCATTGTACTATGAATGTACAGTATTATGCTTTTAGTAGACTCACTAGTTCCTTTCTACATTATTTTTAGGATCTTGTTCATCCTCACAAAGAGCCAGCTTCTTCTACCTCTTCAGAGATGTGCCAGACCCCAAAGAGGCCTGATGATAACTCCCAAAACAAGGCAAATTAAAAGGCTTTCCAGCAAAGTATACTTTTTGAAGAGGAAACTGGAAAATCAGCGCAAGTGTTTTGCACTGGATATTAAAAGTATTTTGAATGTAGTACAGCCTCTAGTAACTCCCAGTATTTATCATTTTATTAAATGCCAACTTTTAACTTGTAATGTTTCTAAATATGGACGAAGGTGGTCTGTGAGTGATAAAAATCTTTGCTTACAGTTGTACCTTGCAAGTCCTAAATCATATCGCCTACTGAGAAAGTTTTTAAACTTGCCTAGCAAATCTACATTGTTAAAAGCTGTCTCAGGTATTAAATTGGAACCTGGGTTATTAATTGCTGCGCTCAACTCTATGAAACTCATAACCAATAAGTTAAAACCCCATGAAAAAATATGTTTCTTTTGATGAGATGTCTTTGAAACTTCGACTTACCTATGTAAAATACAAGGGTAAAGTACGTTTATACCTTGTTGAAAGCAGTCAGAGCTATTGAGCTGTAGTTTATTGATTCCGTCGGATCCACTAGTTTCTCAACGTTTGTGGATCCAAGAAAATAAGATTGTAACTTTTAAGCTATTTTTAATTAAACATTCTCGAACCCTTTCAATTATTTTGTAATAAAGTTAAGCTACTTGCACTGAAGTGAGTGCATTGAATTAGTTTGATTCGTTCTGTGTAACTTGTTGCACGTTTCAAATTTGTTGAAATTATTTAATTTAATTATTTTTAAAATTGTTAGCTATTTATTTATTTTTAAATTGTGATAATGGACCAAATGTTTCTGCGAAACAACTTTTTCTCAAAAAAATAATTTCTACAAACATTTGCGAAAATCACATGTTACTGAACATGTGGACGCTTCGTATTTAAAAAAATTTGTGCATTTTTGTGCACACAGCAAACTGTATTTTAAAGTTCATACTAAATTAATGAATCACATGAAAGAAATGCACAGTATTGATAAAAAGACATTCAAATGTACTTCAATATGCAGCTTGCGTGGTGAAGGTTTCCGATTCATCAAGTGTCTTCATGAACACATAGAAGTTCGCCATCAAGATTTTAGATTAGAGAAACAAACCCTCGTGTTTCAAGACGAAGATAGTTTTTTTAAATGGAAAACGGAAATAGAAAACAACACCCTTAGTAGCTACATCAAGAAATGTGGTGACAGATCTCTTTCTGATGAAACAGTAACAAGTACTTGCCCAGCACATATGGCTGTAAAGAAACAGAAAACTGATACTGGAACAATAATAGCAGTTTCCTATGAAGCCTCTCATATTGAACACAGTTGTGAAGTGGGTCGTGTGCCAATTTCAAAAGAACAGAAAGTGCTCTTGGCTTCTCAAATGAGCAGTGGCGTGCCAAAATCAAGGCTATTGTATGATATTCGCCAGGCGTTCTCTCCAACTAAGCACCTTAGCCTCACCAACAACAAAGACTTACACAATATTTGTCGAGTAGATGAAGATATAATTTTAGACGTAAATGAAAATGTATCTGTACAGATGCATGTGCATAAATTGAGGGAAGAAGGACAAGTGCTTATTTACAAGATAAAAGAAGAAGATCTTTCCAGTTATCCTTGTTTAAAAAAAGATTTCTACCTGGGGATGATGAACTCTGCTCAGTTGAAAATATTACAAATCTATGAAAATGACATTGTCATGATTGATTCGACTCATGGAACTAATCAGCAAGGATACTTATTAACTACTATTATGGTAAATGAAGGATTTCCTGTTGCAACTCTTTACTCCTCAAGAGTATCTGTTGATGTTTTAGAACCATTTTTTAAAGAAATAAGGATGAAGTATGAAGATTTCAAGCCACGTGTTTTCATGTCAGATGATGATCCAGCATTGTATAATTCTTTCAAGAATGCTTTTGGCGAAGTGGAAAATCAACTTCTTTGTACCTGGCATATCAAGCGTGCATGGAAGCTGAAATTAGTGCAAAAAATTAAAAAGGAAGATGGCAGGAAAAGCGTGAGAGAGGAATTGTTTTCCTTACATTCTGAGACTGATCAGAGAGATATTGAGAGGAGTACAGTTTTTGTTGACAATATCTTAATAATACTGAGGCCTTTGGACTGTACTTCGAAAAATATTACATTGGTCGTGTTCAAGTTTGGGCCTATTGCCACCATTGGTCTCTTAGTGAATACAAACAGGAAGGTTGAACGCTGGCATAGAGAGATAAAGTATGAAGAAGGTGAAGGCAAGGTTATAAAGCGCCTCGACAAGTCTATTTCAACAGTTTTAAACGCAATCAACAGAAAAATTATAGGTCGATTCATGTCAATGGAAAGGATAAGGTTGACATCACTACATGCACAAGTCATGAGCCAGACATGATGCCGCAAAAGAATTACCCAAGCAGAATGCTTACGTTCATAGTACAACAGAATGGCATGTTGTATCTAGTAGAGCAAACCTTTCTATCAATAGCATAGAAACATACACAGTTCAGAAACTAAGTGATTGTAACTGTGATATTAAATGTCCTGACTGTAAGATCTGCATTCACAGTTTTTCCTGTACCTGCATTGCTTATAAAGTCAAATTTGTAATCTGTAAACATATACNTTTCCCTCACTTTCTAATTTACGTCACCACTTAACTTTTTTTCCATCACTTTCAAGTAACCTTCAATATTTGCACGTGGTGATTCTTCCTGTCGTTTTTTTTTTTTCTAGAATTTTTAGGGTGTTCACGCCTTTTTTTTGGGGGGACTTCTTCCTTTTGACTCCTTTTTTGGTATGTGTGGGAGTACTATTTGCACTGATTGGTGACGACCTAATCGTGTGGTAATTCCCCCATCCAATGACAGTCGTTCTCTCTCCTCCTTTTCAACTCGCATTTTCCCGCGCTTAAGGGGACGCTATGATTATTAACGTTTTTGGTACCACGAAGTACACTTCTCTCGGGGATTGTGGTCAGCGAGCCATACCAAACCACCCCAAAGCTACATTTTTTTGCCATTTTTCGTTATTCATTAGTTATATTTTTTTTGATGCCTAAATGTATTTTTTTTATGTGTGACGGACCACCCATCCCATTCCAAAACTGATACTGTTGTAAGATAATGAACAATTAAAAAAAAGAACTTGTGAGCGAGTTTTGCGTTGTATTTTCTTCTGGTTTTCATCACTTCAAAATGTCCGATGTTAGACCTGTCTCCTTGATGTAAATAATATGTGGTGAGTAACATTCTCATATTTCCTTTTTTTGACCAGTGTTTATTTGCACAAACGTAAAAATTTATAGATGTTATTCAGTCGTCCTTTAACTTTATCTTGACCATGAGCCCTTGCTGTTGGGTTAATTCACGTGGCACTTAAGCAATTTTTCCTTCCACTATTTTCGATCACTTTCGGCCTTTTTTTTCCATCAATTAATGATGATCCAAATTTATTATCAAAATTTATTATTTAATTAATCTCTCATTTTTTTCTTTGATTGTCTTAAACTTTATCGACTAAATACCTCTATCAAAATCTTACAACCCATTCCTTTGTATAGTATATTTTAATGGTAACATCACTTTTAATTTTTAAGATATTTATTCATTGGTACATATCTCAATTTTAATTATAATTAATTTACTAATGGCACACATAAGAGATTTTCTTTTCATTTAATTTTTTTCCTTTGGTACACATACACAGTTCAGAAAGAAAGTGAGTCAAATTTGTAATCTGTAAACATATACATTTAATAAACATTCATTTTCCACTAAGTGTTCCTTCAAATGACAGTGCATCAACTTCAGAGGACAACAGTTTTGTTATTGATTTCGAAGAGAAGCAGTGCAGGATTGAAGAAGAAAAAGGAAGCATTAAACAAGCATCTGAGCAAAAAACTCTAATTTTGATGATTTCAGAATGAAGGCTCAGAACTTATTTTCTAACTTAGCTGCCAAGTGCGCAAATCCAAGCACATCTCCTGAAGAGTTAAGTATATTGATTGAGCAAGGTGAGCGAATTGAAGCAAGGCTAGCTGCATTAAGGACTAAGGGAAACGTATTGTCAACTGCCAACGATGATAAATAGGGTTTCTGGGTTGAAAAGTCCACAGCGTAGATTATATCCCTCAAAGAAAAAAAAAAGTTATCGCGGCAACTGCTAAATAAGAAAAATCCAGATGGCCATAGGAAGTTCTGAAGCATCTGTTTAAAGTTTTATCCTGAAGTCTTATCCCGTGACCCCAGAGATCACCTCAGCACTCTCGTTTAAATGTAAGTAGCCTTCTGTCTCTACCGCTGCATTGTGTGCAGGAGTAGAGCATTTTCTACCATTTATGCTTTCTGTCTGTTTTCTCTGCACCCAGCAGTACTTCAGGAAGCCTGTAGGAAAAAAGCGCTTTCTTCGGGAGACATATTATGAATTTGCCTTCACCTGGATATGAAACTGAAACGCCTTGTGTTTCAGTTTTATATACAGGTAAATTGAGGAACCTGCGATTAGACTTCTGATAGGTAATGAATAGCCCTATATATGTGTAGGGCTATCGATAAATCTAGACATGCAGCGCCTTCATCGACCTCGAACATATTTTACATTGTAAGAATATATTTTATATGTAGAATTAATGTCACACAACTTCAGTTAAGTTTTGCTATGGTTTATAAGTTAATGGCTTAATAAAAACTTAATGACCTATGCGGCAACATCTCCCGATCGTCTATACCTAATTGCAGTCAGCCAGAACACATGGAACCCAAAGAGGTTGGAATTTTTTCACCGAAGATGTAGGTATTTTTTTTGCCTCTTCCTGAGACAGTATGGTGTGTGTACTTTTCTTTTCTGCAGCAAGATGCCTTAACGGAAATAAATGTACGGGGTGAGTAACTTGTTTATATATTTCTGTAATTTGACCGGTTTGGGTCATTGCGTTTTTTAGTATGCCATGTCTATTATGGTTATGCCAATTTTATTGTTCCAAAGTGTATTGTAGCGTATATGTTTTTGCACTAAGCCATGTTTATCTTCCTTATAAGAAATGAGATATTGACCATGAACCTTTAAATTGGGTAATTTGTCGGTCAGCAACAATGCTTTGTTCTAATACCACTTTCGAACCTTTGGCCATTAGAATTTTTTTTATTTTTTGATTGTTCTAATTCAATTGGTGTTGCCAAGTTAATATTGTATTGACTAACTTCTCGACTGAACACCCCTGTTATAGTGATCTTTTTGATTATCCTGAATTCAATTTGTGTTGTGAAAGTAACGTTATCTTAATTAACTCTTGGCAGTACACCCCAGATGTAAACAAATTAACTTTAATCTTTAACTAACTATTCGTTGGTATTTGAGCAGAAGATCACTCTTTTAGTATTTAATGTTTTTCACTGGTACACCTTATACATATTTTTTATCATTGGCAAACATACTTTATCATTTGATATTCATACAATTTTCTCATCGGTACAAATGCTGAGCAAAGGAAAATCGTGAAGCATGTGTCTACCTGATGGCTGACATTAGGACGGTGTTTGGGTAGATTGGTGAAACAGTGGGCGCCCCTAGCCCACTTTAAAGAAGTGAACGGCCAACATTGTAGAAAAAGGAAGCGAAATTCTAGCCCTCCTTCTGCTACATCAGAAAAACTGAGTGTTACAAGGCAAAGCATATTGAATAGAGAAGAAAAAATGTTCCTTTCTCTCTTCAGATTTAAATGAGGCCTTGTGGCAATTTATTCTTTATGTTTTGCCAGTATTTGAGGTTTCAAATGCAACGTTCCAGTCAAGCACATCCCATATTCATTTATTGAGAAAAATTTTGATGGATATGCTGAAAGAACTCTCTTCAGGGTTTTTCGAGCCTAGTGAAATAAAGGCATTTACTCTTCTAAATCTTGATTTCAGTAAATTTGAAAATCAAAAGAGTGATAATGATTTAGTAATAGGAGTGTACTTCATAGATTTTGGAAAATTTACCATAAAAGAAATTTTTTTTTCAAGACTGTACTGTCAACGTTTGCGATTACATGGTAAAGATATTTCCATTTAAAGATGAAATTTTAATTTTAATTAATGCTCGAGAGAATTGATCAAGCCTCATTTTCATCTGTGAAGCATTTTTTAGAACATTATCCTGTAACACTTCCCATCTAACACTCGCAACATTTCTAGTGTTCTTGCAAAAGCAGTTTTGCCCCCTACAACTCGAGACAATACCTCAAGAAATCGTGACAGAAAGAATAGATAAAGCCTAGTCCCTTATTGGTCAAATGAAGGATACAGGAGGAAACAAATTTTATATGTTATCTCAAGTGATGTTAGGTATTCTTACTCTACCTCACAGTAATGCCGCATGCGAGAGAATATTTAGTTTTGTCTCTAAAAATTGTACACAATTCAGATCAACCATGTCAGCACAAACGCTTGAAAAATTGTTGATGCTAAAATCAACAATGAAAGGAAATTGTCACGAGCAGGACTTCATTGCGAAGAGATATATTTGCAACTATTAATTCTTTAATTTCTGCCTAAAATATACTTATCATATTTCAAATTTTTTTTTATTTGTTGATAAAAAGTTGCATTCATTTTCTATATTTTTTAAAGGAAAAAGCATTTAACAATTTGAGTAATTTTATTTGCCTTATTTTTAAAGTCATCAAAAGAATTTTTACATTCAGCAAAATAGAAAAACTGCATTTTTTCTTTCTTTCATGATTAACATTGAATGAACTTGAAATATTACGTGTTATGTTTGTAATTATGTTATCTGACTTGTAACGTATCAGGTAACGTATTATGTTACCTGACTTGTGTGTCTTGATCAACCTTATTACTTGTTCTGACGTGTGGTTTCTTTCCAGCCAACTTAAGATTTTGATCAATTCGAACGATGGGAGACTTGGACGTGGTTCCAATTCTGATGGACGGGGCCAGGGATGAGAGGACCTGAAGGCTTCTACGTAATGGGCCGCTGCAGTGTTAAGACTGCAGAGAAGAGTTCGCAAATTTTGTGGCCTTCGAATCACATAACTGTTTCATCCAAACCAGCACAACGCTAGTGCAGTGCGAAAAGTGTAGCAGGTATTTACACCCCAGCTACCTTGCCGGCTCGATTCATGTGAGCAAACGCAGAGGAGTGAAGGCTAAACCGGATCTCCCGTTCAAATGCAACGTCCCGACCTCTCCTTCGGAAGCAAGAGAGGGCTTACTCAGCACCTGAGGCACCGACATCCCGTGGTGCTCAACGCAGGACGGTTGGAGCAAGAAGAGCTCAGGCGGAAGAGTGCGGAGCACCAGTCCTGGAAGCTAGAGCAGAAGTACCGCCGAGACAGGACTTTGCTAGGACACTTGAAAGTAGCTTGTCCGGGCAAAACGAAACGCCAGATAGAAGGCCTTGCGCAAGAAACATCGAGAAGGGACGCTATTAGCATTCCTTCCGAACATTCTAGCAAATCAGGCACCAATTGCGAGCAGTGGAGGTACCGCTACCTATAGGGGGCGTCTGCCCACATAGTAGCTGATCGGTTCGGAAGACGAGATTGGAAGTGGGTGGGCTAGGACACCAAATCCCTCGTAGCGCGGATGCTGCTACTCCAGCCACTTAAGACACCAGAAAGGAGCATAGTAACGACAAGCATAGTAGCCGCAGGGCCAAGTGATTCTCTCGCTTCCAACAACCACGGGCCCTGACCCCGGCAAGAGTGGCAGCGTCAATATTAGATGGAGTCACAATCCCACGTTTACTGCCAGATCGGCAAGCCGCCTTTAAATATTTTAGAGGTGTGTTCGAGACCCCAAACGACTCATGCGGCAGCATCTCAAGATCCGCCGAACCATCATGTGACCAGCTGGAGCACAGAGAACCTGAGGGGGTTGCAGAGGTCATTAGACACTGCAATGCAAACAGCGCCGCCGGTCCTGATGGTCTACGCCCCTCGAGCGGGCTCTGAAGAATGGCGTCGAACATGAGCTAGCAACATTGTTCACGCAATGGCTGAAGCACCGAAAAGTTCCAAAATCGCATTGTGGTAGGCGGTAGCACGCTGCTACACCCGAAACCGGGGGGTACCTCCAAGGATATGGGGAAGTGGAGCCCGATCTCGAACGTCCAACGTCATCGGACGAATGTTTACCAACGTCTTGGGCCGACATATCACCAGAAGTGTTCGTCTGAACGCTAGCCAACGAGATTTTCGGAAGTGCCCAGGCAACTCCGAGAACTTGGATCTTGTTGAACACAGCTTTGCGTGAAGGGAATACCGAAACCGCTGTGGAGTTACTTGACTGCGCTAAAGCCTTTGACACGTTAAGTCACCCTCACATCTTCGCCGCACTTGAACGAGTTGACGCCTGCAGCGCGTATGGCACCGTACTTGAGGATCTCTACAGCAAGAGCTTAACAAAGCTCTCCATTAGTGGGACTCTCTCGCACGAGATTAGATTCAGGGT
Organism: Parasteatoda tepidariorum; assembly: GCF_043381705.1. NCBI lineage: Eukaryota > Metazoa > Arthropoda > Arachnida > Araneae > Theridiidae > Parasteatoda > Parasteatoda tepidariorum. Next base: position 80,785,666 of record NC_092211.1, read on the forward strand.
GAAACAAGGTGACTCAATCTCTCCCTTGTTATTCAATTGTGTGATCGACGCCTTGAACCAAAGGCTTTGTGATAGCAGGCATGGAGTGTTGTTACGAGGAGCGCCGGAATTTCGGACTCCTGTCCTGGCCTACGCGGACGATCTAGTCCTACTTGGTCGGAGCTTGGGTGAACTGGAGACCCTACTAAGCATCGTAGATGTGTTCTGTAGGGAATTCGGGATGAGACTCAATGCCGGTAAGTGCATCTCTATGCTGCTGCGCAAGTGCAGGGACCATTTCGTGGTCGACACTACCGCCAAGCTGTTCCTGGGAGAGGTGGAGATCTCGCAAGTCGGACCTGAAGGACACTTTAAGTACCTCGGGGTAGAGTTTACCCCACTTTTTTCAGATGCGAATTGAAGACGGCCGAGAAATTGCGGAGTGGTCCGAAGTCCGACCAAAGGGTAGAGCTTCTGACCACTTACGCGCTTGCTCCACACTCTTCAAGCCCACCAGGTCAGCTCAACACAGCAGAAAGTGCTCGACCGGATGATTCGCAGAGCGGTCAAAGGATGGCTGAAGCTCCCTAGCTCGACGTGCAACGGGTTACTCTATGCTGCTCAGATAGATTGCGGGTTGTCTATCCCCTCTTTAAGGATGATCTGTGCGCGTGCCAACGCCCGCACTAGAGCAAAGCTCTTAAGCGTCGAACCACCCCGAGGTGCCAGGAGTCGTCAGTGCCTCCTTGCGAGACGTTGCCAGTGTCGGCAACTAGAGGTGGAAAGAGTTCGACCGATGGGCACAGCTCCTCGTTCATGGTAAAGGGGTCATCCACTGTAGGAGCTCGAAGGTTAGCTTCGACGTCCCGAGGGCAAGAAAGTCAACATGTGGCTGAGAGCAATGATGCTGCGAGCTGATGTATTTCCAACAGGCACCCCGCGCATGTGTATCCGCAGGCACAATAGAGTGGTGAACACACTCTCCCGTATCAGTTCAGAATACGGCTGGCGAGTCCGGAAGGAACACCCCGGTCCGGCTTCCAAACGGACGTTTGTCGAGACCGGACCTAATCCTGCTTGATGACAGGAGGACGATCGGCATCGACGTTACAATCCGGTAAGAGACAAATGACCCAGATGTCCTGACGAACGCGTACGTGGAGAAAGCATCGAAGTACCAGCCTCTGGTTGAAGCCCCGACGCTTGAGGAAGAACTGACAGAATGCGCCACCGTTCACGGTTTCATCCTTGGCTGTTAAGGCGCCTACCCTGCGATCAAAGATGACAACGATGTCAAGTGCTCGATCATATCGGGATTTGTCGCGTCGCTACTACTAGCAATGAGGGCTATTCTCGGGAACCTTGATATCCTGCGACTCCTAGGTGAGTGCAAGAGCACTTGGGTAGATGCCGACGACTGAACGGACACTCTCCTTTCAAGCTACTGCCCGCACCATCTACATAAGTGACGATTGAGGTCGGATGTGTACTGAGTGACTCTTTGTTTTACGATGCAGTGTTCTTTGGGACTTTTGTTCCGCTGGCGAACTAATGACCCGACCACTCACGAGCTTAGCTCAGTCGTCCAAAAGGTGCCCGCCTGAAGGTACCTCCCACTCTGCTTAAGTGCAGTGGTTCTTGTTCCTCCTTCGAGAGGCAACATTAACTTTGATCGAGGTTCATGTGGACCAAGGACACGTTCTGAGAGTGTTGTGTGACGAGGTACTTGATGGTCATATGACTACCAAGTGTGTTTGTGTGACGGCGATCGGTTAAGAGATGAATGTTGTTGGGTACGTGGAGGTGAATGCGGTTGTGTGATGATTGATACGCTCGTCGACGGTAATTTTTCCAGTGCTTTTCCAACCGTACCATTTGCCCATATGGGGACGAGGCTGCTTAGCGCTGAAGCCCCACTTCGGGTGCTCGACACCTCACCCAAGTGAATTCACTGGTACCTTGGCTCGTTTCAGGCCAAGAATAACAGATACATGACTTTAGCTTTTCTGAGTGAATTACTGGGACTATTTGCCTCGCCTGATAACTCCGGTGCCAGTGCTGGCAGACGCAGAAGAGGTAAGTATCTTTTCAGGCATTGGCCGTCTAACTTTTACTATACGGTTGTCCTACGGATCCGTTACCTATACTATCCTCTAGTGGCTCTGTTCGCAGAGCACCTCCACCTTTCCTGCAAGTTTTGCACCCTGGAAGCACTTGACCAGACCAATACTGAAAAAGGGTTCAGGAACAAAAACCACAATATGAAATTCAAGAATTGTTTCGAATTTCAGTGACAGTAAATATTAGAAAATAAACGATTCACTGGGGTACCTCGGGATTGTGACACCCGTGTTTACCCGAAGATAAACCCCCTGAGGAAAGAGAAGTTAACAATGTAGCCAATATTTTTTACCGATAAGCACTGAGCTCCCTGCCTTTCGACCTTTGTGAGCGCTTGTGAACCTAACTCACGGAGGCAAGCATCATTATCAATGCCACAAATACCCGTTCATAGGGTGGGCCACATTAGCACAGATTAACATCCATGCCCCAGAGCACGATATGAACCCACAACCATTAGCTTTACAGTCATGCTTGACAACCTGGCCTATAGAGGGAGGGAACACTGGTTTCATTACATCTTCAAAACACAAAACAAAGTTTCTTACACAAAGATGAAATTTGGTTTTGCAATTTTCTAAACAGCCCAGTTTTGTCTTACTGAAAATAATGTTCCATTTTTTCTACACTCGATTATCAGATACCAAATTATTTTATTTATTTAGATACTTGTGTTTAAATTCACGAGGGTGTCGAATTTGCAACAAAATAACTGATATGATTTATTCACCAATAAGTTTAAGATTAAGTATTTTCATTACATTAACGCATTTTATCAGATATACGATATAAGAAAAAATTACAAATAATGTATTTAGTTTAAATAAAAAAGATTTCTCACTTTAAAAAAAAAACTACCAAATTTGTAAAGTTCTCATAGGAATTATTTTCTTATCAGGTAAGATATAGTTTCTAAAGCAATCATGACACAATATTAATAAATATTATTTAGCATAAGAACTATTTAATATTATATGAAATAATTGAGATACAAAGATAAAAGTTCTATTTTTTTCCCTTTTTTTCTGTTACAAGAAATTCTGGAAAAGAAAATAAGTCGTCCAATATTTCATGCTCATTGCTGTGAGTTTTTTCTATAAACATGGATAAAAGCTCTATGAGGGTTTAAGTAAAACCCCATTCATTGCAAAGCAGAATGCATATATTCAAGTCCTCTGTCAGACTGTTAAGGCAAGCAGTTTCACTCTGGTAAAATAATGAAACCTAAAAATAAAAACATAAGTTACAGTTTATAAGAAGTAAAAGAATAGAACAGCAAATAAATAGATATCGAATTAAAGAATCTGGGGGCGGAGTTATCGACCATGCNGTAAAATTATCTACGTTTATAGGTTTAATTCTGATTACTATTACAAATATTTACTTTGTTAGAATTATTCTCAAATAGTTAAAAAATTTTAAATTAGTTATTTTTTCAAATTTAAATTTCATTTTCTCATAGTTTTTAGTTTAAAATTATAGAAAGAAAAAAAAAGCTTCCAAGTTTTTATTAATCAATTGTTAGTATACTTTTTATGGATAAAAAAAAATATGCACTAAGATTGCCTTTTAGCAAGCCATTAATTATTTTTATAAACTACAAATTTTCTTATTTTGATAATAAATGATAACTGCGTTTTTGAAATACATATATAAAATAGTCATTTAAAAACTGTTGAGGAAAAAACTTAGTTATTACACATTTTGATGAATTTTTACAGTATTAAGTGAGTGCCTTTTTCTATTCCTAGGAAAAACTCTGTATATTGATTAGAAATCAATTTTAAATTTTTAAACCATACCCTTAAATATACTGTTTTTTCTGGGAGGGTGCTCAATATCGTAATTTGTATTTAACTTTGTACCAACCAATTTAACTCTTAAAATAATTTCTAAATGTTTACCCTTGATCAGTACATTGACAAAAGATACAAAATAAGACAGATATAATATAGAAGGTTAGATGCATTGTTTGTTTTTTTAAAAATCTTATTTATTCAAAAATTATTTGCTTATGAATTACTTAGTCTTTAGTTGAAATTTTGATGGTAAGTATTTTATTTCTTGAGACTGCAAAATAATGTCGGTTGATCAGCACTTTAAATATAAAAGATTAATAAAAGAATTTCTAATACAAGGTCATTTTGAATTTTAAAAAAATTTATAATTTTCAATTCTTTTTATTTGGCTCCACTCTCTGTACCCTTTTTTTAAGGTATTATTTATCACTGATATTTTTTGAATCCTCAGAGGCTTGTGTTTGACAGATATATTTAATAATGAGGGGTCTTGTCTAGGTTTTTGTTGAGGGGCACCTACTTTGTGAAAAGTTAGACATAATTTGTGAAAATTAAAAATTATATTTAAAAAATCAACACAAAAATATGATAAAGTAATAAAATATTTTCAAAAATTGTCATTACAAATAAAAATTATTTATGACTGATACATTTCCCTATATATTCAAAAATAATTTCGCTTTTGGAAAATTTTGGGCTTAAAATTTTATCCAAATATCCATTAAAATCATTGTTTCATTTAAATTTCAACTTGAATTTAATAAAAATGTGAATTTAATAGTACCAGCACTAAAAGTTATTTTGAAGTTATCATGAGAACATTTTTACTAGCAGGGTCTGTCTGCGTTTTTCTGTGAGGTACCTATTTTGTGAACATTTAGACATTAGTAATTTGTGAAAATTAAAAATTATTTTAAAAATTAACACAAAAATATGGATTTATCGTTTCTTACGGGATACAAAAATAAAATTTTAAGAAAAAGTATTTTGTGAAACCTTTTTTACTAAACTTGAATTTGTGAAGGTACAGCTAAATGGTAGTAAATTTGGCCTGGACAAACCCCTGACTAGGTCATACAGAAAGTTTCACAGAGAAAAATATGCTACATAAAAAATAAAGGTCTATTAGAATAAATTTACAAGTGCTTAAGATAATGTTCAAATTTAGACGGTAAAGTTTATATAGCAGGAGCCTTGTGGTTACATTTTAAAAAACTCAGTGAAAAAAAAAGCTTGCTTTGATATGATGTAAGCAACCAATTAGGCTTTTAATATTGCCTATCTGACCAAACATGCTGGCAGAAAAGCTCCTTTTCTATAGCTTGCAATAAGAACGGGGTTTACACGAGAGCTTGTTTTTTTAAAAGTATTTTATGAGACTACCGTTTTTCCTAAAGATGAATTCCAGAAGGTACCGTTAAAGGGCAGTAAATTTGCAGGTACCAATTTTAAAAAGAAAAACAATTTTTTTTAATAAAGTATTATAAGTCTGCTTTGTACTTTCCAGTTATTCAGGCCTTATCTGAATATACATACTGTTATAATGTTATAAGTATTACTGACATAATACAGGGTAATAATTTATATAAATGATATTAAATTAATGGTTATTGGCTTACATTGAAAAACTATTACATTTAGGGTGACCAGGGGTAATTCCTAATCAAAAATAGCAAACATCTATTTTGTGAAAAAACTATTCAAGATAGAATTTTAATACGTATTAACTGGAAGTTTGAGGCTATATGAGATGAGTCCTATGCTACCTTCTTTTGTTTGACAACAACCTCAAACTTCCCTTCTCTTGATCATTTCTTGATCACTTCTGGGGTAATTACTGATCACCAGTTTTTATAGTAAAGGGGCTGTTTAAAAATAAATTATACAATGTTAATTAACTATAAGACATCAAGATCAAACAAATAAACCAAAAAGATATGTTAAAGCAACTAATAAAACGATTTATTCAAAAGCAAGTTTAAAGATTAACACTTTAAATTTTCCAAAAATCTTTGCATTTTGTGCCATACATTTTAGGCAAGCAGCCAACTCATTCTCATGTTCTGTAGAAATATCTCACATGGATTACTTTTGCTGGATTTTTTAACATCATTAAGTGAGAGTGTAAAGTTAAGTAAGGTATGTCAACAGCTTTGGCAGCAGCTCTCGCACTGAAATTTTCATTTTCAATCACTAAAAGACATTCACTGACTTTGCTTTCTAAAAGCTTAGTATACTTTTTAGGCTTATAATTTCTCACCATATTTATATTACGCTAATTTATAAACTTAAAAATTATTCTAACAATGTACACACATAGAATTAAGATAGAAGCAAGGAAATTGCACAAATCAGAACACATTTGTCTTGTATACAGTTAAAAACAAATTGTGTGATTACAGTTAAAAAATATTTTATAGTTGTTCCACTTAATAAATATGGACTGCTATTGAAGACAAGACAATTAGCTATTTTTTATACTATTTATAAGAAGAAATGACAATGATCAGGTATAATCCAGTGACCAATAATTATCCTATCTGGGCAACATTTGATATAGTTTCTTATAATCAATTATAATGTTTACAGTAGATGTGAAACAATTAAACAAAAGCTTACACTATTTTTATATCAATGAAAAAGAAAGTAACTCAAAATATTTATTATTAAGAGAAGGTGGGGGATCTTTGCAGAAATGTGTACATTTTGCAGGGATGAGAGTAGTCAGAAAGTAAAAAAGAGGAAATCCAATATATATATAAAAATATAAACAAAAATTTGACAAAAAAGTGTGATTTTTAAACTTGTAAACCATGTGATTATAAATCCCGATATTAGACTTTAAATCACGTAAGTATACATCGATTTTAAAAAATGCAAAAATAAAAATCATGATGTGTAGTTTTTAGAGCACGATGCATCATTTTTAAATCGCGCGATATTACAACCGCAAAAACGAATCACGACATAGGATTTTAAGCTCGCGTGAATACGAACTGCTACATAGGGTTTTAAAAGCTCGTAAATATAAATCGCGATATTGTTGTTTTTTTAAATCTCGTAAATAAGAATCGCAATGTACAGTATTTAAATCGTCTGAATAAGAATCGCAATGTTCAACTTTTAAACCAGGCAAATACGAAAATCGATGTTTGATAGCAAAATCGAGATTTTAAAAACGCGTTAATACAAAACACGATATTGGATTCTTAAATCTCGTAAATAAGAATCATAATGTATGATATTTAAATAGCATAAATAAGAATCGCAATGCGCAACTTTTAAATCGGGTAAATACGAAAATCGATGATTGATATTAAAATCGTGTGAACAAAAATCGAGATATTTGCTGAGTCTGGACTTGGGATTTCTAAAAGGCTTGTTTGTATTGTTTTTGTTTAGACATAATAAATAAAAATTTACAAGATTAATTGAATGAGCAAATAAATATTTTCACTGCAAATCCACCTCTATTTTTTTCTTCTCTTTTTTTTGTCTGTTTTCACGCCAGAATACAAGAAGCAGCGACGTCTGAATTGCGAAAATACGAGCTATACCGCAGACAGATAAAAAATACGGAAAATCTTATTTTCTGAGCATGAAATAGGAGAAAATAGCTAATATAAGAAAAATGCGGAGGGGTTAGCAGCTAGGACGTAGTTGGAATTTTCTGTTTATCTTTGAAAATCATAAATAAATATAATTATTTTACTTCAACGACTGAATTTTTAAAGAAAAGTGGGATATTTATAAAAAAAAAACTTTTAGAGAATCGGAGTTTTTGATAAAAAGACTGAAATTCGAGAGACAAAAGCGAAAAAAATCTCATCCCTGTATAAAGGTCAACCAGTTTTATCCCAAGGAAATGATTTTTAGAGAAACTTCAGAGAGAGGAATAAGGACTTCAATAATTTCGCTTCGCGGAAAATTAAATTCCTCATAAAATATTTTAACTTGTGCAAAAAAAAATTTCAGCGGAAATTAGCGGGAAAAATGGAAAAATCTGAGAAAAAGCGGAAATCCGCCAATCCGCGGAAGAATCTCATCCCTGATTTTGAAGTGGAAAATACTGGAAGCAGTTTAGAAGATACTTATTTTGTAAGACTAAACAAAAAACTTTTATTAAGTAAATTTAGTTATACTTTAGTAAAGTGTACAAGCATTTTTGTCCATGTCTCACATTTAAAAAAAAAAAAAATTTTTTTTGAATAAAACTTAGGTGATCATTATTTACCGTAAAAACAGAGTGATTATGAATTACCATCGGTCACTATCAGTTTCCTACAATTTCAACATTAAAAAAAATAAAAAATTTCTCAACTTGGGAAAAAAATTTGTCCAAATTAAAACTTGGTTACATCATATCACTTATCCAATGATCAGTAACTTGCTCAATATGCCGACATATAAATCAGATTATGAAATTTCAGTTCTGAAGATGCTAGCCAGACTAAAATTCTTAACTGCTACAATTTTCACAAAAAAATATAAGCAATTATTAAATGTTATGCTAACACACGATAATTGCAAGAACTTTTTCGTGATCAAAGCTGAAAAAAAAAATAATAATTTAGAAATTCAACTTAGTGAAGTAATATTAAACTTCAATAAGATTTATCCATAATCCACATATGATAAGAAGTAATGAGAAAAGTATCTGAAATGTTCCTTACTTTTAATAACATGTTTTCTTGACACTAAAATGCTATTTTTCATTTCAAGTCTGATGGTCAAACTATTTGGGAGGTCCATTTACAAGTGTCTCAGTCTTCAGAGAGTTTTCTCAAGCTATTTTGGTAGTCACCAAATCTCATACCTGGAAAAAAAAAATAGGTGCATTTAAAACACAATATTATACAAGAAAGACTTACAGGGTATCTGCTAGATTTTCAAATTCATGACTTTCAAAGACTAATTCCTAGAATTTTTCATGATTTGACGAAGTTACTATTTTCTCCAACAAAAACACAAGAAATTTAAAAAACCATTATAATAACATAAATTGGAATGATAGGTATAACCAAAACTGTTATACTTTGCATCGTCATATTTAAAGACTTTAAATAGTTGAAAGAGTAAAGAAGAGAAGAGTAAAGAAGAGAAGAGTAAAGAAAGAGTTGAAGAAATGAAGCTGAAAAAAATACAAAAGCAAAAAATTTTTTTCTGCAGAATTATATTCTAAAGATACTTTTCTTGTTTATCCAAGAGGAAAGAAACTGATTTTTTTTGTTCTCTTTTTGGAATTAAAAAAAAAATATATATATATATATATAATAATAATAACAAAAATTCTGAAATCGCAGAAGTTTAAAAGATAATTCAATCTAGAAATGATGTTTTTTCTTTCATTCCTCAAAAGAACATTATAATTTTTGAAGAACAGGATTAAAAAATTTTATATTTTAATAAAATATGATTGTGGGTGGGGATTTTACTACAAATTCAAATATTTGGAATATGGGTGAGGGGTATTTTTAACATCCGTTTTAAAAATTTGATTTTTCAGTGACCTAAATCCATGATTTTCCATTATTTTCTTGATTTGATAAAAATTAAATTAAAAAAAAGTCCTTAAGAATCCACAATATACAGATTTTCAGCATCAACAACCATTTAGTACACAAAAAATCACAGATATTGAAATCTGGAGCGATTTGCAATCACTTTTTGATGCTATTTATTTGTATGCATACCATTTTATACACGTATGCCTATTTTTCATAGTTCAGTGTTTTCACTACAGCGTGAGAATATCGCTTATTTCCTTCTTTTCTCGCATTAAAAAATTATTAACGCGAGAAGATAGAGCACTATTAATCAATTTCACAATGAGCGAATTTTGGAAAAAATTAGTCCTCCGCCATTTTGAATAAAATCCGTTTTACTTTTCTTCCTTGATCTTTCATTATTTTCAACATGGATCTCTATTTACCAGTATTGTTCAGAACCGGTGCGAACAGCAGAACTTATCTGTAACTTAAAATAGGCCCATTAAGACTAATTGGAATAACATGCCACTGTTATTTCGACCAGACTTCTTTTTAATAAATAAAATTAAGATAATTTGTTTTCAGTGTTTTATGTAGGGTTATAATCAAACAAGTAATATATCTTTTAAGCTATATCCTCATAAAATATAGAGTAATAGATATCTAGTGACTAAAGCTGATACAGAAGTAAAAAAGCAGGGGCCTGTCTTGGTTTTTCTGAAAGGTATACCAATTTTGAGAAAATTTTGACATAATTTGTGAAAAATAAAAAATTATATTAAAAAGTCAACACAAAAACATGGTAAAAATATAGATTTATCGTTTCTTAAGGGAGACAAAAATAAAATTTTAAGAAAAAGTATTTTGTGAAACCACCGTTTTACCTGAAATTGAATTTGTGAAGGTACCGCCCAACGGTAGTAAATTCAACCTGGGCAGACCCCTGAAAAAATACATCTTATAACACTTTACTAGCCCTAACCATATACCCACTTTATCCCACCTCAGTAAACAATTCATAATTAGAATTCTGAAATTTCTAGATAGATCCGTTCCATAAATGCCCATTTACTAACTTCTGAACTAAAACTAATAGTTTTGACAGTAAATATATTAAAAGAAATATAATTATACTAACAATCAGATAGTTTGAAAACCATAAATTCTTTCATCATTTAAAACTGATATAAAAATTTTGTCAGCAATCCCAATAAATGGCTCGGAAAATATTAGTCTCAACTTAAAAGAAAATTGACCCTTTAAAGACATACCCACCTGACCCAACTATTCATACATTTCCTGCAATTCATAATTTTTTGATTAATAAATTACCGATAAACGGTAATTTTTTTCAACAAAAAAAATATTAGTTTTCTATGTTTAATTTTAAGCAAATTTACTAAAAAAAATTGGTGCCCCAAACACTAATATTTAGATAAAATTAAATTTGCTACCAACATGACTAAGTATGCATGTAGCCCTTCATTAGTCAACCTGTTTCTTCAACTGGCTTTTAAAACAAAAAGGTTGTGAATCCCTTATGTAAAAGGGAGACAAAAAAAAAAACTTAAAGACATTTAAATTGCACTAATACACATTAAGCAACTTATGATTAGTTAATACGACCTGACATAATTAATACGAATTGCGATGTGTTCCTTTTAAACAGTGTGAATAATAATTACGATGCTTACTTTGTAAACAGTATTAAGGTATCCAGTGTTTTCACTACAGCGCGAGAACGCGAGAATCTCGCATATTTTTTTCTTTTCTCGCATTAAAAAATTATTACTGCGAGAAATTCGTGCATTCTTTAAATCAATTTCAAAATTCGCGAATTTCTCGCATTTTGGAAGAAGCTTCGATTTACGCTATTTAGAATAAAATCCGTTTCACTTTTCTTCCTGGATCTTTCATTATTTTCAACATTTGCTCCGTTATCTAGTTTCCCTATTTACCAGTATTGTTCAGAACCTTTTCGAACAACAGAACACAACCGAACCACGGAACCCCTTTCAGAACACATTTCTCTGCAACCATGTGTTTACCGTAGGTAAGGTTTCTTCATGTAAGACGTTCAAATTTTTTATGCACTAATGTAAGACGGACAAATACCTAGTAAAGGCAAAATCTTCTATGATGATGCAGCAAGAATATTCAATGCTTTAAAAAATAGAAGACGTTAAAAGTGATGATTTTTTTTTCAAGTCTATTTGAGTTTTTTTAGTTTTTAGAAATCTCACTTAACTTTCATCTCACCCTGTTTTTGAGAAAGGGTGAGAAATTCTCACCCATTTTTTTTCTATGTTGAAAACACTGGTATCCGACTGGTTTTGATAGCTTCTCTACATATAAAAGCCTAACTAGACTAATAAAAAATTTAAGGTTTAAAATTTCACAATTATTTTTTTAAAAAGGGTAAATTTGTGCTTATAAACGAATCTGTAATGTCAGGCTAACAGCTAACTTGACATAAAATACAAATTGTAATGCGTAAAATTTATAATTTTTTCTTCTAGATAAATTATTTAATTACCTAGGTTTTGAACTAAAATCTCAAAAAAAAAAAAAAAAAATTCAAAAAGACACTGAAATAGAATGAATAAAAATATATTGTATAATATTAAATATTTAAAGAAAACTCTTACTTTATCATACCTAACATATTGTATGGTTCAGTTTTCCGCAACGAACTCGCCATTTTCCGTCTCTTCATTGTTTATGTCTAGGTTTTATATAATAAATTTTGAAATATTCAAAGGCTTTGACATAAAATTGTTCAATTCTCAGGAGCTCACCATTTCTGAGAGATATCAAAGGATGGAATTTCATAACTTCAAAATTATGCTTTCTTTAGAGTACAAGCGTAGAGGAGAAATTCGAATAAGATTTAAAAACTGTCATCTACTAGTAGACGTAAAATTTGAAGAACGATGTAATTTTATCGTCACTTTCACACTCTTTAAAGATAATTTTTTTAAAAATTATATTCCACTAATTCCCGTTTAATCGCTGTTTCCCGCTTTCACCAAAAAACCACGTTGGGTCGAAAAGTAGAAGTTGAAGTAAGTCACAAGAACAGATGAATTATAATTACAAAGTCACTTGTAATCTTTGTACTCTGTTATTATTTTAAGGATTATTTTCACTAAAAGAAATTCAAAAAGTGAATGAAAATTCCAAAAAGTAAGAATGCTTCTTTAGAGCAATTCTCCCGTGATCCCGCATTTCCATCACCTTCGAGAAAAATCTTCGCCAGAAATGTGTGAACTGCGCTTAGTGATAATAGAAATTTAGTTTATAATTAATAGACTCGTTCTGACAATTCAGCCGCGGGACTATTTTTACTTCATGGAATCGCACATGCACGATCAGTTGTGTTGCTTTAAAGTCATTTAATTCGCATTTGCGATTCCACTCACATGCGATTAAAATGCAAAATGTAAAGAGGATATATCACTCACGAAAAATTCTCACCGCCTGTCAGTCACGCACCTCCGCTTACAATCAATGAAGAAATAAAATGAAATTGAGTACCGCAGTAAACTGATAGTTAAGACACGGTTCTCAGAAGATTACATCACTGGCTACGATCAGTGTGCGGGAAGATGACCACTTTAATCAGTTTGCGATGGTACCGAGGGTATGCAGTATTGGTCCTCGTTAAACTGTTTTGCCGTAAAGTGCTTGTATTTGATCACTGGACGTCAGGTTACCAAATCGGTGGTGCCATGCCCTATATAGAGGATCAAAACTGTGATGGCATAACTTTGGGTCATCCCTTCCCAGACCGTCGCTAATACCAGCTTGAGAAGTTTTAGTGCGACGTTAATAAATTACGACAACAACAACAGAGCCATGACGACTCAGGGGATAGCGCGTTCGAATTCCAATGAGGTGAACCGGGCTCGAATCCAAGCGACGGCTGGTCAATTCGAACTCCGCATCCGGCTCGCACCAACCGCAGTGCTGACGTAAAATATTCTCAGTGTTGGAATATGGATTAGTATCCTTTTGCCATCAGGCTAACCGTGGGAAGTTTTAGTGGTTTTCCTCTCCATGTAACGGAATTTCGGGTTATTTCTATCAAAGAGTTCTCCATGGTGGCAAATTTCTCCCAATACTTAATCCAGGATTTTCCTTGTCTTCTGAATTGGGTTCAAAATTACAAAGCTATAGACTTGAACATCTGTAGACGCAAAGTCAGCTATCGCTGTCGAGAGAGAAGAATAACTTGATTGGCCGATTTTTCACCGGGAAATCTATTGTAATTGAAATAGATTATAGATATGGCGTATCGCGATCAAACTGCTCAACTATGCCATCTGGGGAAGACGACTGGTTCCATGGCATGACCCTGTCCCCCTTTTTTCCTTAGTTGTATAGGAATCTACTGCTATATCTTGCCCCTTACATAACATTCTTCGCATTTAAATGTCAAAAATATTTTCTAAAATTTCTGTTATGCTTTCTTTGAGAACAATTTTAATGCTATTTTGAGTGCCATATAGTTTCCTAACTCAAAAGCTTTAAATGTATTTGAAAAACAAGACAGAAACTAACGTACTCATTTTTATGCTTTCAAACTCACAGTGGGTACACCACTAGACGTCATTACAAACTCACCTTCGTGGAGTTTGTAATAACGTCTAGTGGTGAGTGGTGTACCCACTGGGTGGGTACGTGTCTGGAATGGAATTCGTGCTTGTGTAAACAGTTTCTCTTACATTTCGAGTCCCGCAGTGGACTGTTCGTTAAGACACGGTTCCCAGCAGATCACCGAAGAAGTCAAGTATCACGGGCTGCGGTCAGTGTTAGGGCGGGTGGGTGACCACTTGGATCAGTCTGCGTAGGGATCGAGGGTATGCGGTATTGGCCCTCGTTAAACTATTCTACCATAAAGTGCTCGACTTCATGTGCAGGTCGTCGAGCTACCGAAGTAGAGGTGCCATCCCTGTATCTTCCCTCCATTCTATACCGCCTATTCATAAATCAGGTAAAAAAATTAATGAAATTCCTGATAATACAGTTTTATTGAACATGAAGTTAACGTTTATTTTTCAATACATCGAAAAAATATCTCTTCATTCAGTACAAACAATGAATAGTAAAAAAGGTACACAGAAACAAATTTTAAATCTAAATGTCATACATTTTCAGAAAAATTGGCTCAACATTGATCCATAATCTCAGTGCAGAGTTAATTTAATTACATAATGCATTAGTACCTAGTATATTAAGTACATTTATAATAACATTACAAATTTGTTCCAACCTTAATAAATGTTTAAATTAAACCATATTTCTTTTCTGGTCGAAGCACTATATTAAGGTTGAAGAAAATTTTAAAAATGTTTTAACATGCTAACTTCAGCTTTAAACCTACAACAAAACTTCAAACATTGTACAAATGGCTTTGAACAATTTTTTTCTTAGGTTTTAAAATTTGGTACGCATAGAATCAGCAATCGCTTTTAATGATTTTAATGAAACATTTTCAGTATAAAAATTGTGAATAGGAAACTTAAAAATAATGAAGAGATTCTCAACTTGAGTACTCTTGGTTACAACTCTCAACTGACTCAAATTACGGAAAAAGAACATTTAGAGATAAAAACACAATTTTCTGGTTGAATTATTTAAAAGAAATGAGTTCGTAAAGTAATTTATTTTAAAAGGTTCTAATGGGCATGAGAACTGTAAGTCTTCATTTCTTTAAATGAATACACATTCTCTTATACTTCATTAGTTATCCCAGTAAATAAAAGTACAGATTTTAATTCTTATAAATGAATGGAATTTCGAATCGATTAAATGGTTCTAAACTAGAAAGGAAAATGATTACTCGGGAAACAAACTCTTTTATTTTAATTCTAAAGGAAACAATTATTCCAGTCGAAAAGATTAAATAAATAATTCTAGGAGAAAGATTTTTGAGAATAAGATTTCATTTAGGATTAAGAAAAGTATTTTTATGGAAATTTAACCACCAACCATTCTAGCATTTAGCGATGGTTCTATTTATCTTTACATTAGAATACATTAAGATTCTGATACCTTAGATAATTTATTGGAAAAAAATAAATAGAAAAATAATTAGTTGCTTAAGAATATGTTGTGTTAAAAAAGTACAATTTGTGTATCTGAACGCCAAAAAACGGTAGCAACTGCACAGAGAAAAAATAATTCTGGTAAAATTACCCAAGTGTCATGGTAATGGAATTTATAAAAAAAAAATTTAACTAGATAAATTTTTTGACTATAATAAGTTAGGATAGAGCAACAGCATCTTGCCAAATTATACTGAATACGATTAATCTTTATTTTGATGAGATGAACTACTAATGACGTGTTTTGCTTAATCTAATAATATAAATCCACAGGAAAGGATAAAAAAATAATAAATAAAAAAAAGTGGAATCATTTTAGCTTTATTAATTGTGTTGTTATTTGCCTTTCAGTTTTTTTCATGATTGCGTAGTGTTGTTCCGTACTGATTTATTGATTGTTGCAAGCATATCGAACACACAATATAAGATTAAACACACAGAAAACAAGAAAAAGAAGAAAAAAAAAGGTAAAAAGTACTTTTAAGAGAAGAAGAAAAATTAAAAATATTTTAAAATTCTTAAAAAAAAATTAAACAACACCAAAATATAATCTTGTCATCAGCTTACACTATTGTATCCGCAAAAATAATACTTTCTAATAGTGTATTAATATAGCCAAAGCAAATGTATCAATTCAATAATATAGAAGGGTTAGAGAAAAAAAAACAAATATGACCAGAAGTAACTTCAAGTTGATTTTCCTTCCACTTTTCATCAGCAAACATTTTTAAAAGTTTTTTTTTCGTAATGTACAAATTTAAAAGATTTTCCCAATTATATATACTTTCCTAATTAAATTTTTCATAAATAATACGAATCTAAGTAATCGAATTTGTATATCTTGCCCTCCATCTTTTAAGAAAACTAACAATACAATATTATTGTAAACTGTTTTAGAGTGCTGGAATTCCTTCTATAAACAATACGGAAAGGTTGGGTCCGCCACATGTATAGGGATTGGTTGCAATATTTCGTCCCTTCCATTCAACATATGAAGATTTTCCAGTATCCTGGACTCTCGAATTTTTGACCCTGAGCTATTAGAATACGATTCTTTCATTGACCCATAGATGGTAGCACCATAAAGGTGCTAAACTATCCCCAATGTCCAATTAAAGTTTGCTTTTACGGTTTTGAAACTATGCTAGTTGTAAATGGTTAAAAGACCGTATAGTTTCGTATTCATGGACTTTTAACCATGCTAGTTGTTAACGATTTCAAAACCATAGAGGTAAAAAATGTTCTTTTTCAAAACCGTAGTTAGTTGGATGGATAGACTTCTGTCTGTTATTTTACTATAACTTTAGAATGAAAATTCGAACAGTGCATAATATTAATTCTAGTATGAATTATTTACATTTTCAGAACTGAATCTAATAGTATTTCTCATTAAATTTATAGCAAAAATGTGTGCAAAACATGTATATTTTCTTAAATATCTTTTTGTACTTAAAGAAGTATGCCAATTAAAAATATTCCTGAGGAAATATGATGGCTACCGACTATTGCTTTAACCATTATTAAAGGATAATCGTAGTTGTAAAAAAACAGAGAACTTTTATGCCGAAACTTATCTTTCTTTTCTGCTTTTTCAGCTAAAACCAATCATTCATTTATTTTAAAAGCGTCTTTCAATTGCCGATTCTTTTTTGGAGGTTTCGGAGAAAATCCTGAAGTACAAAAGGCTTAGTCACATTAAAAATCGAACAGTTAACAAGGAAAAAAGCCCTGTTCCGTTCTTTACTTTTCTGTTGAATCGTTTGAGTTAAAGTGAATTCATTACTTGATACCGAACTTTTATCATCTTTTTAACGATAAATTTATTCCCATCTAACGTTTTTAAATTATTATTTTTGATTGTTATTAAACAGAAGAAGATTCCAAAGAGCAGGAAATTTGATTTCCTAGCATAAAGAGAAATTTAGTATTTTTTCCTTTTTGATAAGAGCATTTAATCTGTTTTGTTTAGTATAATTCATTGCCATACATGCCGGAATTATTGATTGTACACTGTAAAAAAATCTCGATCAAATTTCGGTTAAAAATAACGGCATTTCGAGGCAGCATGGAATCCATTTTTACCGAAACATGTTAAGGAGCAAAACCTCTGGTATATCGTAATAAGTACAGTTATAATTNAATTTATAGCAAAAATCTGTGCAAAACATTTATATTTTCTTAAATATCTTTTTGTACTTAAAGAAGTATGCCAATTAAAAATATTCCTGAGGAAATATGATGACTACCGACTATTGCTTTAACCATAATTAAAGGATAATCGTGGTTGTAAAAAAACAGAGAACTTTTTTGCCGAAACTTATCTTTCTTTTCTGCTTTTTCAGCTAAAACCATTCATTCATTTAATTTAAAAACGTCTTTCAATTACCAATTCTTTTTTGGAGGTTTCGGAGAAAAGTACAAAAGGCTTAGTCACATTAAAAATCGAACAGTTAACAAGAAAAAAAGCCCTGTTCCATTCTTTACTTTTCCATTGAATCGTTTGAGTTAAAGTGAATTCATTACTTGATTCCGAACTTTTATCATCTTTTTAACGATAAATTTATTCCCATCTAACGTTTTTAAATTATTATTTTTGATTGTTATTAAACAGAAGAAGACTCCAAAAAGCAGGAAATTTGATTTCCTAGCAAAAAGAGAAATTTAATATTTTTTTCCTTTTTGATAAGAGGATTTAATCTGTTTTGTTTAGTATAATTCATTGCCATACATGCCGGAATTATAGATTGTACACTGTAAAAAAATCTCGATCAAATTTCGGTTAAAAATAACGGCTTTCAGAGGCAGCATGGAATCCATTTCGTAATAAGTACAGTTATAATTACCTCAAAACAACAGAATCACTCCAATTAAATAAATATTACTGTAAAAATTAGGGTATAATATTTTACGGTAAAAATGGTAAATGGTACGGTTAAAATTTTCCGGAATATGCAACTAATTTGTCAGCACTTAATACCGTAATTTGAACCGGATTTTTTTTACAGTTTATGATAATGACTGCCATATAAAAACCACTTCATATTCTAAACAATCACTTAGCTTCGCTTACTCCTTACTTCTCCTTTCAACTCCTACGCCCTTGATCTTCTTCATCTTGATCTTTTTAAAGAACATTGTGTATGATGACACGTCTCCTACGCATTCTTTCAATGTTACATATTTCATAACTATCATGAACGATTCCTTCTGTTCTTTAAGCATGCTTTTTTTTATTGTACTTAAAAAGTACAGCACGACTTTTATTTTTCTCAAAGAATAACAAGAATAATTAATAAAACTATTATTATTGAAACTGCATAAGTAAAATTAAATCATAATCTTTTATAATTTATAATTATATTATACATTTTTATTTAAATCCCAATTCCTGTAAGTAAATCATAATTGTTTGATATAAACTATTCACTTTTAACCGTTGTTTACTTTTTAACCGTTTAACCGCCTTTAACTCAGTTTGCTTCAGCTTTACGTCGTCTATGCGAGAAAAGATTTTTCATTCGGAAATTTATTAATATGTGCGTTTGTGAATATTTCTTTTTATTTCTTTATTTTCTTTTATGTTCCAAATATTTCTTTTTATAATATTATATTATATTATGAAATTAATTCTTTTAATTTAATATTTATTTGAAATTAAAAGATTATTTATATTTATTTTCATGTTCCAAAATGAAAATAAAATATATATAATAATAATAATAAATAGCCACACCTTTGACAAAAAATTTTTTAAGAAAATACAGTCGTGTAAATTTAGTCTTAGTCAGCTAATATTTTCTTGAATATTCAAACAATTGTTCCTATATAACAAAATAATTTTCTAAGTAATAAAAAAATAAATATTCTTATGCTTGTTTTATTTAATGAAGAAATTAATTAAAAGGTAATTTTATTTTTATCCAAAAATTATTTACTATATTGAAGTACAAATTAACATATATAATTATATATAATTATATATATAATTATTATATATAATTATATACAAATTATAATATATATTTGTATATAATATTTGTATATAATATTATTATAATATTTGTATATAATTATTTGTATAAAATAATTATATTATATACAAATTAAAATATATAATATATAAAGTACAAATTAAAATTTTTTAATAATTCGCTTGTAATTATTAAAAAAACAATTTTCAAACATCAATATAAAATACAGAATGAAAATAAAAAGCGATTTGTTTACAAAATATAGGCTTGAAAATAATGCGCCAAATCCGACGCATTATCGAAAAGGCATTAAAAATATCCGAAATTTTATATTAATATGAAATGTAATTGTAATGAAAATACCTAAATTATAATCTTTCAATTTAAATAAACATATAAAAATTTTAAGCTATTTTACAAGTTAAAAACTAATTAAATTCATTCTGTAACCTTTCGTGCTTACATATGAGTTGCAAATAAATGTCGAAAAACGAATATAAAAGAATAAAAATGCTATTTGTAAAATGTAAAAGGTCTTCTTTTTATGAATTTTTCTTCTCATCCGTATGTGACCAGTTTTAATTGAATTTTTATAGTTCAAATCACAGCTCAGCAATCCACCTCCAGCATAGTCAGAGATTGGGAATAGGGTTTACTAGCGAGAATATCGTCCCCGAATAACGTTCTTTGCAACTAGGGACTTGTTATTTCTATGAAAATCACTCCTCTAAGACACAAATTAATTAGCACATTTGAAGCCCCCCCCCCCCCCCGAACNTCAATCTCAAATCCCCCCCCTGAACCATTCAGATTGAGTCCTAGAACGTGTAGATCATTAGATCAAAAGTTACTAAGGGTAGTCTGTCTTTTTTTATTTTGTACACAGTACATACATTAAAAACCCAACTCCAACAGTACATTTTAAATATGCTATTTGCAAGTAACATTATAACTTAAAAAAGCGCTTAGATATTTGTTTGTACGCTGAGTTCAACTGAACCCCACTCTGCAATTATTGGGGAAAATGTTTTTGTTTCCTTTCGCTATTATTTTACATTTAAAGTCATATATTTATTTACTTTAAATCAAAAAGTGTCTCAATTAAGCTGTTTTGTTTAAAATATCTATTTATTACAACATCTTTAACCTTATATGGTCCGAAACTATCACTGTCCGTAATATGTTAGTAAAAACAATCAGGGTCAATTATAGTTCTTAACAAGTCCGTGAAAGCACCGCTGTGCGAAAATAATTTAATTAAAAAATTAGTGTCTGTCAAACTTGTTTCCATCAATTACAATTGAATTGCTATGAGTGTCAGTGTGGAAAAAGTACAGTTTCAATATTTAATAATTTTTTAATAGCAAAAAAAGGCACCATTTCTAAGCTCTCCTTTACACAAAACAAAGCTCTACTTTCCTCGTGTTAATCTGCAGAGAAGTATATGTGCTCATATTTCTTAATTATTACGTAACTAATAAATCAATAATAAGTGAATTTGCTTCATTTTACACTGAAGTAAATAGAGCTGATTTTCAAAAGTTAAAATTTTTATTGATATAGGTATTTATGAAATTTTTTTCAAATTTCTTGTAAAAAAACAAACTTACAAACTTAAATTTCGTAATTGTGTAACTAATTTTAATTGAACACATTTCAAGGCATAAAATGAAACAAAAACTATTCAATACTGTTAGTTGCTTGAAAACTCATAGCAAATTTTTTTAAATAGTTAAGTAAAAAGCTCTTTCTGTCGAAAGTGGAGAACTTCGGTTAACCAACAATGCAAAATTATCTTATTTTTGAGATTAATACCAAATACAAAAATATAATTTTTTAAGATTTGCAACAATACTTCCATTCTTGGAAATAATGGCAAACTTTGAAAAAATAAAAAAGAGACATAGCTTTAAATATTTTAAATCATTGTTGCTAGCAATACATGAATTGTTAAGAATAGCAACAATGAGGAATAAAATAATTTTTTAATCATTCTCTTTTGAACTTTACTTGGTGAATGTGCTTGAATTCACTGCGATTTTCATATTTAATTATGAGTTTTCTATATAACCGAGCGGTATTAAATTACTGGCTCCAAAAGTTGCAGAAGTTTCCTCAAATAACAGGTAAGTGTAAACCACGCACTTTTTAAACTCTTGTAACTTTAAATAAATTTTTTTCAAATATGATTAGAACATGATACCGACAGCAGGATTTAGAGAGTCAATCAGCAGCAGTAACTTCAAAACTGTAAATTCTTTTGTGACTGATGTAGTCAAAGATTATTTTTGCTCAAAAGCAAGCTTAATCTAACATATATTTCACACAATTTTCAAATATTAAATATAATAAAGTCATGCATAAAAACTTTGTTGTTTAAATTCAATCCTAAAGATATCTTTCTTGTCTAAACAACAGCACGATAGCAATGTTTCTAAGTTATTGTGTTGGACAAAAGTTCTGTTCTCGACAGTGGTTTGAAATTTAACAGGTTCGAACATTAGGTCCCAACTTGCCTAGCCGATATGTAATACTGATTACATGCCAACTTCCATACTGTTAGTTTCCGAAATGTAGAGTTTTAAACATTTCTTGGCCATTTTTTCACATGTATTATTAAATATATTTTCGAATAAGAAAAATTTAGATTAAAAGTACATTTCTAATTTATTTTTAGCTTCAGAGGAAACTAATAATGCAGCTGATGAGGAATTGGATAATATTGAGTAAGTACTTTTATAGATATTAGCTGTGTTAGAATTTCGTCATAAATAAAACTTTTCTTTAATGCATAGATAGAAAATAAAGATATATTGCTGTATTGTAGAGAAACTATATGAGTTAAGAAATTGCAGAGCAATAATATTACGATTGGTTAATATAGGCAGTTAGCATTAAAATCTTTTTATTTCATACTACTCGCAAATTGAGTTATTTGATTATGATGGTAAAATAAATCTGTTGGTTTTAGATATTGCATAGAATTTTATTTATTCAGAACCATAATTTCTGCTTCATTCATTCAATTATTATCTTTCATTTATTCATTTCATTCATTTACCATCTCGTTTCTGCTTCATTCAGTTATAGTATTAAAAACTATTTGAAATATCAACATTCTACACGTTTTATACTCATAAACGTGATATACGATCGCTACGTTTACGTCAATTTCGGAAGTGGAACATTGAAACCACTTTCGAGCTATCTAGGGTAATCAAGTTGCTACTGAATCTCTGGATCTCATGAAGAAATTCAAAAAAAATTTTTTTTACCTCTTAAGCTAAAATTATTGCGATTTCATATTACTAAAGAGAATGATTACTAATCAAATCACCGACCATTTCCTGTGAAGATATTAACACTGAAATGTTGATCAAAGGTCTGAACTGGATGAAGTACCGCTTTTCTGTTGTTTTCAGATATATAAAATCTGAATTTCTTGATATATTAAAGAAAGAAATATATAATGTGCCAAAACTATAATGAATGTTGAATTTTCTCTTTCCTAATATATATATATAAAGTGTAAAAAATTTGAAATGCCTTACTATAATTTTAGGGAAGACTTAGGTCTTCAGGATGATGAAATAAGTGGATATGTTGAACCAGAGTTTCTATTTGGACCTGGTTTTTCAATCTGGAATATAATTGGTTGGAGGTATCGTAGTTTTATTTAAATCAAATCAGTTACTTAAAATGTCATTGTAAAAAACTCTGTCCTTATATGTAAATCTATCCTTATAAACTCATCATATTAAGGAAAAATAGTGAAAATGACCTTTACTTAAAGTCTAACCCATATAATTAAAAAAAAATTGTCCCCAAAATAGTGCATATAATAATGTATAATGCAACATAAAATGTATTCACCAGACAGTTATGGTTTTGCAGAAATTAGCATACGTATGAAATGTTACTAGTTTTGTTGGAAGTGGAGCCATTGTTCTTGCAAAGTTGCAAGCGTGGTAGGAGAAGGATTAAGAGCAGTTACACGTTTTCTAAAGCATTCATGCGTGCTCGATGGGACTCAAATCCGGTGATCGAGAAGACCACTCTGAAGACCATGTGCTGAATTGCTTAATCCTGAAGATAATCATCCACAATGCAAGCCCTCTGCGGCATTGCGCTATCGATCTGTATCACGAAAAAAATCACCTATTACACAAAATCATCACCTGCAGCACTAAATCTCGCCTGCATGCTTAATAAGCTTTATTGTATATTACGTATAACACTATTTTTTCAACTAGATTGATGAAAGTTCTTTTCACTTAGAAGTTGATTTAATTAAAGTAAAATGGGAAAGATAGTAGGTTTGGACTTAGTAATGTAGCTGAGAAATTAAAGGAATTAGGAAATTTTTTTTTCTTCAAAATACTTATTTCGATACGTATATTTACTTTTACTAAAAATATGTAGTTAATTAATTGGAATACTTAAGAATATTATTCGTAATTTTATATCAGTAAATAAAATTACTTTGAATTATGAGGCATCAAAATGGCAAATTTTACAAAAATGTCACATTTGCACTTTATTAATTCTTTAAAAAACTATATTCCTGTTATAACGTCCCGTATAAAACCTAGAATTTAATTAACGGCACACTATATGTATTATTACAGACGTGATAAGAAAGTGTTGGATGATTCGATGCTCGAGTTTAATGAGTACAAATGTGAGGAAGAAAGTTTCCATCCAATATTGGGAGATGAAGTTGTTGAAAACAACAGGTATCTATAAAACTTTTAATAATGAAACATTTTTTTAATTAAAAATAAAGTTGTATCAGTATCATAGATGGTTTTAAAAATACAGATTGTGGTGTTTAAAAAATTCAGATGTGCTTATCTCTTCCAAAAACATCAATCTATCCTCACACGGTTTGAGCCCATTACAGACAAAATGATTTGATTTATATATTTTATGTTTCAATTTGAGCACAAAATTATAATTTAAAGCTACTAGTTGAAATAATTCATAAAAAAAATATTGGTACTTGCAATGAAAAGAAGAGAAATTATTTTGTACTTTTCAGCTACTTGACTGTTCAAGAATTTTAAAATTTTCAGCATTTATCTATTCTATTTTACAGTATACGTTGTTTTGACACGGGAGTAAAATAACACACTAGTAGCAAATCTATTCCTTTGCCTATTTTTATAAAAATAAAAATAAGGAATTTATAGTTGGAAAAGATTCAATGTATATAAATTAATTTTTTTCACATTAAAGCATAAACTAAATTTTAAAATAATTAAAAAAAATGTTTTCTTATTTTGGAGTTATAGAATTACAGAATTTATGAAAATAATTTTTACTTGTAGTAAAAACAAGTGATTTTTAATCAAAACTAAAAAAATCCCTTTGCTCATTAAATAAACTTTCAATTTAATTACATAAATGAAAGAAAATTAGAAAAAATAAACGTTGATAAATACTTCAAACCTAGGCAACAGTAAGCATTAAAAAAACTTTATTATTGTTCCAGAGAATTTATGTGGGACGATGGTTCTAAACAGTTGATGTATACTGAAGAATGTGTTTCTAGTGACAATGGTGTAGAATTAGAAAGGTAGGAACAAAACTTTAAAAATAACTTTTGTACTAAATTTTAATTAGCCATTTTTCATACCAACTATTCTGTATGTACTGAAAAAAGGAAAAAAATTTAAAATCCTGACACTATTCTTCCTGATTCTCACGTAAAATATAAAGTTGAATAAAAATATATCCCCGTTTCTTCTTTAAAACTCGGTTTTCTAAATATAATCTTCCACTATCACTTTTCCATAATTTTTGCTTCCAAGAACTAAATTTAAAGAAATGAACAGGAATAATTTTTACAGTTTAACGTTTTATGAAGAGAGTGAAATAGTTCAAATGCAGTCGAATGCAAAAACTTAAGATAATTAATAATGTTTTTGCAGCTGAGCAAATTAAGATTCAAACGTGTAACATTTCAATGTTTCTGCAGATAAAAAAAATACGCAAATCATAAATAAAGGATAATTTTTTAATTATATTCACCGAGAAGAGCAATTATGGTAAAAACAACAAAGAATATGGTAAAATTTACCGTGTTTCTGGCTCAATGAGAACATTAAAAATCCCAGCAATTTTTATCGAAGCGATTTGGTAATGGTTTTACCAAATTAACAATAAAATACAGTTTTATAATGTATGATAAAATTCGGTAAGTGTCGTAAAATTTGGCAATTGTACTATGATACCTTAGAAAACGGTATAAGTATATATTTGGTTAAATTTACTTTTCCTTTTTGTATTTTTTATTAAATGTTTCTCAATAAAATGATAGTTTTAAAAACTAGAATTTTCGGTAAACCGTTATAATATGAAAAATTTCAAATGAAGTCTTTAAATACTGTATATTTCGGTTTTATTAGCAAGAACTATGGAGGCTTTTTTACCAGAAATTAAACAGCCATATACAATTTGGAGATTTTGACCAGAATTTTTTTCCTCGCGTGCTTCATTTCAGTCTCTATAACCTAAGAATTAAAAGCATATGCTTACTTACTGTTTTAAATATAGAAAATTGTTGTTTTTCAGTTTTTTTTTTTGTTTAATTAAATTAATGTTTGATCCTATGAAATTACACATTTATTATTTGTAGAAAACTTGAAGTTCCTAATTTTTAAAACTTGTTTGAAAATATACGACGTATTAAATAATTTTTTAATTATGCATGTATGATAAGTTCGTATATCAATTTAGAAACTTATTAACTTACTGAAAATACAATATTCGACAAAATAAGGAATAACATTAACTGAAATAAAGAAAAAAGATTCAAAATTAAAAACTTAAACTTTTTTTGCGCAGATTATCACGAAAGTAATAATAATTAATTAAAAAGATTATTTTCTCATTTGCTACAAATTACGCTAAGTTACATTATTGAAATTAGTTTAAAAAATCTTTTTTTTTAATTGTGTCTTTTTCGTATATATATTGCAATTAAAAAGAATGTGATTTTAGAGTTGCAAAATGTATGTAAATAAGGGTAAATAAATAGGTAAAAAAATATTTAGTTTAATTAAACTATGAACCAAATTTGATTTTATAATTAATTAGTGAAAAGAATAATATTTTCAATTTCTTAGTTTAATTTACGTATTTTCATTTTCAAATTCATTTTTAATTTTAAGAAAAAATTACAATTTTTAACTTGTAACTAGCATCTTGGATATAATATATTTCTTAAGAGCAGTCTTCAATTCAAAGCTTTCATGAAATTAGATTTTTCACGAAATGTTTTAAAATATTTTTATTAATTAATTTATTAGAATAAAATCTTTTCTTTTAAATGTATGTATAGCTATCTGCTTAAATAATAAAAGCAATATTTTATTACAATTTTAGTGTGGAAAGTGCTAAGAAGGAATCTGTGGGAAAAGATTCGGAAGAAACACATTCTGAACCAAAAAAGGAAAACAAACATGTTGTGGCTCAAAAGTACTAAGCTATCTGCTTAAGATTTATTTTAAACCAAAACAAGTATTATAAATACTATTTGTTGTGGTCAAAACAGATAACTTTCTTTTCGGCTTATCAAGCGGTTTTAGCGGTTTATCAAGCAAATTTAATTGAAGAAAATATTTATTTACAATTCAGGTACATTATTGAAGTATTTTGTAATAGACCAGGCCATATACTAGAAGCAACCATAACTCGGCAGAATCTTTCTCTTCATTTAACATCTGCATAACTGTTTTTTTAAAAAAATATCTATTCTCACAGATAGTGTTTCGTTTTTGCAGCTCGATTGCTATTACTGCTTTTTTCCATACAATAATAATTACAATAAATTATGACTTTCTCTGGATTGACGTAATGTTGCAAATACTTACATACTTTGTAGTATTAAACAAAGAATTTATTTCAATTCTAAATTTATTTTTTCACTATATTTTATGTTTGATGCACTTTATAAAAAAAACTAATGTCTATAAATGATATCAGAATTTCTTTTTTCATGCCAACAATTCAGCAGTTAAAAAAGCAAATTCATCTTCATATCACAATAAAAAAATTTCAAGATTTTAAATGTTTATGTATATCTTTGAATCCTTAAAGGATTGAATATTGACCTTGAATTCTAGATGTAAGGTAGGCATTTAAAATCTACAATGGAACAACTGGAATAAAATTTCAAAACATTTTTAACAAATCTATATACCAAATCATTAGGTAATTTAGAATATTCAGAAAATAATAAACAGTTTTGCAAAACACAAATTGCATATAATAATGTATNGATGCACTTTATAAAAAAAACTAATGTCTATAAATGATATCAGAATTTCTTTTTTCAAAACACAAATTTGAGTTTAGAAAGAAGGTAAAACACGCTTCTCACTTTTCGAAAAGAAAACGATGCATATGTATCTTAAGTTTTAAATAAATACTTTTCAAATTGCTTTAAATATATTAATACGGTATTGGAAAGCACCGGAATTTTTCGGGATGTAATTGAGATATAATCGTGTGCGCTGATGACGAGATTATATATTTTATTAATTTTAATTTCCGAATATTTTTTCAATTTTAAAAACATTTTTTAATACATTTTTCCTCTCCTATGGGAATTCTTTATAACTTTTCCAACAAAAAATTTACATATAAATCTTTAAGTGTAACCATGTATGAAGAATGAGTAAAGAAAGCTGTAACGATAATAACACCATTTTTTTCATTTTAGTGTTGATCTTGATGAATCAAACAGTGGGATTAAAGATAGTGAAGAGCCAAATATTTTACCTGATCCCACATTTTCACTTTGGAATACTATTTGTGAATGGTTTCCGAAAAGAGTCCCTGAGAATGTAGTTAGAAATCATAGGTATATTGATCTATCTATCTATCTAATATTCTTATTTAAAAAACATAAATAAAACAGAAATTTATGTAAGAACTTCAATGTTAAAATTAACCAAATGAAACAAAATACACACTCTATTATTTTATTTTAGAGTTGATGAGACTACTTGGGATGATACAATGTTCGATTCGTTCGAAAATGCCTACGAGGAGAAAAGTGTCCCTCCTAATTTGGCGAGTGAAGTTGTTGATAATGAGAGGTATTTGTGCGAATTTTAAATAAAAGTTTTCTATAAAAAAATGATTTTAATGCATGTAACAAATAATCTGTAGTTTATTTGTTACATTAAAATTGTTATAACTACAAAACAATAATTTTTGAAGAAGACACTGATGGTATTCTAATTATAGTTAGTATTTTTGTTTATAAATAGTAGTTTCCACTTATTATTCAAATAAAAAAATACATATTTTTCTGTATCATAAGTTGTACTAAGGATAACATTTAATTTTGGTATTAAATACATTTAAATTATTTAATTCAAAAAATAAGTGATAGTTGCATGGAAGAAAAAAGATACTTTTTTAAAAAAAATTTATGTCACAACTTTTTAGCAAAACAGAAAATGTTGTTCAGATAAGCGCATAAAGTAACAATTTATTATCAAATCTATGCATTAAGTTTATAAAGTAATTCTAGAATAATTAAAAAATGAAAATAAATTAATCGGGGGAAAAAATTCCACATTTCAACACAATTTTATTTTAAAAATTGCAGTACATGACTTGTTATATAGATTAAACATGCCATAATTTTTCAAATTTGATATAAAAAACTTTTTTTACTTAAATCCTATGTTCTTTTTATAATAAAATCATTATTTGATTATAAAAAAAATATCTTAATTTAATGACAAAAGGGAAATAAATTTTTAAAGCATGTTTTTAAAATTTTTTTTTAATTACCTCGAAAAATAAGAAAATTAAAAATATTTTTTTATTATTTTAGGCATATTTATTGGAATGTAGATTCTGAAGCATCATACTATGCAGAAAAATGGAATTCTGCGCAAATTTGCGATGATGATGCTACAGTAGAAAGGTATTTATTAAACCTTTAAAGCAAAAAATATCTGACACTTAAGCCATAACAATTTTTTTTTTTAAATTAAGGATGAAATCAACCGAATAAAAAAATTCTTAGTTGACGCTGCTGACATTTTCGTTTCTTTTGAGCATCAATAAAGATGTATATGATACAAAATTTTCTTAAATTGCTTTAATTTGTAAAACGAAGAAAATGGAGAGAAAAAATTCAAACATTTCAAGATTTATGATTACAAAAAAAAAAATGAATAAAGTACGCACCGTAAGTTATTAAAAAATTTAACTTCGATTTGGTTTTTTCTTCTTCTGATTAAACATTTAGCATAACATAACATTTTTCACATTCTAGCCAAATATCCATCAAATAATTATTTTTAAGAACTATAAGGTCATTATAAATTTCGATTTTTTAAGCAAATCCTTATAAATAATGTCATGTCTATCTTTTTTACCAAAAATGATATTTCAAAACATAAAAATTCAACTTTTAAATACTTTTAACATAATTTCAAATTCTGTTTGATTGATTAATGAATATTATTATTCAACTAATTTTAGAAGCAGAAATAATAAAGACTGAAACATCTAAATAATAAAAAGAAATTAAATTATCAAACGAATGTAACACAATCTGAAAAACTACTTATATTTCTTATCGAAACACTTTTTAATGAAACACATGTACTGTGTTAAATACATTTTAATATGCCCATACCTTTAAATATACAAGGTCCGGCTATTAATTTCCAGGACTCATGGAATAACTCAGAAGAAAATAAAATTAAACACATAGCCATTTAATATTATTCGAAGTAACCCCCATCAGCCCTAATGCACGTCTGTGCTCGGCTGTACAAATTTCGGATAGAGGTTTTAAAGTCCTCTATTGGAATGCTCTTTAATAGTGACGTTAGTCTTCTTGATGGCTTCGACATCTTGAAATCTTGTCCCCTTCAGAGAATTTTTCAGCTTAGGAAACAGTCTGTGGGTGCTAGGTGGGGAGTATGGTGGATGCTGCATTTCAACGACACCATGCTGGGCTAAGAATCGCCTCACAGGCAACGCAATGTGTGGAAGCGAACTTTTCAATTTCTTCCGGCGTGCGTAACGACTGCGCCCAACCTGTGTGTGGATCATCTTCCACGCTTTCGCGCTGTCCCGAAAGCGTTTAAACCATTCAAAAGTTCTGGAGCGACATAATGCTTCCTCGCCGTAAACTCGTTTTAATCATTTGTAGGTTTCCGCAGCTGTCTTGCCCAATTTGAAGCCACATTTAATGTTTATTCTTGCTCCATTTTCAATTCGACAATAGGAATTTAAGAGCTACCTTTTAATGCGCCTTTCTACGAGAACCACTTACTTCAGTATGGTGCCGATTGCACTGCACATGCGCAAGAAAACACTCTTCAATTTGCAATCATTAGCGCAATCTTCCGGCTTTTCGTTCTCCTACAGTTACGTCAGTCCTAGAAATTAATAGCCGGACCTTGTATATTACATCTTTTCCTGGCAGTGGTCCCAAATTAATGGAAACTTATATTTTTATTAATTATTTCATAACTTTTCTAACATAAATTATTTAATGGAAATATAAAAAAAGAGAGTTACAGTATTTCGTTTCTGGAAAGAAATGTCTGAGAAAAACATTTTAGGAGTGTACTTTTCTTGCAAGTTCACTTTATGTTAAATTTTCATACGAAATATTTTAAAAGATTATGTGAAAAAATATTTTTAACACTGGCAACAAATGACAAAGAATTAAGGAAACTCCTTTGATACAACTTTATGGTCAACATCATCAACATTGTAAAAAAGAGAGAGATCTGCTAAACAGGTTTATTATTTAGAAGCTAAAAACATTTTCAGAGATATTATATGTAAGGTAAATTTACGTTATAAATCTATGTAATCTATGACAATAATTTTGGAATCTCAATTATATTCTGTTACGAGGATAATTCAGAAACTTTATGTTAATTTAGAAAAGATTTTCATGAAGCTAACTACGAAACTTTAATTGTTTCTGCATAAGAACACGAAGTTGATTTTTACAACTGATGTAGAACGACCTTTAAACAGTGGCTCTGGTAGCTTTCATGTTTAAATTTAAGTTAGAAAAAAGAACTTCAAACTTTCGGTGCGGAACATTTAAACAAGTAAAATAAATGTACTTTACTGACTTGCCTTTTGAAGGCAAAATATTTTGTTTCAGAAGTAAAATATTTAATTTAATGCTCGTGATATTCAGATAAATTGATTCTCAACCGTTGGGGTTAAAATCTTATGTTCCATTTTAAATAACATGAATAACAGAGTTTTTTTTTTTTTTTATCCATCAACAATTATCTAGGAAAAAACTGCAAAGAAAGTTCATAACAACTTTTTACATTTTCAGAGTTGGAATATGCCCTTTACAAAAGGAAGCTGAAGCATTAGTTCAGCTAGAAATATTTGAAAAAACTTTCACCCATAATTGGGATTTTGCAAAGGTGGATTGTGAAAGGTATTTTAATTTTTAACTGAATTAAATCTAAGTATAAATATGTATATATATATATGCACGGAGAGAGAGGGAGTTAAAAATATCGGGAAAACATGAAAAAAATATATAAAGATTTTTTAAAAGCCAGAAAAAATGTTTTTAAGAAATATTCACAAATTTAAAATTTAAACAAAATTGAAATTTTAAAATCTTTTAAAATTTAAAAAAAAGTAGGAAATTGAAATAAGAAACAGATATAATCTTGTTCTTAGCTCTAACGATTAAATCCGAAAAAAATTGTGCTTTCTAATATTGCATTAAAAAAGCCAAAGCAAAATATACCAATACAACAGTCCGAGTATTGTTATTACATAAAAACTTATTATTATTTTTCTTAAAATATGTTAGCTACGTGTAGAGCATCAAAATTATATAAATGAAATTATAATTTNATATATATATATATAGTAGGTTGCCCCATTACATGTTACATCAGAAAAATATTTCGGTCTTTGAATCGAAATTTCTAGTATATATTTCTCATAAACATGTAGTTGTGCATGTATGTTAGTTTAAACAAGGTAAATAAATTATAATTGTAATTAAATTACGAATTTTAAATTATTTTTACAGGGAAAATACGAAATAAATTTTAAAATTTGATGCGGGGGAAAAAGCTTTCAACATATAAAAAATGGATTTAAATAGTTTCATATTCCAACTTGGAAGTGAAATAAGTTTTTAACTTCTTCTTCAATCATTGCTTAAACATGCCAAATTTACGAAAGTACACTTCTTACTGACTGTCATTTTGGATGCAAAATCTTTTATCTTTAATACTGAACGTTCATAAAACTTTGTTTTCAGAAATGCGATACTAAATTAGAAGAAATAAATTACAATATAGAATAGCTTTTAAATTACACGAATAAATTTAATTTTTTTTCTGAAATGATTGAATTTTGCAAATAAAGTTTTAACAATAGATTTTTGTAGTTTTAGTGTTGATATACTGGATGTAGACGTTGCATCCCATGTGAAACCAGAAATTGCGGCAGAAAATTTCGCCCATGAACTGGATTATGGAAATGAGGGCATAGAAAGGTATTAAATTTTTGTTTGACTTATAGTTTATTTTTGTTATTTCAGTTTTTTGTAGTAAATTGGTAAAAATTTTGTTTTATAGTTCTCAAAAAATCAAACTTCGAGTTTACGTCTACTTGAAATATGATAATTTGAACCAATTTCGTTTAAACTTTTTGTCATTTAAAACAACAATGTTTGAAATTGTGTAAAAATTTCTTTGACATTCAATTGACATTCATTTCGAGTATTATAAAATTAATAATGCAAAATAATTAATATCTATTCAAAAGAGTTTTTTTGAATTGAATTATTTTTGGAAAGGTGAATTTTATCACTGAGCGCAAAATGTTGATTCGCTTGAAATTCTGGTTTTATAAATAATAGCTCTTATTACTACACATTTAATAAAAAATACGAAACTGAAAATGAAATTTAACTGAATAAATGGATTTATTCAGTTAAATTTAATAACTGAAATAAATGGATTACTGAATTTTTAATGCCATGCGCAAAGTATCATGATAAAATAACCAAATTTTCCATCATTTACCAAATTTTGTAACTTATTATAAAACCATAGTTCATACTACTACGTTACTATGAAAATACTACTAGTTACTATAAAAATTTAAAGCAGTTTGACCAAACATATCCATACAATGGTACAATCTATACAAATCAATACGTACAAAATTGAAGTTTACATTATGTGCTAAATCGTAAGTATGGATTATTTTCAGCCGACTTTCAACTTTTAAAATTAAAGCAAAATATAGAATATTGAATATTGAATATTATCTTTAAAAAGAAGTTTAGCAATTTTAGACATTTCGGCTTAAATAAAAAGGTGTTTAACACTATCTTATAATTCTTTTTCTTGCTTGGAAAAATAAGCATAAATAAGTGAATTTAAAAATTAATTAAATATAATCTTCCATACAGAAACCTTAATTTAAAACACATTGATTTTTTTTTCTTAGGTGTGATAGCTATGAGACTGCCAAAAATGAGATTGATGTAGCAGGGAAACAGAAAAAGACAAAAAAGAAACGTGTCGGACGGTTTTTCCGTAAATTATTCTGTTCCTGCGTGAAGAAAAACAAGGAGTAATTAGAGGTGACAAGTGACTGTTGGGGATGATTTAGGCAGTCTCAGTAACATTTATTTGAAGGAAATCTCGTCGAAGCCATCGTTTTCGTCATTTTTCGAGGCAGATGAATTTCATTTCATATTCAAATGATGTAAATTTCGATTTAGGCCTTTTTTGGTTTTTAATTAAATAAAAATGACAATTTTCGACGCTTATTGTTTCTGTTTTCTTATGTATCAATCAAATCATAAAATTTTTAGCAACTAAGTAGCTCAATTGATAGCAACGCTGAAATAAAAATCAATTTGGAAGAATGGTTTATATCTATGAAAGTTGATTCAGGAGTGCTGAGGAAGACAAAAAAAAAACAAAGAAAGAAACGGATTTTGTGGATACATAAATCCTTTTTTTCCCCAGACCGGCCCATAATTTCTGCGCAATGACTCTTTCTGCGTATATAATTGCGTTTAATCGTTATTGATTTTGATTGAACAAAACAATTGATTGAACAATTGATTGATTGAACAAAATTTTGTAATTTCCTATATTCAACAGATTGCGATCTAATCGCCATTTTTCTTGAAAAAAGGAAAATAAACCGTTCTTCTCCCTTGATCATCAAATATTTTGTTATAGTTGGAAAAAACCACAATTTAAATACCTTATAATTCTGAGATTCTGAGTGAGAGAGAGAGAGAAAAGGCTCAAAATATTAGACAATATTTTAAAATTTTTTGAAATGTTAGTTGATTGTTAGTTTATTGGATGCAAATTTTCAAAATTTGAAAATCTTAAAATTACTAAAAATTTTAACGCAGTTTGAATTTTAAATTTTAAGCCGATGGTCTTACTCTTTTTCTCAAAAGAAGTAATTAGCATTTGGTTAAACATAGATGTTCACTTTAAAAGAATCTTCGAAAAGAAAAAAAAGAGTTGTAGAGCGAATTTTTAAGTTTCTCTATATTTATTTACATACACATTAACATCGAGCCTCCTAATTAAAGTACACATTTTTTTTTCTGTAAAAATAGACTAAATAGCAATTAGAAAAACGAATTTTAGAATTTAATGAGATATACCATTTCAAGCCTTGAAGAAAACGAGTCATGATATCTTCAGATAAAAAAAATATACTTATAACTTTTTTTGCAAAACTGAACTATTATGCGGTACAAAAGGGAAAATTAAGTTTTTACATTAAATAATTCAAAAGCCAATCGATACACTAATAATATTTTCATATCAGAATTTTCTATTAATGAATAACTTTAACGTTATGTGAGGGAGAAGCCTGGAAATTCTCTGAAAGAGCAGTGACTGCGACAATAAACTTTCTTTATCACAAATAAGTAGTTTTTAAGCTCCCAATGTGTTGCAGATTGCACCGTACAGTATCAAATGCATAGATAATCGAGAAAAAAAAATGTTATTTAGATTTACATTAAAATGAATCTGCACATTATGGTATCAAAATCATTGATTTTATAACTTCCTAGAAACTCACTTTTATTGAAAAAAAAAATGATGTGAGAAAAAGTTGGAACTGTAGAATGCGTTTTTATTTAAATAGACTGGTGTAACAAAATGAAGAGAATTTGCAGACAGGGTCGATTAATCTCTAGAACTACAGGACCGATTTTAATGAAATTAGATATGCACATATATTGATACAATACAAAACAAATAACCATTCAACAATTGTAATACACACATATGATCGTGAGTAACACTCGTTGGTGTCTGAAAATATGAAATTGCTACAGGAGAATTCAGACCAATCGCCTCAGGAGATGATAAACTGCCTTATTTCAAGTATGAAATCGCACTACAAGGCCTGAATATCTGTAAGAGGACACCATACTCCCTATTAACCTTTTTTTATTTTTTTATTCTGCCACTGTTGTTTTATACCTTCCGACTCCACACGTGTTAGACACGATCGTTAGTGCGTATTACAATTGATGAATGGTTCTTACATCAGTGTATTTTGAATTCATTGTTTGTTTTAGTACCTGATGATTTGACGCTCCGTTACGCAAAGTCTGGCGCAACACTTGCTTATTTTATTATACGTATATATATGTATAGATTACAAAGTACAAACTGAAATTACAATTACAAATACTAAGTAGAAATAAATTTTGTACATTCATGTGATTAATAATTTTTGGTTTTGAAACGAAATTTTAAAATTTTAAGAAAACTTCAAAGCAGAACTTTATAATATTAATTATAAATATTTTTTGACCATCACTGAAGTATTAAGTATATTAAGTATTTTTACAAACTAAAACTGGATAAATTAAAACACGACTTTATTCCATTTTTTCAAGATGTACAAAAACAGCTTAACAGGATCATATTTTTATTTTGCAATAAAACATTTAATTAGATTATTCCAGTTGGTTTCTTTTATTGAAGTAAAAATATATATCATCTTTGAAAAGTTCTTCGTTATGGATGGAAGGAAATATTTCAAGTCCCAGGCAAAATATAATTCAATGTTTTTCGGAAATTTCTTTTAAAATATCAAACTCTTTTTTCGTCGGTATAAAAAAATACTCAAAGGAAAGAAAGCCGGTCGGTAATAATTTCATTAATTACTTAATTATTAATGAGAGCTTAATGATTTACCCTCTATTTTTATCATCAAGGGAGATTTAGGAATGTCTTTAACTGGCGATATGTCCTTACGTTCTTTTCTTTTGGGAAGTATCGCATGCTGAGTTGGAATTTCTGGAAATATATTCTTACTTTGCAAAGCAAATAACATTTTCTCTAAGAGAAAACTTTTAAAATCTGATTTCTGATAAATCTTCCTCTGATTCGATATAAATCGATTTCTTAATGTATCTCTTTCTTTTGAAATATTCCTCAACTTTACATTTAAAACATCATTCTCGTAAATTAGATCATAAAGTGAATCCTCGTTTATCTTTGCATTCTTTAATTCATCTTTCATTTCTATTTGATCAACAACTCTTTCATTTTGTACATTCAAATCCGTCGACGTAATAGAAGGATGTTTATTAAATTTTAATTGCTCATTTCCCTGTTTGGAATCCCGTATTAGTAACTGCAAGTTATTCAGCTCGTTTCCAAGTTTCTCTACTTCTTTTTTAAGAGCTGTAGTTGTTTCTAAATTTTTACAAAGGATTTCTTCGAAATAAATCGCCAATTCCTCAGCATACTTTGAGAAAGGATGTGGCACGATATTATCATTTACCCTGGATTCAAAAATATTTATAATTTTATCCACTTTTTCTTTTTGGAAATTGTGAGTACTGTCATGGAACTTTTGTATGCCTTTTTCGGCGATGGTCTGTAATTCGTTTAGATTCTTTTCCTTGGAAACAATTTGTTGCTCTTCTTTCTCTCTCCTGTTAAACATAAAAAATTTTTCATCGATGTTATTCTTTTCGTCCTCTTGAACAACCCATTCTGGAAATCTTTGTTGGTATCGTTTTTCTTCCCCTTGTTGAGTCTTCGCCAACTGAATTTTTTCAAATGCGTATGAATAACTGAATTTTTTAAATTTTGTAGTTTGATGACTCAACCGGTTTAACTTATTTACTTAGCAGCCAAAAATTCTTAACAGCTCAATTGTACTGGATTCGAAACTTTACTTTAGTTGCTCTTGAATAATGTAGCACAATTTTGTAGATAAATGTCTCAGTAGCTATAGCTACTTTACTGTGAAGTAAAAGTCCTAAAAACTCGATCTTACAGTCGATTTTGAATTATGTATGAGTTTTTTATAGTTTAATGTCTCAACAGGTTTAGCTACCATAGTTGGCATCATAAATCTTAACAGCTTAATTTTACGCAACTGAACTTGAATCTGAGTGTAAACAACGAATCGACTCTCTTCTTTGTTCTGGAAGAGAGGTAGTCCTCCAATGGATCCTTGGCCATTGTGGCATCTACGGAAATGAATGGGTTGACATGTTGGCTAGAGAGGCTTCAGCACTTCATCCACCTTGTCACCCAGTTCCTCTTAGAAATGCACGGCGGCTTCTTAAGACTAAATTCAGACACAGATCAATATCTGCTCTTAGGGACTTAGCTGATGGAAAATCCTGGGATAGCCTTCTTGATAGCCAGCAGCACTCTCATCTTTCCCTCCTTCCCAGGGCCGAGGGAGTTGCTTGTCTTAGAATAATTACTGAACATGGCTACTTGCAGGCCCATCTATTTAAAATTAACCTGGTCAATTCACCTCTTTGTATGCTCTTTAACACTTCGCCTATGACTGGGGAGCTTCTATATGATTGACCCTCTCTTCTTGACGTTCGTTCCTGAGACGACTTTCGTGCCCTCTCACCTTCTAGAGCTACTTCACTATTGTATTGAACTGCAAGACGCCTTTTGTCTGAGAAGACAATGGCGGGCGTAATTTAAAAATTTTTTTTACGCAATTTGAAATTTGTCATCAGTTTCTTTTATTATGCAGCAGCATTTTTTAATTCAATGATCCATCAGCCTTAGCAACATTACTGTGCAGTAAATATCCTAGACGCTCGATCTTAATCGAATTGAATTTTTTTAGTTTCATTTGTATTATGCATTATTCAATTTTTGCTTAATAACTTCAGATGCTTTACTCTGTAGCAAAATTCTAAACAGCTTGAGTTTCATGGTTTGAAATGTGTTTTTTAAAACTTAAAACTATTTTTAAGGGTAAATGAAAAATGCAGTGATTCAGCAACTTTATCTACTCTAGTTCGCACAAAAAAATCTTAAACGATATTATAAATTTAATGCAACGAATAAAAAAGTTATATGAATCTTCAAACGTCAAATAAGGTCCGTTTTGTTCCTACTGTAAATTTTCTATTCAAATTGCCTAAAACAATTTCAATACTCTTTTTCTTAATGTACAGTGTGCAAAATAAAATACAGTCAACGCTGAATAACTTTTGATCTATTAAGCTGATCTTCTCGTTCTAAGGCTCAATCTTAAAGGTTCGAAGAGGCGACCTCAAATATGCTAATTAATTAGTACATACAAAATTTTGAGTTTCAAAAGACACAAAAATATACTTTTTCTGAATAAACCTACCTCCTTTTACTATGGATTCAAATTTATGACCCTCAAAATATAGAGAGGAAGGCGCAAACTTGGAAATATAGTTTCAATATGTTGGTCTGGAGAGCAGTCTAAAGCTAAGAATTCTTAATGTTAAATTGACTTTTTCAACATTTCGAGTTATCTCTAGGATAATTTTAAGTGAAATGAAAGATTTTTGCACACAATCATAAAAAAAAAAATGCCGAAGTTAATTCCATGAGGAAAATTTCAGAAATATATATTATTTTTTATTATTTTATTTAATATCAGTCTAAAACGTTTTTAAATGTAAGGTTAATAAATTTTAACATCATATTAAAAAATATAATTTAACATGGCAGAAGGAAAATTTGAGTAAAATTGGTCGAATAGTTCCTAAAAAATTGAATTTCTATAATGTCATGTTTTCGATTGATATTCAATAAAATAATTAAAGAAATAAATACATGTTAAAAACTATTTTATGCAAGCAATTATCTTTGGATAAACAAATTTTATATTTGTTGCAAAAATTGACGATACACTCAAAAGTAAAATTAACACTAAAGGTTCCAAGCTGTGGGCCGTTTTCCTGACCAAACTATTGCTACCATATTTCCCATATTTTATAATTTTATAACAGTCGTTGAACAGCCGACCCAATTTTTTTGGGCTTACGACTACTAATGTTCAACTAAGTAGCCTTGTAATTTTGAACCCAATCCAGAAGACAAGGGAACTCCTGGATCAATTATTGGGAGGAAGTTATCTTCATGGAGGACTTTTTGATGGAACTAACCCGCATTTGCGTTACATGGAGAGGAAGACCACGAGAACCTTTTACGGTTAGCCTGACGACAAGGGGACTCTAACCCATCATCAGTCTACCACTGAGAACATTTCACGTCACCACTGTGGTCGGTGCAAGCCGGATGCGGAATTCGTATCGACTGGGATTCGAACCCGATTCCCCTCCGGCTATTCCCTATATTTTTGGGATCAGAAATGCGAAACTGTCAATAAAAATATATAGGTGCCGTGATAGCCTGGTTGGTAGGGCGCGTCCACGAGGTTTGTGGGTTCGATCCCCACAGACTGAAAACTCTCCGTGTAGTAAATGGTGACTGATGCAAGTTAAATCTGTCGGATCACAAAGTCCTCCATGTACTTATAACAAATCATACCTCTGGAGGTACTGATCCAGAAGTTTCCTTGTCTTCTGGATAGGTTTAAAATTACAAGGCTACAGAATTGAGCATTAGAAGTCGCAAACCCAAAATTAGTTCGGTTGTTTCTCGACGGTTATAAAAAAATCAATAAAAAGGCATGTTTATTCAGAGAAAGTACGTTCTTGTGAGCGATTTCATAACTTAATATATCGTTTGCAGAGGATCAAAATTGTGTTTGCATGTCGTCGGATCATCCCCAGGGATGTTGTTGTTACTTTACGTCGCACTAGAGCTGCACAATGGGCTATTGGAGACGGTCTGGGAAACATCCCGGAGGATGATCCGAAGACATGCCATCACAATTTTGATCCTCTGCGGAAGGGATGGCACCCCCGCTTCGGTAGCCCGACGACCTGCGCGCGAAGTCGAGCACTTTACGGTAGCACAGTTTAACGAGGACCAATACCGCACACCCTCGATCCCTACGCAGACTGATCCAAGTGGTCACCCACCCGCACACTGACCGTAGCCAGTGATGCTTGACTTCGGTGATCTGCTGGGAACCGTGTCTTAACGATCAGTCCACTGCGGGACTCCCAGGGATGTGTATCAGACCGTCGCCAATAGCCCAATGTGAAGCTCTAGTGCGACGTAAATGAACTACAACATCTTACATTTCGATTTTTTTCGTATGAGAATGAGAACAAGACTGGTCAGAAATATTCATGTGCGCGAACTCATGAATCGGGTTCTCATTCATGCAATTTTTTTGCGTACGAAATAAATTGCATGTATTGAGAATGATCCTGAAAAGAATTGTACTGCTCGTGCATGAGTGAATCGTATACGCGTGCGATGGCATACATTGAGAATAATAA
Organism: Parasteatoda tepidariorum; assembly: GCF_043381705.1. Classification (NCBI taxonomy): domain Eukaryota; kingdom Metazoa; phylum Arthropoda; class Arachnida; order Araneae; family Theridiidae; genus Parasteatoda; species Parasteatoda tepidariorum. Next base: position 80,826,844 of record NC_092211.1, read on the forward strand.
TATTGCTTTTTTCTTGGTACTTCATTAGTTGTTAAATTGTTTTACCGTAGAATGCTCGGCTAGGTCATTGGGCTATCAAAGCTTTCCCTTTGTGGAGGATCAAAATTGTGATGCCATGTCTTTAGATCATTCGCAAGGATATTTCCCAGACCGTCACCAATAACCTAGTATGCAACTCTAGTGAGTCCCGCAGTGGACTGATCGTTAAGACACGGTTCCCAGCAGATCACCGAAGTCAAGCATCACTGGCTACGGTCAGTGTGCGGGTGGGTGACCACTTGGATCAGTCTGCGTAGGGACCGAGGGTGTGCGGTATTGGTTCTCGTTAAACTGTGCTACCGTAAAGTGCTTGACTTCGCGCGCAGGTCGTCGAGCTACCGAAGCGGGGGTGCCATCCCTTCCGCAAAGGATCAAAATTGTGATGGCATGTCTTCGGATCATCCTCCGGGATGTTTCCCAGACCGTCGCCAATAGCCCATTGTGCAGCTCTAGTGCGACGTAAAGTAACAACAACAGCAACTCTAGTGAAACGTTGCTTCTTTTTTTTTTGGTTAATGGCGGGTACTTGAGTCTATTTCCCATTGGCCTCAGAAAGACCAGAATTGCTATTCTCTTATCATTATCCAGTAAGCACCTATGGCTAAGCCACGGCGGTGAAGTAGCGTCGCCTAAGTCATACAACCACAAACCCGTTTGTAGGGGGGGGGGGGTTACATTCACAGAGTCACACAGAAGAAAGGACATAGAACACAGAGAAGGAGAGAGAGAGAGAAAGAATCATCCATGCCCTGAGCGGGATTCGAACCCGCAACCATCGGCTGCGCAGTCAGACACGCTAACCTCTCGGTTACCTGGTCGGCCTATAGTGAAACGTGATAAACTACTATTACTCAATGCCGAATTTTATGTTCTAATATATCTAAAATGACTTCAAAGTGTGGAGGCAGCTAGATTCGAGCTCAGCTGCAACCATGGTTGACGCTTGACATTTGCTTGTTTCAATACATATGCAGGTTTGCGTGCTCAATGCAAAGAATATTTTTTAAGCTCTTTTCAAGCTGAAGGACGGATAGCATAAATTAGAAAAGTACAGCACTGAAATATATCCAGGGTTTACGTCGGATTTCAAACCCTCTACCTCCACTCTTCAAAACATTTGGCGGAAGGACGATACTTAATTCTTGATGTATCTTCGTACTATCTTTCCGTGATTTGTTGTTCTTCTGCTTGACAATAGTTTGAGCACAAAAGCCTGCTTATATAAGTGAAAATAAAGCATTCGATTACCTAGTTTAAGTAGCGCCACTCTTTTCCGAGCCGATCTTTGTGCCGCCTTCGATTTTGATTGGTTGTCTCCGATTACATAGGTAAACAGACGCCATTTTGTTGACTAGTTAGAACGGAGAAGTGTCATCGCACTCAATCTGTTTTCGCTTCTATTTTTACATTATTTGTCTCATACTTTTAAATTAATTATGCAGGTTGTTGCACAGGTTGTTAAAAAGACAAAATTGAGCTTTAAGTTATATCGCTCGATTGTTCGGTAAAGTAATGAAGAACGACGGAAAATATGGCTGCATTGAATTAGCAGAGATAAATGGACTCCAAACGACACTAAGTACGATAAAATGTTATAATAAGAAAATGCTAAACAAAAATTGTCTCGTTATATTTTAAATTGCTTATTATTTTGCTTGCTTATGTGGAATTTTGCTTTTTTAGTTTTGAAGAAATATATCTAGAATTATCTATATTGAAAATTTGAATTGCTTTGTTATAATTAATAAAAGAATAATATGCCTAGTTCAATAAACTAACCATTATGGCGAGTATTATCGTCTTTAAAGATATGTTATTAACATTATTACTCATTAATAAAATATAAAACTATTAACGAATCAAATTGAATACAAATTAAGTACTTTAGTAGTAATTCAGTAAAATACATATTTATTTTTTAATCTTATAGACCTCGCAGTTGGTTTGTTTTACTTTATCCAATCGATAAAATTGGAATGTTATTTTTTTGAAATATTTATTAAAATAAAGTACTTACCATACAATAAATAATAATTATGAATAATCAGAGAATGTATCTTAATCATAGTGAATCTAGATAAAATATGATAGCTTTAACTCGTATTCAATACTGATAAGATGATGATAATGATAATCTTATACTATAATACGAGGAATGGTTGCCAAGTCGAAAATCGCCCCAGAATTAATAAACTCCGGTAAACTTGGGGGTCTGGGGTTTTTGGCCACGAGGTATCGATTGGCGCCGGTTTTGAAACGCTACGGTTGAGCAGTTCGGAGTTACAGATAGAATATTTTCAAACTTTATTAGTTCGCCATAATGGCTATAGATACTTTTCTCCACTCTTATAAATGTATGCTAATGCGAACCTTACAATTGAAATATTAATTTTCGACAACTTAAACCAATAATATACGAAGGAATTAATAATTTAATTGTAAGGTTCGCATTAGTTTACATTTATCAAAGTGGAGAAAAGTTTAACTTTTGTGTTAAAATCACCGTCAACAAAGTCCGACATTTCAACATTCATCAGATTTCAAGCTACATTTTCAACATGCAGAACGCACCTCTACATGAAATTCTTCAAGGAGCCGGAATTTTGGAACAACAAGCGATCAACTCAATTCTACCCGCAAATGGACAACTAGAAGATACCGTCATTGTCAGAATGCTTCTCCATTACGCCGAACAAGCTTACCCGACCGTCAAAGTTGCCGTACTTCACCCTGAATTTGTCGCACGCTTCTACGTTACAACAGCGGATGGCGCTTATGAAGGAATGGCTCTTCTCAACGATATCAGCGACCAGAACAAGGCTTCCAACTATCTATACGGCGTTCAACAAGGATTCGACGTGCTACTCATTCCCATTCACAAGAGAGCTCAAATGGATAGAGGCGAGCACTGGATGCTAGGAATTTACGAAGCAAGCTATGGAGAACGTCAACTATTAGTCTGCGATCCAGTCGACAACCCGCTGCCCATCGATGCTGTTTTGAGAAAAATACTGCGACACGTTTTGAATACCGTTGTTACGAATGAAAAGCTGAAAGGATGCATCGTGAAACCTCGCAACGCTTACAACCACCAAGATGACGCGTCTTCCTGCGGAGTTTACATCGTCTTTTATGCTCGACAATACCTCTCTCATCGACGCCTTTTCCTGGACAAGAATTTTCAAGAAGCGGATGAACGGAAGCAAATTTACGAATTCGTTGTGAACAGTGACCAATTGAACATGTCGGGACCATCTGAAGCCGCATCTTTCACATCTTCGACCAATATGCACGCTTTGAATATCCAAGACCCGATGATAACGCCGTTGCGCCCGACAAGAGCAGTCAAGCAGCGTAGCAAGGAACGAATCTCGGATATATTGATGGAACTTAATGCATCTCAACGAGTAAAATACCGCGATTATGAAAGACGCAGACGAAAAAACGAAACAATGAGGGGCCGCAACATTCGCCTAGAGGAACAACGCCGCCGTAATGAAAGACTCCGTAGAGCTGCGAAATCTCGGCCTGCGTCAACCTACAAAAATGCTGCAACTTCCGACGTGGAATATCAAAGTCTTGGTCCATTTAACGTCGCTTGCATCCACGATGGCGCTTTGCATTTCCCAGAAGAAAGAGTGAAGAACAAAATACACGTAGATTCATTTGGCGACTGCTGCTTACATGGAAGAATCAAACTACCAATGCCCGAATTTCCAAACGAATTAGCGCTTCTATTTGCACGACAACACCGCCTATCGGAAGAATTCCACAGAAGGATCCGCAACATCGACGCCTGCTTTGCACTTGCCTCATTCAAAGTCGACGACGACAGAACCGTCAATCAACATGGAATCTACGCGTTTATCGCCGGCGGTCAAGTCCATCACAAGATCAACCTGGCAACGCGCCCGACTCAAGACCCGCAAGGTGGATTTGAACAGCCGAAGTTTGCCCAAATGTACTTCATGGACCCGGACGAGGCTACAGCTGCGCGATCTGAGCTCAACCGAGAGTTAAGCCAAGAACTATTGCAACTACTCGAGGAGATCATGCGCTTTAACAACCCGTTCGCCCAATCGTTTATGATGATGAGAGAAGTGATCGAAGAAACCAACCAACGCGCAATCGCAGCCGGAGTACAACCGCCCAATGTCCACCTCGTCTTAACAAACAGTGAAGGCGACGATCCTCGACGATTTAACGCACCAGTTGTAACGAAATAGCCGCAGTCTTGACTCTCAACGCCGATCAAAGCATCCCAGAGAATGAAATGGTCATGCGAGAACGCGGAAAAAAATCACGCAGCTAAGCAACATCGATGGTCGCGTCGAGCCTTTTACCTACCCGCTTTTCAACCCGAGAGGAACTTTTGCATTCTATGTTGGAATGCCGCTGCACACGCCTTATCCATCAAGAAATCATATTACACGCGCGGAATTAGCCTGTTACCGACTCGCCTACCGTCCGAATTATGCCAAGCCACTCCCGATCGATTGCACAAATGCAGGAATAGATCAACGATTGGTCGAGTTTAATGCACTTCACTTTGGCAGACGCTTACTCCAGCAATACGTGGTCGACACCTACATTCGCGTCGAAAGAGATCGCATACAGTGGATAAAGAGCCATCAGCGCGAAATTCAAGCTGAGAAATACGCCGGAGTTCACAACATGCTCAGAAGCTTGGCTGCGCAAAAAGATGAGATGCTGCAATTGGCGAAACAACCATCTTACCGTCATCTTTTCCCGGATCAACGCTCTGTTACACCGAGAATTTCGAAGACTCCATGGCATTTGTGCGAAGATTTGGATCGCCTGAATTTTTTATCACCGTTACCTGCAATCCGCAGTGTTGCCAGAACTCCTGTCAGCGATACGCAATGAATTCAACGCCGCAATTCCGGAAAGCCTGTTGGCTCTAACCCGTCCAGACATCGTTGCAAGAGTCGCACGTCTCAAGTTCCGCCAAATCGTCGAAGACATCATGACGCATCAAATCTTAGGAAGAACATCCGCTTACGTCTTCACCATCGAGTTCCAAAAGCGAGGTTTACCGCACATGCACCTATTAGTGATTATGTCGCCAGCGAACAAGATTCACAGCGCTGAACAACTTGACGATTTTATCTCGGCGGAAATTCCAGAAGATGTTCCGGAACTCAAGGAACTGATCTCGAAATTGATGATCCATAACCCGTGTAGTGATATGAACCCAAGCGCTCCGTGCATGGTCAGCAAACATGGAAGAGACCAGTGCAGATGGGGATTTCTAATGGAACATCAAGACATGACATCGCTGGTGGACGATGAAAAGCCGAGGTATCGCCGACGCTACAATCCGTTGTTGGATCCAATGAACCCAGAATTCTCGCATGAGCAAGACATCTACAGGAAAGACTGCAACGGCCAACGCGTCACCACAGACAACCGCCACGTCGTCCCGTACAACGCCTACCTGCTCAAGAAGTATCAATGCCACATCAATGTCGAATTCGTCGGCAGCATCGGACCGGTGAAATACCTCTACAAGTACATCAACAAGGGCCATGATTGTGCTACGATAAAGGCCGTCGAAAACCTGCAGACGATCATCTACAACGAGCCGGAGAAGTACGTGGAAGCTCGCTATATCTCACCAGTTGAAGCATGTTGGCGCCTATTCAAGGATTTCGAGATCCAAACGAAAAGCCACACCGTCGTTCGACTTGACATTCACCTACCCGGACAAGATGGCGTTAACTTGGACCAAACGCCAGTTGACCTTGCCGATATTGGACAGAAGGGATCGACCTTAAGGGCTTACTTCCGCCATAACACCGCGCTGAAAGAAGACGAAGCGAACGGAAAGGCAGTCACCTACCACTATTACCATGAAATGCCGGAGCACTACCGATGGATTGGCCAGGCGAGCACTTGGCAGAAGAACGTGAATGCTTGCAGCAGAATTGGTCGCGTACATCCAGTCAACTTCGTTTCCCAGCCAGAACTTTTCTTCCTGCGCACGCTTTTGTTCCACGTCAAAGAACCAACGAACTTCAGAGACCTCTACATTGTCGACGGTGTCCAGCACGCAACCTACAAGCAAGCCTGTCTAG
>NC_092211.1:80834219-80847577 GCF_043381705.1 Parasteatoda tepidariorum
GATAATATATTATGTCTTTGTGCTAGAACATTGTGTTCATTGGCGAGCGAGCCCAGCGAGCCATGGTTCACGGCGTGAACCACATAGGATTGCGTAGAAATTCTCGGGGGTTGGCGAGCGTTAGCGAACAGGGGGCGGAGCCTCCTAGTAGAATTAAAAACAAGATCATTGTGTTTTGAAAAAATGTGAAATTTTTCCGAAAATATAATTGCTGTTCAAGTGAATTTATTGGTTTAATATTCTTAATATGTCTTATATTTAGTTGAGGAACATATTTTTATTTAATTTAATATTTTGAAAATTAAACAGAATTTTAAAACATTTTTCGATTTTGTTATTTGCATCTAGAGTTTCACTTAAAATTTCATTTTAAATTTAATTAATGGCAATTGAATTCTAGGCAAATTTTTATTATAAACGACCAAGTAACAATTGGTATTGACTATTGGGAAAAAACTTTTTCTTTGAACACTGATAATAATGTCCATAATGATTTAACTCCCAAATCATACCACACTTTGAACGTCATTAAAAAAACCCGGCTGAACTTCATAAAGAAACCAACTGAACCTCATAAAAAAAGCGACTGAACCTCATAAAACATTTCTAAGAGAGAAATAAAAAGTTACAGCTGATTATGAACGCTGAAATGCGAAAGATTTAATTTATAGATAAGGTATTATTTTTACTGAATAGAATAAAAATAAAACATATAATTTCAGAGACAAAAAGAGAATTGAACGATAAAGAATGGCTTTTAAGAATAGAAACTCCGTATATCTACATTGAGAGAAGAGGTCGCAAGTGAATTGTACTGACCAAGATGGTGGCGTTAGCCTTGGGCATTAAGTGTAATGAATAAATATAACAGAAATTTGTAAGAAATTACCAGCTATTGAAGAGTTAAAAACACTTATTCAATTGCTTCACATTTTGAGTGACAAATAGTCTAAATAATTAGAAAAACAAATTTCTCTTATTTACGTCGCACGAGAGCTGCACAATGTGCTATTGGTAATGGTCTTGTAAACATCCCTGAGGATGATCCGAAGAATTGCCTTCACAATACGACGCCACTTTTTCTATTTAGACATAGATTTGAAGGGGAAGAAAATTTTCTTCAGATCCCTCCATGTCCCCATGGTACTTCTTGGCGATTGACCACAGGACCTTCGATTCCACAGACTTCACGAGCACATATATCTCATGTACTCAGTGGGTCTCAGCGGATTCGAGGATCGAACCCCAAACCCTCCGGATAGCAATCCGATTCTCTGAACAATGAGCTACCACGGCCCTGAAACGAATTGATGAAGTTGGTTTTGACTGGGCTTTGTAAGTAGGACTGAACTCTCAAATTTAGAATTCGTATTTTTTATGCCTTAAATAGAAACCCCCCCAAATTTGATATTTGTAATTATCAGGGTAATTAGTCTGATTGACGTTAATGCTAATTAACACTAATGCCAAAACAAAAGTCTCAAATTTGGGTCAATTGTTCTCTTATTAGCTATAAAGAAACTAAAAAAAGTTTCATTTCGATCATTTGTAATTCTAAGGGTGACTAGCCGAATTGACAGTAGGCCATAAATAACATGTCGCTATCTCTAATTTCTCATTGCATTGAAATGAATAACTAAATAGTTTCCTTTCGATATTGTATAATTTACATCAATGCAAAGTCACACTTCCAACAAATATAGAAGTCATAAATTTGAACGAAATGTTTTTATCAAATGATGAGGATAATTAGAAAAAGTTTCATTTAAATATTTGGTAATTATCGTTGTAATTTACCTAAATAATTATGATAAATAATGCATGTTCGTAATAGTGTTCGTACCTATTACGCATGTTCGTACCTATTACGAACACACTTGACAGAAAATATTTTCTGCGACCACGGAAGTTTCCCAAAAACGGTAGGGGGGGATTCCTCCTTGTGTACATATCTATATATTGTTGTTGTTCATTTTACGTCGCACTAGAGCTGCATAATGGGCTATTGGCGACGGTCTGGGAAACATCCCTGAGGATGATCCGAAGACATGCCATCACAATTTTGAATCCTTGAAGAGGGTATGGCACCCCCGCTTCGGTAACCCGACGACCTGCACGCGAAGTCGAACACATTACGGTAGAACAGCTTAACGAGGACCCATACCGCACACCCTTGGTCCCTACACAGACTGATCCAAGTGGTCACCCACCAGTGCACTGACCACAGCCAGTGATGCTTAACTTCGGTGATCTGCTGGGAACCATATATCTATATAACTGGGTCAGAGTTATCTAACCCCACAAAATAGCATAAAAAAATTCGAACTTGCAATTTTAACTTCTTGATTCGAATTATTTTGGAATTAAAAAAGAAATTGTTGACCTGTAAACTATTTATCTCTCATTTAACGAGATTATTATTATTTTTTTTAAAATTCTGTTTCACTGTTCGCAGTGACATTTGAAAGCAAGAATTTTCCCCATCGATCAGAAATAAGATCGTGTATTCCTTCTGGGCAGGGGGAAGGGAGGTGAGTAGGGGATGATTTGGTAGCAGTTCTCTCCAAGAAGATGTCAAAGTTTCCTTGAAATAGACATTTTTTTAGAATTCAGAAACAATATTATTTATTTTTTTATTTGTAAATGTAACTACGCAAATATTGAGTGAAAAATTGCTATGTTAGAAAGGGCCGTGTCCACCAGGATCCCTGAATATTTCAATGTCATTTTTTCTTTTTGATGAAAAACCTCATTTAAAATGGATCTCAAAAATTTTCTGGGATTCTACTATGGGATCAAAGGCATGGATTACACCAGTGTTTCCCAAACTTCTTTGAGTACCCTTTCTAAATTTTTCGTAACGCTATGCACCACTAATAAAAAAATTTATGTATTTTTTTTAAACCATGTTTATTTTTCTTTCTTGGTACAAAGTTGTGTTAATAAGTTTCCTTGATTCAGTGAGAAGGATGATATTGCTTTTGTTGTGATAACAGGATAAAAATTATATTTTATAAAAATAATCAAAATAAGTAGAATTTATTACAAATCTTTACTATAAAAAAATTGCACAAAAGTTAAAAATCACAACTGGCTGTTGACACCACTAATTATTAACTTTGCAAAAAATAGCCAATAGAAAAATACGTAATCGTAAATTTTAGTGGCTAGCTTTGTTTTCAAGTAAAATTTTTTAAAATTTTCGTTTGTTGCAAGATATTTCGCATAAGAACGCGTACCCCCGCTAAACTGTCCCGTCTCCTGGGGGTACGCGTACCACAGTTTGGGAAACACTGGAGTACAAGATGATTTATACCATGTTTGTTTATATTTACTGACATTGTGGGAAGTATTTTAAACTCAGCCTTACTTCATGTGTTGAAAAATAAGCATGTTTAAGAATCAACAGGAAGAATATAAATTACAGTTACAATAAAGTTGCAAAAAGAGAATGCTTGTATTACGACGAGCCACACAAAGATATAATTAGTGTAAGCTACTTCAAAAAAAATTTCTAATTCAAGGTGCGTAGCTAAATCTTTCAACGAAAAATAAGCACCTTTTAAGCACTAAAATTTTTTTTAAGCACTATATACATTAACAAAATGCAAAATAATTTTCAAATACTTCACATGATCATGATAAAATAACTAGCTTCTGCCAAAGAACTCTTTTCCTGATTATACTAGCCACCATAAAGAAATTGTCGGTTCATTTGGGTTCGATTTCAGAGTGGGAAATGAAGCTTGAAATTGAGAATATCTTGCAAAATGCAACAGAGTTGAACATGACAGTGCAAGAATCTCACCAAACCCAGGTCAGTATCAGGGCTAAAGAGAATAGAAGGGCTGGATCACTCCTTTGAAGTATCTCTCGCCGCGCACTCTAGTGACGTCACTTTGGCGCAAAGCTCGCACTTTTACTTCAANTGAGAAGGATGATATTGTTTTTGTTGTGATAACAGGATAAAAATTATATTTTATAAAAATAATCAAAATAAGTAGAATTTATTACAAACCTTTACTATAAAAAAATTGCACAAAAGTTAAAAATCACAAGTGGATGTTGACACCACTAATTATTAACTGTTAACTTTGCAAAAAAGAGCCTATAGAAGAATACGTAATCGTAAATCTTAGTGGCTAGCTTTGTTTTGAAATAAAATTTTTTGAAATTTTCGTTTGTTGCAAGATATTTCGCACAAGAACGCGTACCCCCGCTAAACTGTTCCCATCCCCTGGGGGTACGCGTACCACAGTTTGGGAAACACTGGATTACAAGATGATTTATACCTTTTTTGCTTATATTTACTGACATTGTGGGAAATATTTTAAACTCGGCCTCCCTTCATTGTTGTTCATTAAAAAATAAGCATGTTTAAGAATTAACAGGAAGAATATAAATTACAGTTACAATAAAGTTGCAATAAAAGAATGCTTGTATTATGACTAGCCACACAAAGATATAATTAGTGAAAGCTACTTCAAAAAAATTTTCTAATTCAGGGTACGTAGCTAAATCTTTCAACAAAAAATAAGCACCTTTTAAGCATTATACACATTAACAAAATGCAAAATAATTTTTAAAGACTTTACATGATCGTGATAAAATAACTAGCTTCTGACAAATAACTCTTTTCTTGATTATATTAGCCACCATAAAGAAATTATTGGTACATTTATTACCTTAGTTGGTTCATTTTGGTTCGATTTCAGAGTGTGGGAAATGAAGCATGAAATTAAGAATATCTTGCAAAATGCAGCAGAGTTGCACATGACAGTGCAAGAATCTCACCAAACCCAGCTCAGTATACGGACCCGCAAGTATTTCATCAAACATGTAAAATGATTAGTGCATTCATAGGCTATGGACCGACGGTATGCAGAAATGCTTAGTGTTTGAATGAACGTTGAATAGAACAATGTGAAAAACACGCTTTTGCATAATACATGGTGAAAATTGGCTTGGTAAAGAAAAAAAATCTTATTTTCGAAAAGGGAAAATTAAGTACTTTTTTAAAAAACACCCAATAAAAAAAGCACCTTTAACGGCTTTTAAAAAACGAAAATAAGCACCTTTAAGCCCTTTTTAAAAACGCTAATCCCCATGTAATTGCGTTTAATCCACTGTCTGCGATACTATTATATAGAAGTGTATAGTAAGATAAGAAAGTAAAAACAACAAATCTAGAATAGGGTTTTTAATTTTAATAAAAAAAAATGTATACAGTAAATGTACAAAAAAAATGAGCTTCAAAATTGGCATCAGACACAAGGCTTAGAAACTCACCATGCATTAGTTGAAACAAAATTAAAACACTATAATTAACAATGAGTTACAAAAAACGGTAAAATTGTACACGAATGCGGAAAAATGAGTCCATTCATGGACTAGTAAGATGGGCACAAAAAAAGCTGGTAGTAATCTCACCAATTCAGCCTCAGGCCTTGCTCAAATACATATATACAAATCAAAGCGAATAATATAGAAAAAAACAAGTTTTTTGACTCCACATTGCACAAATGGGTATGTTCAGTAAATAAATGCGAAACATTATTGAAGCGAACAACAACAAGAGCGATTGACAATGAACACATATATTAGATTTGGTCGTTATGGGTTCAAAACCTGAGAAGGAATAATATGTACATGTTGGGTCTGCTGAATGTAAAAGAAGATCAGATATTAAATAATCCAATATTTTTTAATTTTAATGTACACTTTTTACAGTTTTTCTTATAGCATCTGATAGCATATTTACATAATGTGAGATTTTTGAAGAATATTTTGATCACCTTTTAACATTCAGCAAGATATTTTAGACTTAGACAAAGGATTCCTCTTCACTTCTAGAGCTTAAGCTTCGACTGCGGGTGTGTTGCTGTGTTGGAAATTGCCTAGGAGATCTGCTATTATTGAGTTCATCACATTTCTCCAGGCATGAGTTAGAAAAGTTTAGAGACTTTTCTTCCTGAGTTCTTGTATTAAAAAACTCCCTCAGTTGCGCGACACTCCAGTTTATTTCTTTTCTAAGTTCTTCAGGAAGTATTTCTCTCCTAGACCTTATGTGGAAATTTCTCATGTTGTGTAGCTGAGAATCTGTTACATGAACTGGAGGATGGTGCCTTAGTCTAATATGCGCTCCCTCTTGACTGCTTATTCTTGGTGAAGTCTGGATGCCCTTGACTGAAATGGAAGATTTACGGTGGCCATCGGTACAGTCCACATTAGCCGGTACAGCCCGATGAGTGTCATCATCCTCAGGAATCTGTTGCGAATACATTCGAACCGAGTTTTCATAAAGTTCTCTAGCTTTTGCACTGAGAGAGGTTTGCTCTGCCCTCATTTCATCAGTTACATTCTTAACAATGACAACTGCTGGATGCTGCATTTGTTTCAACAATGTTTGTCGGTTTATGGCTTCGAGGTAACTGGGGGGTTCACTGGGTTTTGAAGGGGAGTTGTTTATGGAACAGTTTGAATGTTGAGATTTATGTGAATTGTTTGATTTTTGCGATGACTGAGAACAACGCGAGTTGTGTGATTGGTGAGATTGCTGACTTCCATCTGATGTAGAACTACAAACACTATTGACTCTTTGCGGACTATAATACATGGCATACAGATCACTATGAGATTTTGAGCTCAGTTCTTGCACCCTGCTATTGCTCCTAGATACCTGTGGTGTACTATCTTCGCTTGAAACCAAAGATATGGTGCTAGAATCGTGAGCCTGGTCAATCTCATCAATTTTTGACGTCGATTGACTTCTTTTCCAGTCTGTTCTCCGTGAGTGTGTCGCAAACCACACAGCATGTCTGTCAGGTTCTCTACTGACAGATCTAGACTGCCGTGAGCATTCTTTTGAATAATCAGTCTTTTTAGTGCTACATGGGGCAGACATAGTTCCTTTTGACTGAGGTGGTGAGGGTGCTCTTCTTTTACGTTGAGTTAGCATCCTCTTAGAAGCAGAGGAGCTCACATATTTTTGAAGTAAACTCTCCTCGGAAGCACTTCGACGCAATGTACCTTCCATATAGTTATCAACAGGTTCAACTGAAGATACTATAGGCCTCTGTAATCCAGAGCGACCTCTAACGTCCCGTCTTCTCACAGGGTTATGATAATTGCGTACAAAGCTATCGTAAGATCTGTCCATTAAATCTTGCTGCATGCTATAACTGTATGATTGAGATAATTGCAATGGTAAATGAGGACTCCTTTCGTAATGATAATCTGGATGCACACATGACGAACAGGCTGCAAGAGATTTGGTACGATGGGCTTCCATTCCTAGCCGCCTCTTGCGCATCACATCATGGCAAGTGCCGTCTATGCTAACACCAGCATTCTTGCCATAGGAAGCAGTGTTACAGTCTATTCCAGCAGTATCCAAGTGGGGGACACTCTTTGTTAGGGCTGTAGAATTACCCCTTCGACTATCAGCACTGGAGGACTCACTTTCCACCTCTTCTTCTGGTGTATAAAGTTGTGTATCACTTAGTGTAAGACCAGAATCTCGACTGAGGTTTGTTAGGGACATCTTGCTCTTGCAAGGCAATTTTGGACTAGGTTCAATTTCATCAAGGAAATCGCGATCTAAGCTATCAATAGAAGAGTCATCTCGTCTATATTGATCTGAAAAAGAAAATTTGATGTTTAATATTAAATAGTTTAAAGAAACAATAAAAAATTTTTAGTAGTATATTAATGTAATCAGTAGAAAATAAATTATTTACTACAAAAAAAGAGCTAATTAATAATAATAATAAAAAGGAAAGTTTACACAATCCATTCATGTTTAAATGTTTTCAAAAGGAAAAAGATGCCTTAAAACTTTTTTTGTATTTTGATTAGGACAAATGTAGCATAAAATTAAAAAAAAAAATTAGTTCATTTTTTTTTTAAATTCAATTTTTAAAAAAAAATTAATAATCAAATCTATCTTTAAATAGTTCATTTTTCCTGCGATTTAATAAATAAATAAAAAATATCAAGTCACGAAAAAAAAATGATTCATTTTTTAGGTTGCTCTCTAATACACTAAACAACAATTTGCGAGGTAAGATTTGTTTATTAGAATAGAACATTTAAATCAAAAGGAAAAAACCAGTTAATAAAAAAAGCAACATCATCATGTAAGTAAAAAAGAAATTATTCAATTGGTTTTAAAATTTTTAGGATTCACCTGTTTAAATTGTTTACTAGCAAAAAAAAAAAAAAAAAAAAAAAAAAATTGAATAAGAAAACAGGTTAAGGGACAATTTTTTTAAAAAACAAAACCATATGTTTCAAGCAGAATAAAACAACTTATTCTTAAATTAAGAGACAACTTATTATTAATAAAATTTATATATATTAAGGCAGAATTCAAACTTACTTGCAAGATCATGTAAGCTGTGAAGGCTATCAGACTCTTCTGCTCCAGAATCCTGCCTAGAATTATCTCTTTCGGGAGATGCCCCCAGCAGCTGCAATACTTGGTCACCAAATAATTCTGCACAATGGTCAATCAAAAATGACACTGCTTTAGGTACCCGTTCAGCAATATCCTGAAAAAGAATTTTTTTTTTATATATATAAACATCACATGCTAATCTATTTTGATGAGAGAAACTATCAAGAATACTTTAAAAAATTAAAGAGCATGCTTTTCTCTTATTTCAAAAAAAAAAAAATGGATTGGGTAAAACTATCTTAGTAGTAAAAAATTATAGCAATATTTTAAATTATGTAAATAAAAAAAATTTACAACATATTCAGGGTTCAGGCATCAAAATGATAAGACACATTTTAAAATCGATCAGGAGAAAATAGCTTAAAACATGCTAGTAATAAGATGTTTCTGTGTATGAAACTAAAAGAAACAAGCAGAAATGTATTAAAGTACCTATCTGGTAACAATATTAAGGTACAGTTTGATGTATAATATTACTTCTGAAAAAATTAGCTTTATCACTACATTGCCCCAGGCCCTTTATCTATAACAAAATTAAACTACAAGAAAAATTAGATACAATTACAAAATTAGATACAATTGAAAAAAAGATTAGTGATTAGCACAAGAGTCTGACACGACTACTCTGCTCCAAATTTGTATGCACATTTAGGACTTATATTGTATTATTATTTCAAGTTGCATATTTGTTGTTAAATAGTTTAAGTCAAACAAATAATGATCCTGTGACCTTATGTTTTTAGGATATTTTGACTTTTTATAAAATGAATTATATCTCATGTATATTTGTTTTTTTATGTAACTTTGAATTATGAAATAAATGCACAATGCTAGCAAGAGAGAAAAAGAAATTCTTACCTCTTGTTGAAGAACAGGAGATTGAAATTTTCCTGGATTTAAAAGAGTAGGACCAATGCATACAGCAAGGTTCATGGAAGACATTTTATTTTCGGAAGAGTGCTGAGCTATGTGCCACAACATACACAAGAGATATTGCAAAAGCCGGATATTTGGAGGTGGTAACTGAGCTAAAAGACTGAAAGTAAAAAATAAACATAAGATTAGGTAAGAGAAGAGAAGATAGGTAAGATAATAAAAAAATAATGAAATTCTATTTTGTCAAGGCAGTTTAAGTATGATAAGGCAAAATCTAAGAATACATATTGAAAATTTACATAAATAAAATTAATTAGGCAAATCAAAATAAATTTTAGCTCCTACATTAGCAAAACATTTTTTCTATAAAAATGACTAAAACTGTAATTTTAACTTTTACTATACTTTTAATCTTTCTGCAGAAAAGAAACAGGTTAGGAAGACGTGTCAGAATAACAAAATTTTTTTTATAACTTTGTCAAACTAAATCTAAGAATGCTTATTTTACCATCTCAGGAAAGAAACACATAAAAAGTGTTTCAAAACATAAAAAGATTTAAGCTCATTTATGTTAAACATTATTTTAAAATTAGCAAAAACCTTTTAATTTTTACACACATTGAAACCATAAAAAACCTTCAAAAAAAGTTACCTAAGGATTCTCTTTTTGCATTCCCATTCAGTTTCAAAAGAGGTTGCTTGAAGCCAATGTTTGTAAAGGTCTGATTGAAGGAGGCAGTCGGGAAGACTTCGCAAGAATTCCTGTACAACAGAAATAAAGCATTTAATAACACATCAAAAGTAGAAAAAAATCAAAACTAATTTAAGTTAAAATTAGATTGTTAGTTTAACATAAATAAAACTTAACTCAACTTCAAATATAAATAGATTTTATGAACTCTATCAGAGTAAAATTAAATATATACTAATAACTAAAACAGGAAAATTTTAAGCTGAAAGGTTTCATAAGGAGAATCATAAAAGTTTCAGGTGAGAATAGCATGAGAATAGATGAGTTTTGCAATAAATTAAGTTTCAAAAATAAATATTAAAATGAGAGGCATAATTAAAGGAATACAAATACATATGAAATTTCACATAACATGGGGAAATTATTTTTTCAAATCATTTTATATACATTTGCTGCAAAGCAGAAGATTAAAAAACACTGGCTTTATATAAGTTTTAAATACACATCGTTTGTAAATTAGAAAACAACAACAACTAAATAAAAACGAAAGAGATCAAAATATATGCTTTGTTGTTTTCAGTTTAGGACATCAGAATTCATTATCATCAAATTTCAAAATAGTTATAGAGTTCTTCAACAGGTGGTGTTAAAGATTTTTTTTTTTTAAAAAAAAGAGTTTTTTTTAAAAATATATTTGTAACATTTACATGGTACAGTTTAAAGTCAAAATAGAGAGGCTCTAATCAAATATTTCTCTTAAATTAATTTGATACAGAGTGTAAAAATTCTTGTTTTTGTCTATGGCGCTATCTGGTGACAAAACTAAGCAAGAATGAGTGCTTTATTACCTTAGCACAACACAGCAAATTATACATTTTTATCTCTTCCCTCTTTTTTTTCTTACATTTGGTACATAAATCTTTTTTTGTTCAGTGATAAATAAATTTGAGAGCTTAGTCAAAAAAAAAAAAAAAAAGGTTAAGTGATACATAGAAATCAATAAATATTCAGGCATAGTAAACATGATAATAACCACTGTAAGAATGGAGCAGTTATTTATTAATTTTTCTATTTAAAAAAAAAATTCAAACAGAAAAAGTTTGCTATAAAAATACTTTCTAGTGTTCCTATACATTTAAAGCTGATTTTTTAAAAAAATTTTCCAAAATTTAAATTAACATCTTTTCCACTAAGCTTGTTAATTTCAAACATAACTTTAAAAAAAAAAAGAGCCACTGAAATATAAAGAGCCAAAATGCAGATCACAATCAATTGCACGATCATTTTTAGATTGATTACTTACTTTAAAAACAGAGGATAATACAATGATGGGAACATTCCTCAAGTCATATTCAGGATCTGATTCCAGTTTCTCTTTAAGCTCGCGGCAAGCTCGGGCGTTGGCAGATTTACGAAAGATACCCACAGTAAAGGGTCCTTGCTGGAAAAGCTGAACTAACATAGACTAAAAATAAAATTTAAAAAATTATTATACATAGATAGGGATTAACACAAGCAATAAACATTAACAAATAAATAAAAATATCTGAGAGCTATTTAATTATTGGATTAACAATTTCATTAAAATTATGAGAAAAAGTAATTTTTTATAATTATATAATCGAATTTTAAAATTGATTAGTTTGAAATCGGCTTTTCCAGAAAAAACTTTGTACAAGTTAATTAACAGTTAAAATTATTAATTCTTTAACAATAAGTATTTATAGCTTATCTAGTATATTTGACAACCAAAAGGATAAGGAGAGACTATTAGCCTTACATTCTAAGTCTATGGAGTAGACAAGACTCAAACATTTAATGTGTTTAAGTGTTTTTAAACTTAAAATTTACTTCCTCTTAATTATTTTCTCTTATTTTTTCGGTATTCAGTAATGTAAAATAAAATATTTTAATGCGCAGATTTGATTTTTACAATTAATTCTTCATTAATCTTCGCCTTTCTAAAACAAATAGTAAATAAAATAAAAAACGTTTTGGAAAAATAAATTCATATATTATAAGATTTTATAAAACTTCATGGATTAAAAACATATTTAGGTAGTATTAAAGGGCAAGATAAAAATTCACAAATTTCAGATCTAATCTTTCAATTTTTTGATATATTAAATCTTTGTTTTACAATTGAATTGTTCAAATTTGTATCAAATTTAACAATTTACAATTTAACAATTGTATCAAATTTAACAATTGTATTGTTTTGTGGCTCAGAGGATAGACCGCTCACCTCCCAATGAGGCGAACCGGGTTTGAATCCCAGGGATGGGTAGTTGACCGTGGCTAACCGTGGGAGGTTTTCGTGGTTTTCCTCTTCATGTAAAGCAAATGCGGGTTAGTTCTATGAATAAAAGTCCTCTACAAAGGCAAATTACTCCCAATATTTGATCCAGGAGGTTTCCTTGTCTTTTGAATTGGGTTCAAAATTATAAGGCTACGGAGTTGAACATTAGTAGTAGTAAACCCAAAAATTGGGTCAGCTGTTCAACGACGGCTATAAAAAAATGTGTTCTCTTTGCATAATCATCAATCTGGAGAGTCGATTATGATTTTAATCGATTTAAAGAATAGATTAAAAAATAATTTCAAACATAAAGCCCATTTCAAAAAATGTTCATACCAGTTTGTGATTAAACTTGAAGTATTATAAAAGACGCATATAAACAAATCAAATTTAAAAATTATCAAATTTGAATAGATATCTTACCATAACAGGCTTGGGGATCATATTATCTGGGCACAATTTCCACAGAGATAGACCAAATAAACTATGGGGAGGAGGACTACTATTTCCACTATCGACAGAGTCGTGTTTGGCAGCAGGTCTCCTAAAAGGCCAGTTGATTTTTGGATGAGGCCGTCTATGCTTTTTTCTCTTCTTCTGTAGCCTCGGATCTGATACAAGAATACAAGAAACATTTATAAAAAACATGGCTTTTCTTCGTACAATGTTATATAAGACAGATCGAAAATATAACGTACCGATTCTCGTAGAACTGTTGAGGGTGTTTCTTCGAAGTATGAAATAGCATTTGGAATCTGTGCTGATGTTGTTTAAGTTCCTCAGATCTAAATCAGATCGCCTTAGCAGTTCTCTTATGAAATTCATTTTGATGCTGAAAGGGTATTCGTGACCTGGAATAGTTATAAGAAATATTATAATTATGACATAAAATATATAAGAAGTTATACACCATTTTTAATAAACTCTCGAATATACGCTTTTCTGTTTATCCGCTGTCAAGCTCGTAGATAAAATCTTGAGTGCAAGAAACGATTTGCAACAGCATTATATGCATGGGATATGCATTTATATAT
>NC_092211.1:80847895-81108623 GCF_043381705.1 Parasteatoda tepidariorum
ATATAAAAGCATTTTAGGACTTTTAACGAAAATAAAAGAAAATTCTTGCACATTGGATTAAAATCATCAACTCATAATTAATCGTAGTTCAATTAAAATTATGCATAAGGAATAGATAAAAAAAAATTTTTTTTATTAGGCAGTTTAAAGCCCTAAAGGATATCATATTTTAACGGCCAATTTTATATTATCACAAATAAAATGGCGGTAGATTGAGAAATTTGTCACCACAATTCTAAATCTTACAAAGTTTAAAAAGGTACATAGATAGTTAATATTTAAAGGCATTAACTTTGTAAGACAAAAAATACTGAAATATGTCTTGTTTGATGTCAGTAACACACTACTATTTCCTTACCAATTAGAGGATAAGGTGCTTCATCTTTTCCAGTTTTCACCCATAATTTATAATCCCTAATACCATTTTCCTAAAAAGAAAAAACAAAAACAATTAATTAATATTAATTAATAAATACGGTATAATGTAAAATTTTGTGAATGAGAGAGATTTACTAACCAAATAACCCAATTGTTGTAATGCTAGTTTTATACAATCTTGACTGGTGAGTCTATTGTCTACTTTAAGTGTTTTGCACTGAAAATAAATAAAAGTTTATCAGAACTAATGTTCGAATTAAAATCATTGGGCATGTAAACCGATACTGTAAGTATTCTTTGGTATAAGGAATCCTGTAAACTTACAATTTCTTCACCGGTGTCTGGTTTTCTGAATGATATCTGAATTGAAGTTTGAGATTTTCCTTCTTTCTCTTTAGATTCTTCAATTAACCTGAAAAAAAAGAGAATGAAATTAATTATCTGTTGTCTTGTCACTACCGATCAACAAGCAGGAAGAAACAATCCTTCCAATATCAAATATATAAGGTAACTAACATTTGACGTTGTTCAGAATCAAAATCTGTTAAAATTTGTAAAATCCACTGTCTCAGCAAATTAAAATACTCGTCTAAAAAACATTAAAAAAAATGCAATTTATGTCATTTGCACGCATATTCAAGCCGGAGTCCAATTATGCACACGAATACTGCAACATTTCAACTATGATCTTTGTCCTCGCAGGATGGCGACAATTTAAGTTTCGTCCCTTCTTCAAATCTGTAATGGATTTTGGTGTTTACAGACCGTGCTTCTTTCTTTTTTTTCTTATACTCATTGAGAAAATATGTTTGTTTTAGGATTTTCCTATCCGTGCTCTTTCGACTAGATCAACTTCAGCTACTAGACCAACTTCAACATCATAATCGTAAATTTTCTCTTTCTTGTAATTAATTCTCATCATAATATTCTTTTCGTTTTTTGTTATTATTCTATTTATAACTAACAGATGTGCAAGCAACATTCTTATTCTATTTTACCTGCATTAAATGTTATAGGGCGTCTAAGTTGGAAGGACAATTTTTAGGTTGCACAGTGCTCATAAAATCATAGAAAACTCATAAAAGAAGGTGTTATGCAGGTGTCCCTCTGTTACTATATTCTCTCTAGACCATTTTGATCTTTATTTACTAGCACGTGGGTCTATTTTTGGTCCACATTATTCCAAATTCTATTTTCACAGTCTGGTGGTAGTTGTGTATTTTACCAAGTCTAAATCTTTTCAACGCTAATCCAGGCTTCAATCCTACTAATAGGCTACTGTAAAGAAAGAGTTGTCAGACGAGCCACCGTTTCAATAATTCTCAGGTACCACGTGGCTTTTATTGCGAAGGTTATAAAAAAATGACATAGCGTACAACACCTGATTCTCCGAGAAATATATATTCTGTTTGCCCCCAAATATATAAACCTTACAATTAAACACTCACAGAATACACCAAAGAAAACTCACAAGTCAGCGGGAGGTGAAACTTCCAAAAAAATAATAATAATAATGATAATTACAAGAAACACATAGAAAATATTTATGTTCCAGTAAAATAAGAGAATAACCTGCATTACTAACAATGCAAGAAAATTGATAAAGATGGAACAAAAATATATTCTATAGAATTTTAATTCTTTTTAAGCTCTTATAATGAAATCGCTGAAAGCCGGAAAAACACAAAAACATGATCATTGATAACTTCCGTTCCGTATTCAATTGAATACAATACAATATGTTTATTCAATTGAATACAATACAATATGTGTTTGCTACAAACACATCATACCTTTCGTATTTTGGCCGATTTAAAAATAAAAGAAATATACAAATAAGTAAATAAAACTTCCTACAAATATGACATTTATAATAAACTATTTAAAACGTAATTATTTTTTTACAATAACTTTATTAATTATGAAGGATGCAACTCAGAAAATTAAAATCGGATTTTTAAATGAAAAGTTACCCCGAATGTTTTATTTTTTAAAATGTGGTTATTTAGTTCAATTTTAGAAGAAGAAGAAAAAAAAAAGGGCCATTAAAAGGTTATTGGTTCATTCTTTATTACTATTATATACAACGCTGTCTTAAATAAAAAATACAATACAAATTAAATTCTTAACAATAAAAATTAAATTGTTCTACGCAGCACTATAGTTCATATTTATATAGAAGATGCACTACTATTACATAATCCCTTTGGCGAATTAAGGAACGCTTTGGTTACCATTAAATTCCAGCCAACTAAAATTAAACTAATGATAACAGCAATTTTACTTTTTCTTTTATATACTCGTCTGGACTAATCGTATAACTAACTCAATGCTCTTCCTTTTTCACAGAGAAGTATAAATGTAGTGTAGAAATGTTAAAAAGCAAAAAAGGAATTTAAGACCTTTATAAATGTTTTATTGCATTTAAATTTAGAACATCGTAATAAGAATTTTTGTAAGGTTATAACAATGATATAGCTTGAAAATATATAAAAAAAATCATAGATGACAAGACAGTCTCTTGTTTGGAAAGACTGCGGATATTTTGGCGTTATGCTATTTAAGTAGCTTCAAGAGGGAAACAAAAGCATCAAATCTTTCTCAATTCAAATTGGTCCATATACTCTTTTTCTTCTTAAAATCATTAGTTTCACGGTTTGTAGTAAAAGAATTGTCCGAGTGAACAGGAGCAAAAATAGTGCTGGTGGCTTTTTCTGGAAAATGTCGTCGTTGAGCCCTTTGAGCAACATCGCCTTGGCGAGATTCAATACCAGCTGCACATTGTAAGCAATCTATATCATTAATGGCGTTGGCATCCTCTTGATTGTTAACTGATTTATTAGTGGTTTCACCATCACTTCGTGCAATTGAATTAGTACTTGGATTACCTTGAATTTCGACACAATCGCCCATAATTAATTCAAAGCAATCTGGCTTTCTTTAAAAGAGATTTTCCACACAAATAAATAACTCAATACCTTTTCATGAAATTTTCTCTTGTAGCAAAAGATCTAGTAAGGCTAGGTTGAGGATAAATGTGTTTTTATTTCCTTCGTTTCAATAAGATAAACAAATTCAAATGATCAAAAAGTTTAGTTGTTGCCACAATAAGAATGAGAAATATTCATTACGTTTTTATAAACTAAAGCTAACCACATGATTGCAAATTTTACAAAACAGATAATTGATATTTTAAGCATGAATTCCTTTTTTAAATTTTAACTTTATAACGCCAACATTAGGGCTTATATCTTATGTATGAAGGCAATGCAAAAATTTAACTTTGTACACACTGACATTGGATTTTTTTTTCAAATAATATTTTTCAAATTATTATTAACGATCTACTATTGAATGCGAGTACAGCAGTGAAAATATTTACGCTTTACAAGAGTATTTCACAACGTTTAAATACTATATAAAGATGAAACTAGAGCTATACATTTTCTTTTTTTAGTAAAAGTTCTGCAATATTTAGGAGAAAAAAATATCAAACTTACTGTAAAAGCTTCTGCTGCCACAGATCTTTAGTCTTTAAAGAACTGAAATATAAAAAAAAAAAATTAATTATAGAGAAATTCTAATATTTTATTTGTAAATAAAACAAAGAACTAATGCTTTTTTTTCTTTACCTTGTGAAATATTATCATTCAACACTATAATTTGAATCATGTTACTGTGTCACATTGAATGAAACTACAAACGCCAGATTTTAATTTTTAAAAAATGATGTTTTGAACGTTGGAATAAAATGATTGTCTTAGCACTTTGATATTTAAAAAAAAAAATCAGCTTTAATTTTAAGGTTTAGACTAGGTTTTTTCTTAATTTTATTTTTATAATCAGCGTTGAACAGCTGATCCAATTCTGAGTTTACGACTACCAATGTCCAACTCCGTAGCCTTGTAATTTTGAACCAAGATAAGGGAACTCATGGATCAAGCATTGGGACAAACTAGCCTTCATAAAGGTCTAATTAGCATTCGGGTTACATGGGGTGAAAAAGCAAGAAAGCTTCCAACAGTCAGCCCGACGGTAGAGGATTCTTACCCTATATCCGTCTACCACTGAGGATAATTTATTTCAGCATTGTGGTCGGTGCGAGACGGAAGCGGAACACTAGGTTAATCTGAAGTCACTTTTTTCTGAACTTTGAATTGCTTATAGATTTTAGTTTAGTTGAATTACTTATAGATTTGAAAATAGATTTTTCCATGAATTATTTTCCCCGTGGTACAGCATCATCTTAACCGAGTCACAAATTTATTACAAAGGCATATACGCAAAACAAGCACATATTGAAAAAAAAAAATAGATAATGCGTATTTTCCAATGAAATTTAGTAATGAAAAAATCTAGAGAAACTAACGAGAACCGTTCTAATTATACGAATTTCCCTAATGACTCAGAGTGGTAAATTAAATATTTTGTCAATGGATTGAATCATTAATTTATATTTCTAATCATGGGTTTGAAAAAAAAATATATATATTTCATTCTATCATGATGCAGATATCAATGACGCAACAGAAAAACAAAAATTCAAGACTTCGATTTAGAAATAACAAAATGCCTGCTTAACAAAAATAATAAGGAATAAATTAGAGGATATTGAAACAAAGAGACTTTTCATTAGTAAGCCTGATTTTGAAACAGGGTTATTTAATAAGTCATTAGAGCACGGTGTGTGGTCTGTTGACAGCACTAACCTTGAAAACTTCGACAATCACCTGTTCGTGCAGTATATAAATCTTGTCTCTATCTTATATTTACTAACTAGATGCGATAAACGATATTTTATCAAACGATTACGGCAACATCTCAATTTCTAAATGAAAAAAAAAATTAAGTTCGACATCTTCATTAATTGAAATAAAAAAAAAAATGCTTTCATTCAAGTATCAAAATTCGGTAAATTGAATGTAATTCGCTATAGTTGTGCATTAGTAAATACCTAATTTTTTAAAGCTTTCCACGGACGGCTTTATGTTAAATATAGCAGGAAAATTCCTGAATTAAAACAGGAAAATCAGAAAAAGTTCCTACTTTTATATTTGACGATTTCAATATAGTGGGTTTATTCATGAGTTGCATATTTTTTTTTCTAATTTTTTCTTTTTTTTTAAATTTTGAAATTTTTGCACATTGTTATTTAAAAAAAATCACATCGCTTTAAATAATGAATGTAATTCGTAATAATGTTAGCATGTTAGTAAATAACTTATCTTTTAAATAACTTTCTGGGCGGCATTTTATACTAAATAAAACAGCCGAAATTCCTGAATTAAAACGATAAAATACAAAAGAAAGGCTCCATTTAAATTTAATGAATTCAATATAGTGGGATTAATTATGAGTTAAATCATTTGTTTCTTAAGTTTGAAATTCCTGTACATTTTTATAAAAAAAATATATATATAATTTCCCAATAAATAATGAATGCAATTAAATCGATAGTTGCGGGATTGTATAAAATAGTTCGTACTTTCCATAGAAAATATAAAAAACTGTTAAATGTTACAAACATAAGTATAATAAATTAGAAAAATTTTAATTTCAAATTTAAAAACGTTAAATGTTATACAGAAATGAAATATTGTTTTAAATGAGAACTCATTTAAGAGATTAATAATAAAATTTTAGTATTCTGATATTGATTCAAACAAAATTTTTCAGATGAATTTTCCTTGTATACTTTCAATTTTCAGTTCCGATTTTAACATAGTATCATAACTCATTTCCCCTTTATTTATTTATTTATATTTTAATTCATTACGATACTCGGTACTTGTAGTCAAAAAGTATTTTATAATACATAGTTTAAAAATAATACATAATTTATGAAATTTTAAAATGTTTCAAGTAAAAGAATAAAAAAAATTCCAGGCAATATTTTTTACAGAGGGTTTACAGTTAATTTCTCATTTTTAAAATATTATTGAAAAATTTCGACTTTTACATTATTGGCTTGAAATTACAAATTTATTGAATGCATGTGACTTAATTGTAAGAGCGGATTTCCGTTGAGAAGGTTTCAAAAATTAGACAATAGAACATTATTTTAAATCAACAAATAACAAGAAACCAAAGGTGGACGAGCACAAATACGCTTAAAAATGTTACACTACTTATTTGAATTAAGCTCGTGGTTTAATTAATAACATTCGCCTATTAACTGCTTTATCTTTTTTTTCTTCTCATTAATATGACAATAGGAAAAAATTGATTCTAATTGTTAGATTGAAAAAGAAAATAAAAGTGCAGATCGCGTTAAAAGCAATTCATGTTAACGATATCATACTATATTTTCAGATATTTTTTTAAAAGAAAAAATGAAAAGAGATACTATTTAACAAATTCAAAATCCATTTAAACAAATCCATTACGTTTCTGGTTTAAAACAAATCCATTTATCAATACAAAAGATAAGATGGTGAAGATAATGAACTTTTCATTAAAATCTAAACAATTGTTTCTAAACATTAACAATTTTAAGTCCCCCCCCCCCAAATAATAATAAGCAATCAATTATTCTCAAAACAGGTAATAATAGGCAATAAATAACTAGCAAAACAAGTAATAATAAGTAATAAATTATTATTAAAACAACAACAAAATTTCGTATCTAAGCAAAAAATATTTGGCAGAATAATGTCAAAGATTTTCTAATTTAATCACCTAAGCACATTATCTACAAAAACTGCAAATATAAATCAATAGGTAAGCCCCCTCATTAGCAAGCAAACAACCTGCATAAGAAGCTAAATTAAAATTTATAAAAATGTTAAAAATAAAAGGCATCAAAATTTTAAGGAGTCCATTTAAGCTTGTTTCGACAACAAGGGGGATTGAAATTTCCAAAAAACATGATTACTTAACATTTGAACGGTCTAACAATCCAACACAATCATTTGTTGCCTATTCAAACATAGCAACGTAATCACTCATGTAGAGTAACCCACAAAATATAAACCAACCGAAATTTAATAATTGATGTTAAATTATTTCATGTATTTATATCGATAAACTTATTGCGCAGCGATGTCACACAAGTTAATAGAAACTGCAGAAAACCAATAAAAATAAATAAGAATAGTTACGAATTTATTTAGAGAAAATAATAAATATTCTAAGTAATAAGTTTCATCTCAGATAATATTGTTTAATTTACAAAACTTATTGGACAATTATAATAAATAAGAATTGATTCCTAATTTAAAATGATAAGAATTATGTGAAATCTTTCTTCTCAACCGAAAAACAGTAATACCCCAAAATTTTACGAAACAACTGCATCAAACAAATAAATTAATGCCGTGTTGCTTGGTAGCAAACTCTACTAAACTATTTTCAGAAATTTAGTTAGCTAATAAAAATAATTAAAAATCTATTGATAGTTTAAAAAGTTAATTAAGTAAGACATTGACCTAGTTTTCAAAACAGTAACAAACTATTTAAAGAAGCAACTACTGTTTAGTCACGTATTATAACAAGTTTTAGAATAATTAAACTGAATTTTGATTAAAAAAATACATATGTATAATTTTACCGTTTATAATCCATTAATAATTAAGAAAAATATTTTTTTTAATTTTACAATATAGAAAAAAAAATATTTAGAGAAAATAATAAATATGCTAAGTAATATGTTTAAGCACATATAATACTGATTAATTTACATAACTGATTATTCAACTAATTAAGAATAA
The DNA here is from genome assembly GCF_043381705.1 of Parasteatoda tepidariorum. Taxonomy (NCBI): domain Eukaryota; kingdom Metazoa; phylum Arthropoda; class Arachnida; order Araneae; family Theridiidae; genus Parasteatoda; species Parasteatoda tepidariorum. Next base: position 80,855,983 of record NC_092211.1, read on the forward strand.
TTAATAATATATTCATATTTTAAAATGATAAGAATTACGTGAGATCTTTTTTCTAGATCACAAAACAGTAATACTTGAAATCTTTTAAGAAAACAACAGCAACAAATAAACAAATTAATGTCTTAAAATAAATAATCCCAAGAAACTGAAGAGGTAAGATATTGCTAAATTAAAAAAAACTTTATTCGCTTTAAAAATATATATATAAATAGGAAATATCCTCCTCAAAAATTTATAAATTCCTATTTATATATGTCTGAAGCGAATGAGGTTTTTAATCAAGTAAATTAATGTCTTGTTTCTTGGATTCTACTAAATTTTTCCCGAAATTAATTAGCAAACAAACAATAATAATTAAAAATCTATAAATAATTTTAAAAAAAAGTTAACTAAGAGATTTACCTGGTTTATAAAACAGTAACAAACTGTTTCAAGAAGCAATTGTAATAAATAAACAAAGCAAGATGATTTGCTACGTAGTCACGTATTATAACAATTTTTTATAATAATTAAACTGCTTGGTAATTAAAGAAATATATATATATATATTATGCGAATAACTTTACCGTTTAAAATAGCTTCTAATCTTCAAAAACGGAGGACTTGTAAAATGCATGTTTTAAAAAAAGCACCAAAATATATCCACAAGTTATAAGGAGTCAGTAGCACAACATAGAGAATAAGTCAACTTGAATCACAAACTTCTTCCTTTATTTTTTCTCTCCGGAGAGCAGTGCATCCAGGAAGAAACACCTCCACAAACTGAAGAAAGAAGGCACCCCCTCTGTTGTTACAGGTGTAGGGTAGGGGGTCGGAGAGGATCTGTCAAATCCCTGAAGGGTTGGTGGGTTGGATAGAAAGGTCGAACCCTCCCTTCCACACGTATCGTTTTCTTCACCCGCGACATCGAACTTTGGAATGCAAGTGTGACTCAGTTCAACTTTTACATATCTATTTTGCATTGGAGTGAGGATAAGGCTAATCGTGATATTGCAAATTTCTGAATAACGGGACTGTATTGTTGCTTTGTTCAGAGAACAGAAGCAGTTGAAATTTTGAGACAGAGGAAAAGAACCCCTGAAGAGTTAGAAATTACGAATTTCAATTGATAAGAATATTTTGGGAAAATACCACCTTTAAGAAGTGTTGTTCTCATACATTGATGGATCTATAGTAGTGAAATTCTATTATAATAACGTAGAATATGCGTGGGAAAATGATGACTGAATATTAAAAATATTCCATGACAAATGCAGTTAGGAATGAGCGAAATTTTTAACGTTTCTAGGTGGTTATGATAAGGTTAGGACAGAAACTAACCTTATTAAAAGATTTATTTTAGCGAATAAGTAATGCTTTTTAATATAAAAAATTGCTATAAGTAGTTATTATAATAAATATCTAAAAGTTCATTTACACCTTTCATTATTAACAATTATAATTATAAAAAAAATAAATAAAGAAAGAAATATTATTTTTAAAAAAAGTAATTTTTTTTTGGGTGAGAATAGGGTTTTATTTTTTTTAAACTGTTTCAGATGGTTTTTATTTAAGATATTATATTTACCTATTTTCGGACTTTTTAAAATTAAGTATAATATTTCTTATAGGGTTAATAGTTTTTCAGAGTGCAAGTAGTAATAACTATTTTCGATCATTAGAATACGAAAGAATTATTAATACAAAACGGATTAAATTGCATCTTTTTGCATTTTTTTTTTCGCTAGAAATTTTTTTTATTAGCTGTCTTTATATCATTGATTGATTCAAGGATATTACTTAAAAATATCTTATTGCTGTATAAAAAAAACAGCTATTTATTGTCAGGAAATATTCGAATTCGAGAAACTTCAAAATACATGAAGATGCCTCTTGAGAAAAATCGGGATGGAAAACTCCTAAGGAATAAATCTTTCCTAGAACTTAATGTAGCTATATAAACTCTCATTAGAAAATTTCTAAACAAAACCTAAAACGCTGGCATATTGACAAAAAGAATTTTTTTACTAAGTAAAATAATAACTTTTTGGCGATTTATAAATTCAATTTTTTAAAAATATTAGTAAAAAAGTGTTTTTAAGTTCAAAATGCATGAAGATGCCGCCTGAGGAAAATCGGAAAGGAGAACTCCCAAGGAATAAATCTTTCCTACAAATTAGAGGAAAAATTTAGCTATGTAAACCCCCATTAAAAAAAATTATGTAAATTAAACCTAAAATGCTGGTGTATTGACAAAAAGATTTTTTTTAATAAGTGAAATAACTTTTTGGTGATTTACAAATTCAATTTTATTTAAGTCTTTTTAAAAAAGAGTTTTCTTAGATGCCGTCCGAGGAAAATCAGAAAGGAAAGGCCCTAAGGAATAAATCTTTCCTACGAACTTAAGGATAAATTTAGCTATGTAAACTCCCATTAAAAATAAATTATAAACTAAACATAAAACGTTGGTGTATTGACAAAAAGAATTTTTTTACTAAGTAAAATAATAACTTTTTGGTGATTTACAAATTCAATTTTTAAAAAATATTATTAAAAAAGAGTCCTTAAATTCAAACTGCATGAAAAAAAAATACTCTTTTTTAAAATTTGGAATGCGGGAAAATGTCTCCTAAGGAAATCGGTAAGAATATTTACATACATCTTCCCTACGAACTCTAGGAAAAATTCTTTTGTTAGTCAGGAAGAAGAGAATCTTTTAAGAGATATCAAGACAAGACTCCCGACAGACCGACTACCTCCTTATAAACGATTCTCCTATCTCTTATTTAGTTGTTCTTTGATAGGAAGATTGGCATTTTTAAAAATAAGGGAGCCTATTTTTCATTATTTACTATAAGAATTCCGATTAGTGGGTCCCATTTTTGTAATCGCTTTGCTGAAGAATTTGTCTCGTGTGTACCACCTACACCCCGACACTGGGTCACTGTGTCGTTGAATAAAATAGGAAAAAAAATGCGTAAAACAATTATTTTTGTTATTATTTACTTGAGGTATATAATGTCTACATTCCATTAAGCTTTTGTCTACACAGATTAGATAAACTAATAGGAATACAATTAGTTCGGAATGTGGTCGATTTAGTAAAATATAAAATCATATATTTGTCTCGTTGAAAAGATTTTTTTTTTATATAAATAGACTCGTAGATTTATCTTAAAAAATTTACGATAAATTATTTCTGTGTTTTTAACAAAAAGGGGGGGATTCTGTAAAAGATAATTGCCTAATATTTACACTTTGAAGTCGCATAAAGTATTTCAAATTTCTGTAAAATATTTAAGACTCGTTTTAACTAACCCCTAAACCCGTAAAGAAGTTTCTACTCTATTGCCTATGTAATACATTGATAATTAAGATTTTAATACTTCCAATAGCGTCATAACCATTTACAATATATATTTAATTTTATAAACCACGTTGGACAGCCGATCCTATGCTGAGTTTGCGACTATTAATGTTCAAATCCGCAGTCTTGTCATTTTGAACCCAACCCAGAAAACAAGGGAACTTCTGGATCAAACATTGGGACAAACCAGCCTTCGTAGAGGACTGTTTGATGGAATTAATCAGCATTTGCGTTACACGGAGAAGAAAAACACGAAAATCTCCCATGTTTAGCCGAACGGCAAGAGAATATTAATCTACTGAGCATTATTTACATCAGTACCGTGGTCTGTGCAAGTTGGAAGCAGAATTCGTATCAACCAGTCACCTTTCGGATTCGAATATTAAGGATGGGAATTATATTACGGATATTAAGGTTGGAAAAAAAAATTGAGTGGTAATTATTGTTCAAAAACTCTTACAGTACACACATTAAATTTCATCATAATGAGTAAGCTGTTTCCTTTGCATCCGATACATCAAAAGCGATATCGGCAAAATTGAAAGTATCCGTACCGCAAAGACGGATACCTGCAAAGTCGCTTTTCGCACTCGGCGATCGGATTTCGCGGGATTAGCGCAAGAAATCTTTTTATCTTTTCAGACAGCTAAGTATCTAATAAGTAAATTGGATGGCGACAAGTTTTATCGCCTTTTTTTGAGCCTAGACAAAGAGATTTGCTCTGCAAACTAAGATTTAAGACGAATTTGCAATTAATGATTGGATCAAAAATATAGAAATTTTAGTTTTCCAGGAAAACGTTGAGGAGTTTTATGTAGGATTCAAATAATTACAAGAGTTTAGCTTTTCTTTAGCCATCGCGCCTGTGCTAGTTCTTAAAATGGCGGGAAAAGTCAACATGGAGAAAAGTTACAGATTTGAGAAATTGAAAAAAGCGCTTCTGGTCTAATTTTTAAACGTTTTAAAACTTATTCCGATTCTGCATGGTTTATAAAAACTTGCAAAACAAAGTAATAAGGCATTGATTTTGATAATTTTAATTTTTGTTTCGAAATATCGACAAATTGGCGATTTTTTTTAATAAAAAGAAGTTTAAAAACTTTTAAAAATTTAAGTTATTTGTTTGTCTAGATAATTCTTCACGGCAGGATGTCATATATAGTTTTAAAGTTATAGCTTTGCTGCAAGTGTAAGGCACTTAAACTGTGTGTTTTTTTTTTAAAAATATTTTGGTTGGCGAAAGTGCTTCGAGAAACCATGTAAATTAAAATTTCGATACATAAAACTGTAGCACTCTTTCAATGATTAAATAATAAATTACTCTACTGTGTGAGGGACTGGTGTAAAGTATCCTCAGTGGTAGGCGGTTCATGGGTTAGAGTCCCCTTACCGTCAGGCTAACCGTGGGAGGTTTCCGTGATTTTCCTCACCGTGTAACGCAAATGAGGGTTAGTTCCATCAAAAAGTCCTCCAGGAAGGCAAATCTCTCTCCCCTTTCTTCTGTATTGGGTTCAAAATTACAAGGCTACGGACTGGTGGAACATTGGTAGTCATAAACCCAAAGAAGTGGGTTCAACAACGGTTAAAAAATAAAAAGTATGATGAAAATTCTCTTACCTAAAAGTGACAACGACGTTCGTTGTTGGCCACCCAATAACGAATGCCGTAGCTGGTGATTTAATGGACTCGCATACATCCCCTAAACACTGCGATAACCACATCTCGCTCATGCGTATTTTTTCTTTTAGTTTGTATGTGCCACCAGATCTCGGCTTGGCCACAAGCAGCAGATCATTGAATAAGAATAAATGTCTGTCCTGTTTTTGTACACCCATTGTGAAATGGACAGGACTTTCCATGATGAAAACCCGATAGTTGTCGTCGCCCCATAGGTGATGCTTTTTCTGAAACGACACAGCCTCCGGTCTACTCGGACTGCAAGGCCTAGGAAGAAAGAAAAATTATATGTTTATTATTAAGATATGACGATGCACTTAAACATATCATTATAAACGATATAATAATGCACTTATAAAGAAATTGTCAATATAACGATATAAAAATACATTTTATGCAAAACGATCATTATAACGAGTAGAGCGTGTACAAACCCGTTCTCTGACGATATAATGACGCACTTATCAGAAACAGTCATTATAACGACATAACGATAAACTATTAAGAAACAGTCGTCATCTATATATATATTCCTCTTATGTGGCACCAAAAACGAGTGTATTTCTCTATTTAAATTGGCAACACTAACTTAATTAAACTACAACTTCTAAATTCAGTGGCGCGACAGTCCAAAGAGGGCCAAGGCCTACTGTGCCCATCTCAGTTTTCTTGATCTTGCACAGATGTTCGGTGGTCAACCGAACGCGGAACCTTCAGTGTTTAGTCCCAAAGCATGCAAGGTACTCATTTTATCGATCCACTGAAGGGATGCAAGGCTGAGTCAACCTTGCCCGGCCCCAGATTAAACCCAGGACCAGTGTTCGATTCCCGCAAGCAACACTAAAGTCGTCTATAATATATTTTGTTAGGATGGCAAAGACTACTTGGGGCGGCCTTGAACTGTGAAAAGCTGTAGTGCTTTGAAAGAGGAAGAAAGTTAAGTATTTGTTTTAGATTTATTTTGTTAGATTGTCTTAAGTAATAAATAATTACAGTAGTGTTAAATAATGAGTTATACGTCACGTATTTATTTAGATTCATTTTGTTAGGTAGTCCTAAGTGATAGTTCGGGTAGTGTTGAATAGTTAGTTATATGTTACGCATGATATAAGAATATTTTTGTATTTTTATAGAAATAAAAATTTGGTTACGAAATAATTATTTATACTTATTATTGATCCTTTCTAAAATGATTGTAGAAATAAAAAAAATAAATGAATAAAAAAATAAAAAAAACTGGTTTTTTATCGTTTCTCCCGGCAGAAAGAGAAATATTTTTAATATTTCTATTTCTGCAGCCTACGATGCTTTAATGTCCCGCATTCACACTCATGGTGGTTTGTGTGACTTAAATGGTTGTCGGACAGTTTTTTAACTATTACTAAAATTCAATACATAGAGAACTTAGACAATATCGAGGACATCTCTATAAAATTGAAATCCAAGTATTTCGCATTAAGAAAAACAGTCATCATAACGAAATAATGGCCCAATTATAAACAATAGTTGTAATAGCGATATAATTAGGCAATTATAAGAAACTGTCGTTACAACTGTTTAATAATATGCGTACAAGAAACAGACGTTGTAAAAAGATCATAATACAAATAGTCGTTATAAGGATATGATAAATGACAGTTTTCTTCTCTTTCTATTACTTTAAATTTAAATTTTACATTCGTTAAAAAGGACTTATGATTGCATACAGCGCCATCTTTTTGAATTTTACCCCTTAAATAATTGTTTGCATTTTCAAACTTTGACTATTACTTTAACATGCCATCATTTTTTTAAAATAATTTTTATTTTTTTCGTTTGCTATAGAGTTGATATCTATTAAACTTATTATTTCAAAATTCCAGAAATCTTGTAAAGTATCGTCTGCCGGCCCAAAATCGAATCATTCGAAACCGATCATTTCGAAAAATTGTTTGCTAAAGATAAAGCAAGTATTAACCTGACAACTCAACTTTTGCTGGATAATCTTTTTCAAAAATTTTTTTATGGTTGGATGCTAATGAACCGCACTTTAGCTGAAACTGATGTGAGATATCATTAACCGATAAATACCATTAACTTTCTTATAAGTAATGGTATATAACGAAATGTTTGGCAGTTAATGACTTTTAATTTCGATAATAGTTTATTTAACCTGTATTTTTAATTTAACTACGGACGGGAAAAAAAGGACTAGATTTATAAAACCTATTTTTCTTTTAATCTGAACAGCTGAACACAACAAATTTCTTCGTTTTCAAATAGTAAACAAACACCCGCATATAATTGGAAATTGGATCCAGGACATAGCAGGTCACGTCAATTTCGAATAAGTACTCTTTAGCAGCGAACTAAAAAAGAAACCTAAATATGAAAATAACTAAATTGAATAAAACATAGATGTCTCGACCTGATATGCCAAATAAGATGGAACGCCAAGAATATTATACGCTGGTAAACATAAATAAACATCTTCTCTCTCATCCGAATTCATGGGTGTGAAGACAGAGGTGCACCAACAAAAATTTCTTTACTGAAATTTCGCAGAAAAGCTGAAATGGTTGTCAGTTTAGGGAAGACATGCTGATCCTAGGAAGAGATACTGCTCCCCACCTTTTGGAAGTGGGGGACAGGGGAGCGCTCAATAGGTGCTTCAGCGCGTGTAAGAAGGAGCTATTAATCTAATCTCAGGTACAAAGAGGGGGATGCTGATATCAGCTTTTTTTTACCCCTCCCCCCTAAGCAGAGATGTAAACATCTCAACTTGAGTTGAGAGCGTTTGCATAAACAATAGAGCTGGATATTATTATTTTGAAAATTCAGTACTTGTTTAGCGCTAAGGCCTCAATTTTTTCAATAATATTGTGCAAGTTAATATTGTTTTGATATCAACCGGGAAATTATTAAAAGGGGAAAAAAAAATTCTTGTCTGGAGATGTTTGTCTCGTTTGGAAAAATTGAAAGAAAATGAGGCATAGAGTAGATGTATTAAATGAAATATGGACTAGACACGAATTACCATACGGAAAAATAAATAAATGAACATTAATTAATAAATCAAAAAGGGAATTTTAATAATTGTTATTAATAAAATATTTTCTGAATGCGTGTAAATTAAATTTAATAAAAATGTAACAATCCGACCATATTCTTATTGATATTGCGATAAAACTATTATTTTGAAGTCTTATATTAGACGTAAAACTTGACTGATTTGATGGAAATAAAAAATCTGAGTTGAGAGAAATTGAATCAAAAATTTAAAGACAACCTATAACAAGTTAACCTGTAACAAGTTAACATATAATCTAAAACAATTCAAAGACAATCTATAATATGTTTTGGTCCATAAGGAATTGCCTTCTACAGTGTCGAAATACCAAATGAAAAAGGGAAAGACAGGTGAAGTGCATTTCTCGCTGCTTTTACATCTCTATGTTTCTCTGTTTTATTTTGTTTTGGGACATGGATGAAGGCTCTTCAGTATAGAAACGAAACTATAGTGTGTCTGTTGGCTTTATATAATAATTTAAAAAAAATATTTATGAAGTATTGATATTTCGAATTATATCAAGTTTAACGATTTTTTTTAAATTAATTTGTTAATTTTTTTTAATTCATTCAGTCATCAGTTAAAATGAAATTTAAAGATCAAGATTAAGGATCCTAAAGCATCGGTTCCCAATTTTTTACGACTGTGAAAATCAAAATGATTAACGAAATGACAAACGAAACCGCGACTTTATAAATGAAGTATATAAAGATAATTGTGAACGTATTAAGCTACAAAATTTTACCGTATTTTGAAAATATTTAATGAGAAAAATGACATTTTTTCACTGTTTTATAATTAATAATCTTAATTTAGATTTTGTATCCGACAGTAGAATTCACAGTCCTGGAGCTGTATCTAGTTTTGTTATGAATTTGTTTTTGGTGCTTGACATAAGTTGAAAATGAATGAAATAGATAGTTTTTTACGCAGTAGTGAAAACTAAAAAGAACTGCTATAAAGGTTGAAAATGTAGTAGGGAAACATGCTTCTTGTTTATCAATCGAGTTATTTAATTTCGGTTTGTTAAGTGCGATTCAAGTACTGATAAAGTATTTTATAGATTCATGTCCTTTTCATAATTTATACAGTACATTGCTATTTGAAAAATTATGCATTTTTTTTTTTCTTCAAAAAAAATTAGCCATTTCTTTTTTCTTGGCATTTTGCTTTAAATAATATCGTAAAGGCTACCTAAATATTGAGTAAATAATGTATTATTGGATTGGATCTAAATAAAATTACAAGCTTCAAAAACGTTGGAAAAAAAAAATTGTTTTAAAAATGTTCGAAGTTACGTGGAACACCACGTGAAAACCACTGCTCTAAAGTATAAGCAAGCCTGTAATATTGTTATAAGCAAAATTTCATCCTTTGGTGAAACATCTTTAGAAAGGTAGAGTAGTAAATACTTTGTAAAACAATCCATCACTAGAAGACAAATAAAGAGAATTCCTAGTTCGTCCCGATCTCACCTGGTGATGGCGACTGTATGCTTCTAGTCGTAAACCCTGATTGTAACTGTTTCGAGAATTACATGAATGAAAAGTCCCTGAAACCACTTCAGAGAAATCACCATAGGCACTTCCTCATGAAAGTCATCGTTTACCTGGAGCCGAACAAAGATACCGACACTTATCCACTTACAGATGGGAAAAAGTATTTCATCCGGTCAGAGGGAGATTTATAGGAAAAAATAGAATCTTTCGCAATGAGTAAAATATTTTCAATGTATTTTCGTAGTATTTATTTAAACTAATGACCAAAAATAATAATCACAAGGACCTATTTATTCGTCATAATAATAATAATAACTTATTTGCTGTTCGTTTTTTTCAGTTTTCCTCATTAAATTTTATGGTAATATGTAAGTGGGGGAAAAAAAGAAAAAAACAGATACAAGAATGTGGGAATCGAATTTCATTAGGAAACAATCCAGGGGAAAAAATGCATATGAAAAACGATATTTTTAAAATGAAGTAATTTTTTTTCAAAAATTGAAATAAAATTAATGATTCTTAATAAATCCTTTATTTTCGTTATCGTGTTGGCTTTCTAGAGAAAAGATATTAAAAAAAAAAATTTGAGACTTTTTAAAAAAAAAAATTTCTATTTTTTTTTATTTTTTTAAAGATTTAAAGTAAATAATTTTGTTATTTCATGGAACAATACATCAAGTCGTATTAAGCGTAAAATATATGAATCATTCAACTTTCTAACGAGTTTGAAATATTTATTTTTATTTTTTAATGTCACGTGTTTTTTTTTTTTTTTTTGTATGTCATGTGTTTTTTTAAAATCTATTTTGGCATGTCAGGGAAAACATTTTGAAAAACAAAACTTTAATAAGAGATATAACAAATTAAACAGGTCGTCTGAACCCTGTTGAATGATTCATTAAAATTTTTATTTTTATTTTTTATTTCCTCGGTTCTAAAAAAATAAATCTCCGATATTAATTACGCAGTGAATAAACGGTTGTACAACTGGATGCAGTAAATATACGGCAGAGATCAATATTAAAAAGGAAGCAAATGTTCACACTATAAAAAATTATTTAGAATAAAATGATAAGGAAACTCTGTATCATGCATGCTTAAGTCAAGTTAGGCAGTATTTAGGGTTAGCTTACAAATTAGAATTAACTACATAAAAAATATTTACATATTAAATTTGGAAGTAATAAACAGATAGATGAATTAGCTGCGAATTTTCGTTTATGAAACTAATAAAACAAGTTTAAAAAAGTCAACCACTTTCTAAAGATTTCTTTTCTTTCTTCATCTTGAGAAGCGAAACAAATATAGCAGACAAAAAGGAAAAACATCGGCTTGTTATCTTTTTCCAAAATCGGCATACCATGTCGCGTCAAATTGTAAAGACGCGCGTTCGCGACTTCGAAGGCGACAGGTATCAGACAATCAATAACCATTTGTACTATCTTCCCATGTTTCAGGTGTCTCCTCGAAGAGGAGTCTTCTGTCTCCTCTGAGAGTCCCGTGGATTTCTAAGAAAAATCCGTTATTGTTTAAAATTGTTCTTTCGTTACTGAAATTATTTTTTTTGGTTATTGATTAAAGATATTTACTTTTAAAAATTAATATGAGTCTACTTTTTTTTCTCATTTATTTATTAATTTTTAGAATACGATGGATGGTGTTTTCAATATAAATGTAAACAATAACAATCTCGAGCTCAATACCTGCTCTAGTTCCGGTTCGAAAGTTTGCAACTGCTTATTCTGCGAGGCGATATTTTCAAACGGATAATTTTGTTTTCAATAAAAAGAAGTAAATTAGATAATTTCTGAGCTCAAATCTACCGTATTTCATAAGATATTATTTTTATTAAGTAATTCTGGTGAGTTTGAAGTGAAAGTTTGTTTTAGTTATTTATAGATATATTGTTAAAAAAAGGTGGCAGGGTTGCTAGATTTTGAATAATTGGCAGTCCTGATTTATGGCCTCTTTCTATTTGTTTATTACTGTTTGTTCTTGTTGCAAGCTGTGCTCCATCTTACGTTAGTGTTAGGGGTAGACGGAAAAAAAGGTCCCGGAAAAAAAGGTCCCGGTAAAAAAGGTCCCTGGAAAAAAAGGTACGGAAAAAAGGGTCCCTGGAAAAAAAGGTCCCGGTAAAAAAGGTACCTCCATAGGGAAAATCTGTAGGGATATTTCCCCTCTCGCTTTCTGGGCAGCATGAATGCTTCTCGCTGTTTCAATGAATATTCTTTTTATTTGTAATAATTCAGATTAGATCATTGAGGTAAGGAGAAGGGTAAGGGGGGGGGGACTTATGGGCTGGTTGTATTACGCTTTTTTTAAAAAATTTTATTTCATTTATTTATTCTTCTTTGATTATTTTTTAAAGCGGGAAGATGCTATTTAAATTTTTCAATAATGTTTTACTTTTTTTTGTAATTTTTTAAGTGAAAAATATGTTATTTTCTACGGTTCTGTGCTATGTTATCAATTGTAACTTATTACAAAATAAAAAAAAGCGAAAAATGAAATAAAATAACATGCAAATACCTGTCAAAAAATTTCTATTAGAAGCGTTATAAGCGAAACACATTAATTTTACTCCCTCCCCCCTAAAAGTTTCATATAGTCTGATAACACTTTTTCAATAGAGTCAAGATTCCCGGTACAATCATGATCTTAGAAAATAACTAAACAATTTTATTGAACATTTTCATATTTAATAAACTTTTTAAGAATAAATGCATAAATAAGAAACAAAAGTTGGATAAAAAGCACTTTAAAAACGCTCGACGCGAAAAAAAAAAAAAAAACCATGCAGAAAACCAAAAACCAGAAAAAAGCCACCCCCCCCAAAAAAAACGGAACAGCAAAAAGCGCTTCAATCTAATCTTCTCATTTCAAATATTTTCCCCTACAGAATTTTCCCTACACAGGTACCTTTTTAACCGGGACCTTTTTTTCCGGGGACCTTTTCTTCCGTACCTTTTTTTCCAGGTACCTTTTTTTCCGGGACCTTTTTTTCCGTACCTTTTTTTCCGGTACCTTTTTTTCCTAGAACCGTGTTAGGACCTTTAGCATTGTAAGCATCAGTATTGCTAGCATTGTAAACACAAGTAATAAGTAATCAAATATTATGTTTGCAAGAATCTCAAAACACAATGATCACGCTGCGAGCCAAACGGCTTTAAAATACTACGGAACAGTAATCTGGAAAAATAGGCAATATGGAGCTTGCAGCGTTTCCTAGTGTAGTAAACACCATCGATAGAAATGTGTGTGAAGTATATGAAAAACAGTGGAGATATAAATGGTAAAACATTCAATCATAAAATAAAATAGAATTTTTAAATATATAAAATTCATTACACTAATCTTAATTATTTTTATGATTAGAAGAAAACATCTTGTATGAATACTATTAGGATGAGTTTTTAGTCGCATTAAGAATGCAGCTTTATATATGAGTTCTAAATTTTGAAAAATACGTAACTTAAAATGAGAGATTTAATTTGAAAGCAGTTGAAAAATTTTAATTTCTCATTTCAACGCAAAAGTCGAAAGTTTGTACTTTATTTTAATTAACTTTTTTTAATCTTTTTTTAATTTTATTTTACTTGCATGGTTGTTGATCGTTTCTTTATTTAGTAATGAAAATTGTGAGAACTAATATTTTGATAACTACAATTCACGTAAAAGAACAAAACCGTGGGAATAAAGTATTCTTTCGCAATAAATCTTTGAACTTATAGTTTTAAGATACTATTTATATATATTTAGACACGAAACATTTGAGTTTAATTAATTGATGGAGTGAAAATAGAGGATATGATATCTGAACCTTAACCTTCCAAGCCTATCCTTGTAACGTAAAAGGAAGGACATTGACATCATTCTATCATCTTAAAAATGCCTTCAGGGTTATTAGGCTTACAGAACTTATGAACATAAGACACTATCACCCCACCAAAATATGAATTTAAGTTAATGGTATTTACTCACATCAGTTTCAGCTAGGTGTGGTTTATTTACATTCAGCTATAAAAAAAATTTAAAAAGATTATCCAGCAAAAGTTTAGTTGTTAGGTAAATACTTGCTTTATCTATAGCAGACGATTTTCGAAATAGGTTACTGGGCCGGCAGACGATACTTTCTTAGGGTCACAGCTGCATTAAAGTGAAGTGATGAAAGGGAAAATTTTTTTACTTAGATAGTACTTCAAAACTCGGTTAAGATAACTTTTATGAAGGTTATGGAGTACAAAAAGGAAGAGAGTTATTTATATCGAAAATATAATATATTTTGTTTTATTTTAAGAAAAACGTTTCAAAGTTATTAAGTACAACTTCAACAAAAATGTGTTACGATTTTTGGTTGTTTTGAAAAGCTTTAACTTACAGATGTGTGCATTAACTTACGGATCCAAAAGATAAATATTTTTTGAACAGATTTTGCGTCTTATTGTTAAATGCAAAGAGAGAGAAGGTTAGAAACTTAGTAACCAAGCTTGACTTATATTATTATTTTTGAATCGAGAACTTTCTAAACTGTTTCAAAACTTGTTTCGATCTGTTTTATTTTGCTGAATTGAAAATTATTATTCATTTTTCAATATTACTTTTAAATTTCATAACAATTTTATTTTATTTGAAAGCAAAATTATATATATACATTAATTTTTAAATACTTTGAAATGAAATATTTATTTTAAGCTTCGTTTACAGCACAATAAGTTAACTATGCCAGAATCATAAAGTTTTTTTCAATAAAAAACCGATACAAACTTAAATGAAATATATTTTAAGAAAACTAATTTTTTCCCATTAAAAATAATTGTTATTTCCTTTTCGAACGAAGAATAATGAAGAAAAACGTTGAGAACCGAATTCTAAAAAAGAGATATGAGAAGAAAAAAAAAAAAAATAATGTTCCGTGAAGAATTAGAATTACTTCCCCACATCCCAAAAATGCCAGACTTGGGGGAGAGAGTAATAGAACACGTGGGTGTCTACGTGCAGTGAACCACGTGTTAATGTTTATCACTTTGACAGGAATAATCTCTGCAGATGATTTTGCGTCACGTAGAGTAACCTTAAAGTTATTTTTCGTTCTCAATACACCATTTATTAAATGAATTGTCTAACATTGTACCCTGTTACTTTTACAGACACTACATTTTCTATCTCAGTGATACTTTTCGAACACGCTATCTGTTGGAGCCTCTCTCTCTTCTCCCTAGATTACAACCTTAAGTAAGAATTAATTTATTGTTGGGTATTCCGAGGAATCAGACTAGTGGGGCGTTTCCAAATACAAATAATTACTTAGTTTTGTTTGTAACACAAGATCTGAAACCATTTAATGGCCTCTGTTTCACGATTTTATTTTTTAAATTTTTTTGTTGTTGTATCCATGAGCTGATTTAAGAGAGGGCATTAGACATTTGGATACGTGACCAGGACCTCACCAAATGATTTATCACAAGGTATGGGGCCTATTTTTCCGAATATTATTTTAGAAATTATGTTCCAGCTATTTTTAAATGTTTTAATAATTCAAATGCGGGAAAATTTCATTTTCTGTGACAGTTTCCGTACTGCTAGAAGCGAATTTTCGTATAAAGAGGTTTTAACCAGTCTTTAATGAATTCAACTGCACAACTAGGCGCTTCTTTAGAATCAAAAATAAACTTCGCATACAAGCGGTTTTTTTCAGCCCTCACAATCTCATGAGCAGATTTTGTGCCCCCATAATGTTTATTAAAAAAAAAAAAAAAAAAACTAATCAAGTACTTGAGCAAAGAGAAAGAGTTGACGGAAATGCTAATATTTCTGAAGTTGACATTCCATTTTAATAAACTGAAAATTAATCTAAATTTATTCGAACAAGGATAAAAAAAAAACTAATATATTCTGGTAGAACAAAACATTATCTTCCGAATGATCTAAAACAATATGTTAAAAAAATTTAATATTAAAATACAAAGAGAATTTAGTTACAAACCCGATGATTTCTCTCACTTTAAGAACTGTAGGTTCGAATTCTAAATAAACAATAGTTGAAATGACCATAAGGTTCTAGTTCTCTTTGTATATCAGAATTCTCTCAATTAATAAATCAATGAAAAGCATTTAGAATACAAACAATATGTATATTTGGTACGGGTATTGCATTTTATTTCCCTGGATTTCTGAACAAGTAATTATATATTTCCGAAATAGTTGATCCCTTTTCGAAATTTATTTCAAAATCTATTTTCTTAATTCTCCGAATAATGAAACATTTTCAATTCAATGCTTCAATGTAAAACTTGAACATCTTAAGCATCTTCTTAAGTTTTATAAATCAGTCTCTGTTCCCAAATATGTTTTAAAATGGCATAATCATATTAATTAAAATCCAGGTATAAGAAATAATATAGAGCCATATGTATGATTGTATTTATTTCTTTTTCTTCAGTAGACACGCAAGTTATTTCATATTTTAACACATATACATAATATGTACATAAAATTTTTTCTACATATCTGTCAAAGGTGGCCAGATTTGTTACTATTAGATATCGACAGGCATTACAAAAGATGTTACCTATTTCCGGGGGCTTCTCAAACTTACCAAAATAAATGAAATTTCTTTATTACTCTTAAAAAAATTAAAATTCGAAATTCCGAAATAATTATGAACAAAAAAAAATTGTTTGTAAAAAATATGATTAATCTATTCTGCATTTTTTGTTTGTTCTATTAATATTGAGAAATTAAATTGAAAGCAGTTTCATGTTTCATAGATTACAAAATAGTAACGAAAATGACAAAACAATTAATCTGAATAAAATTAAAAAATTCAATGAAAATGATAGACACAATTATAAAGCAGATGGCAGCACTAAAGAAAATAATATCAAATCATTAAAAGAGATGGCAGCACTAGAGTCAAAATTAGTTTCTTCAGAGTTAGAAAGTCGTTCAATTGAAATGAAAAGTATTCGAGGGAAAATAGAAAATTTTCGAATAGAAATATTAATATCGCAATTACTCTTTGAGAAAAAAGATTGCTATATTTCGGTGTTTAGTGACTTTGAATTGCGTTTTGAATTCTTACAAGAGAAAAAAAAAACACACACACACATTCCAATTTCTTTTTCTTACAGGCATAATTTGTATAATTTGGCAACGAAATAAAGAGAAGAAAACAAAACGTCGTTTTCTTACGATTCTGTTTGAGGTGCCTTTTAATATTGAGTAGAAAAATTGAAAATGATTTAATTAGAACAACAATTAAAATAATTCAAATACAAATAATAATAATAATTATTATTATTATTTTGATCCACCAAACAGCAAAATGCACTTTATGGGTAAAACATTTCTCTTAGTTATATTAATACAGGTTTTATGAATCCACGGAATGTAGCAACATAGTCAGATTTCGATCATTTACAAATAAAACTTTCGTAAACCACAACAACGATACGTTTTTAAGAATTATAGAATATAATATGGGTATTTCATGTTTGTTTTAAAAAAATTTAAGTGATTATAAAATAAACTTGTAATTATCAAAACTAGTTTGTTATCGAACCTGGAGGGATGTTGTTTCACAGATTAATTTCTATAATTTACAAATCAAACTTTTATAAAGTATTTATGCTACTTTATCACAACAAATACGAGTTTTTAAGAAAAGATTCTTTGTATAAAATAGATGAGTATATTTTACGAGATCAGAAAAAATTTAGAAAATTAAACATAATAATAAAATAACCAGCAACCAGAAAAATATACTTGGTCTCGTACCTTCACTGAATGTAGTTAGATTTCAACAATTCAGAAATCAAACTTTCGTAAACTTTTCATGCATTCCCACAATAGATACGCGATTTTTTAAGAAAAAGTTCTTTTTAAAGAATTAATTGTTATTTTACGTGATTAGAAAACATTGAAATAATTAAACATAATTATAAAATAACCTGAAACCATAAAAATATACATGGTCTAGTATATCTACTGAATCCAGTTAGATTTTTACAATTTTGAAATCAAACTTTCGTAAACCTTTCATACGTTCCAACTACAGATACGCGATTTTCAGAACAGGTCCTTTGTATTTTATGCGATTCGAAAACAAATTGAGATAAATAAACATAATCATAAATGAACCAGCAACCATAAAAATATACTTGATCTCGTACCTCCACTGAATGTAGTTAGATTTCAACAATTTAGAAATCAAACTTTCGTAAACCTTTCATACTCTTTACAACAACAAATACACATGTTTTCAAGAAAAAAGTTCAGTGTACAATAGATGGGCATTTTATGTAATTGGAAGTAGATTGAGACAATTACAAAATCATGTTGAAACTTTCCAAAGAGTAAAGTATGAAAGAAAAAATAAATAAACAAAGAGAAAGGCACGCGCATCAGAGATTTAAGAGGTATCATTTCAGCTTCACCGCACTCTCTGATTTTCTAAGAACCTAATTTTCACTCATCATTTTACATTCTCATCAGTAAAAGACTAGGGGGAGGGGGGTAAGAGATGATTACAAAGTTTTTGTTTTTTAACGGAACCCCCGACGAAAATTCCTCGCAAAAAGAAAATCATGCCCACCCCCGAGAATATATGCACCTTCCTCCCCTTCCAGCAGCCAACAGTCATAATTTTGTAATATATTATAACCCCCACTGTTGCCCCCCAAAAAGCCTGAGGGATATATTTTTCATCTAAGACGATCAAGAAGGTCAATAGGTGATGCATTTTTTTTAAAAAAAAAAATTTCATGTAATTTTTTTGCTTTTTTTTTTATGCAGAAGGTAATCCCCCCCCCTCCTTCGTTTTCTCCTTAGTAAGCGTGTATTGGCGTGCGTAGAATAAAGCATCGAGTCACGATTTATTTTAGAAGGAAATGCGGGAAAAAAAAGGACTGCACAATAATTTCAGAAGAGAGTTTTTATATTTCCTTAGATAATTTCATATAGTTTATAGAATATTTTTAAATGTCATTTCACCTATTTGCATGTTAACTCAATTTTTTAAAATTGAGTTAAAATTTACCACTCGCGCGAGTCCTTGAAATTTCCCAGGGAGGTGTTCGAATATTATTCAACTTTTTTTTTCCATGGTTTCAAATGAAACAACACTTAAGCAAATAATATGCTTTTTTTTAAAAAAACTTCCTTGATTTTATAACAGTTTCTAATGACTGTTAGATTAGGGTTTGACCATCTTAAATCTATAATCAAAGCCTTCAATGCTAACAATAAAAATTGAACTAAGTTGTTTAACATGAAGATAATTCAACAGATTTGTGGAAATGAAAAGCGTTTTGTGATCTGATTTTCTGTTTGAAAAATAACGCTGCATCATCTAAAAATATGCAAAAAATTATGAATTTCTCTGATTTTCGCTTTTAATTAGGTGGAAATATCTCACGAAATTGGGGATTTTTTCAAAGAAAATTTTTATAATTTTATAAAAATTGAAGCTATTGGTTCAGTTCATGGTTTCTAGACACAGTATTTTTTAAGCAAGACAATGCATGCAGTTTAAAATTAGAATTTTTCCTACGAGCTTAAAACATGTAAACTGAGGGTGATTTTGCCCTCTTTTCCTTGTC
This sequence comes from Parasteatoda tepidariorum, assembly GCF_043381705.1. NCBI lineage: Eukaryota > Metazoa > Arthropoda > Arachnida > Araneae > Theridiidae > Parasteatoda > Parasteatoda tepidariorum. The sequence continues at coordinate 80,875,153 of NC_092211.1, forward strand.
AGAAAAAAAAAAAAAACAAAACAATTGTAGTCTCTTTTATTCAACGTAATATTTTTTAATGTAATTATTTTCATAACTTACAAGGAATTTTTTTTCCGATAAAAAAAAACTTAGTGTACGTATCCTTGCCTATATAAGATATATGTAACTATAGCATCACATTCAGCAGCCAAACAAGTTGATACCATAGAAAACTAAAAATCGTTATTCTAATCGATACAATCTGTCAATGTCGGAAAAAACACATCCGTAAAATTTAATAAGGAAGAAACTAGTTTTCAATGCCAAGCAAAAGAGGTTTTAATGATATTGAAAAGATTTTGAATTTTTTTTACATTAAATTTAATCAAAATTTAAAAAGGAATATTTTAATAAAATAAAAATAAATAGTTTCAAATTTTTTTTCATTTACATATTTCCTAAACTTCAATGCTTTCTTTTTAATTTCATAAAATTGATCTCGCGCGGTTATGTGAAAATTTGTATTATTTGATTTTTTTTTTTTAACAGATCCAGTTATTTTAAAATTTAAAAAGGAATATTTTAATAAAATAAAAATAAATAGTTTTAATATTTTTTTTTGATTTACATATTTCCTAAACTTCAATGCTTTCTTTTTAATTTCATTAAATTTATTTCGCGTGATTATGTAAAAATTTGTATTATTTGATTTTTTGTTTTTTCGTTTAACTGATCCAGTTATTTTATAGCAACACGATTTCAAACGCTATTATTTTTGGAATACTCAGTAAACACTGAGAAAACGAAAGAATTGTACCGTAAAAAAACTATACATCATCACGCGCGCTAACAGAAAAAATTTTACCCCAATACGAAACTCTATATTGAGCAAAGTGCTCTATTAGGAGCGTTGTTCACGCATTCTCCTATGGGAATGTGCAGAGACCCATTTAAAGGTGGTTTTGTTACAATCTTGTGCTATCGGTGTGATGTGTGTGTGATTGTTGAAAAAGAGATGAGAGGCAGTCATTAAGGTCAAATACGATGGAACATCAGTCTCGTTGCGAAACTGGGATTCTCTTAGTCGTTCGTAAAAAGAAATATTTCGCAGAGGAGGGTCATGTATCTGTGGTAAAATGCTCAAGCCAGGTGAACAACCTATGTAGCTTTGTTTTTCACCTTAATGATTATGATGCTTTTTGCTCGTATTTTCTTCTACCCCCTTTTCTTAAATGCCTCTTATATTCTGAACATGTTAATCTTAACGTGGAGTTCATGGTTAGGGAATGGTTAAAGAATGTAAAAATTTAGTCCAAGGCTTTTTGGTTAATGGTATTAAGAGAGAATTACGAGATCAATTGCAAAATAGCTTGCTTCATTAATTAACGATTTCTGGGAAGTTTTTTTTCCTTTTTCAGAAGAATTTAACTTTTGGTTTTGATAGATTAAATCAAAAGCTGTATGGATATTTAAAGATATGAATTTAAAAAAAAAAAATCTATAAGTTGCATTGATAAAAATTTAGAAAATTTAGCAATGGGTCCATTTAGCCATTTTATTTAAGAATAAAGTTAATAAAGTGAATATCAACAAAAAATTAAGACGTAGAGAATGCTTACCCAATTATGAGGAAATGTGCTATTTTGTGAGAAATACACGAAACAGAAAATCAAGGTAGCATGCAATTCCTCTGCATTGATTGCTGGTTCGGAGAACCACTGATAGTTAAATAAACCATACTAACTAATTTAACCATTAATAGTTTATTTTCAGGTGGTACCTGAGTCGTATACCGGAGTAATAATGGGGGGGGGGCGAAGGCAAAATTAACTTTAAAATTTATACGTTGCATTGGTATAAATTAAAAAAAAATCAATAATGTATCTATACATCCATTTCTTTTTAAAAAAAGTTAATAAAGTAAATATATAAATAAAAAAATTACGACAGAGAAAATGTTTTCACCATTATGATGAAATGTGCTATTTTGTGACAAAAACGCGAAATAGAAATCAAAACAACATCCCTTTTTCATCGATTGCTGGTTTGGAGAACCATTGATAGTTTATTTTAAGGTGGTTCGAGTTGTATACCGAAGTAACGTTGGAAGGCGATGGAGGCAAGTTAGGGCAGTATACATTTTCATTGACGTAATGTAGGAATACAGCAAAGCTGAGATGATTTACTGCAGAATATCTGATAAGAATGTACGCCTTCCAATGATAGTTCGAATTCTAGTTATTTCTGGTCGATATGAATTCCGCATCCGGCTTGCACCGACTACAGTGCTGACGTAAAATATCCTCATTGGCAGACGGATCATGGGTTAGAGTCCCCTTGCCGTCAGGCTAACCGTGGGAGGTTCTCACGATCTTCCTCTCAATGTAAAGCAAATGCAGGTCAGTTCCATCAAACAATCCTCTACGAAGACAAAATTTCTCCCAATACTTGACCCAGGAGTTCTTCTGGATTGGGTTCAAAATTACAAGACTACGGAGTTGAACATTAGTAGTCGTAAACCCCCAAAATAGGGTCGGCTGTTCAACGACGATTATAAAATAAAATATAAAATAAGATATGAATGTAAAAAGACTCAAGAGCATCAAAATGAGCCGATGTGACCGAAGTAGAAAGAATTTTGGCGTTGTTGAAATAAATTTATTCCCAGCATCCAACAACAATCGATAGGCACCATTTTAAAAATTAGAATTTAATTAACATATTATTTATTATTTTAATAATGTTTGAACACTCAATCATAAGATAGAAAACGTACTGAATAACTCCATAAAGTGAAATGAAAAAGAACTACTGCAGGAAGAGAGTTAACCATTCATGAAAAGTGTCATATAAGAGCTGAGTTTTGAACAAGTGATATGTACAATTTTAAAAATTAGAATTTGATTAATATATTATTTATTATTTTAATTATTTTTAAACACTCAATCTTATAGATAGAGAACGTACTGAATAACTCCATAAAATGAAGTGAAAAAGAACTATCGCAGGAAGAGAGTTAACCATTCATGAAAAGTGTCATATTAAGAGCTGAGTGGACAGGATCCGTTGTACAGAAGAACAATACTAAATTAAAAGCTTCCTTTTCAAGAATAGGCGTAAATAATTCTTCTGGAATGAAATTTTCACTCATTCATGAAACTGTGACCAACAGGATATCGCCATAGTCACTTTCTTCAATTGAATTTCAGATTCGCGTGGAGGTACAAAGCGAAGAGACAAAAAAGCAACGTCAGATACGTATGGTTGGTTCTTTTATATAGTGCAAAAAAACAGGGCCACATTTTTCCTTAAAAATAATGCCGGGATATGTATGTTACGAGAGTGAAAGTTATTCAAGCAAATCTTGAACGCTCCAGTTTTTTTTCCACTGTTATTCGAAGAAAATTTAATTTTCCCTTTCCTACAACACTTTCCCCCTTATTCTTTTCCCCATTCAAACGATGACATCAAAAATCTGTTAACAATATAGTTGATAGCAATGTCGATCATTTAATTAGCGGACGAAAAGCGTGAAGGCATGCTTGCTTGGAACCTATTAATAGGGTCTATAAAACGATCAAGCAATTTTTCTTTTCCGTACCAGGAAATTTTTTCTTAAAAAAATTAACGGCAATTGGCAAAAATTAACCTAACTTTAATAGTTGAAATTTATCAGATTGTCACGTTGACTATTTTGAGGTAATAATTTTTTTAATAACTTTTTTCAAAAGTAATAAGCAATTAAAATTCTTTTTTATTGGTTGACTTCATTAATATTTAATATTTTCCTGAAAAAATTAACGGCAATTTTCAAAAATGAACCTAATTTCGATGTTTGAAATTTATCAGATTGTTACGCTATTTTGAGGTAATCAGTTTTTTTAAAATAATTTTGTTCGAAGGTAAAAAGCATTTAAAATTCTATATTATAGGTGAACTTAATTATTGCTTTACAGGAAGTTCAGAAATTTATAAAATTATAAGCAGTTGCCTTCAGAGATTTGGCAGTTTGATTTGGTCGTTGCATTCACGCCTAAAATGAAACATTCTGTTTTTATCTTTATGTTTTTCGAAATTTAAAGAAGTGGATAAAAAAAAAAAAACAGAGTAGTTTTAGAGATAAAAACTTTTATTATTTTAATGGTTTAGATTATTGTCAAAAATAAGTGGGGTTGTTTTTATCCTGCCGAACGATAAAAGAGCGGAAGGATAACAACAAAAAATTTTAAAAAGTTTGTGAAATCATTAATATTTAGGATGTTAAATCATATAACTGTTTTCCTTTTCAATATGTTTTTTGTTCGATTTTTACTTAATAGTTTGGGTATTTACTTACATTTCACCGTTGGTTTTTGACTTCCCCGGTAATGCCCTTTGTATTTTAGATGCAGCGGATGACTTGGATCGCATCAAACCTTTTCTCTAAAAAGGAAAAAAAAATGAAACATAAATATAACTCATTGTAAAATACAATTTACAATTTTTAGTATAAAATAAGTTGAGAAACAAGCATATCACACTTAGAACAACGATGATGTAACTCAAAATTTACTAATTTTTAGTATAAAATAAGTTGAGAAATAAGCATATCACACTTAGAACAACTACGACATAACTCAAAATTTACTAATTTGTAAATGGTAAGAGAAGTAAAATGAAATGGTACGTTACATTGTGCATTTCATTATAAGATGGTGGGTTCAATAAAAAGTTGAGTCATGATTATCAATCATGTCACAACACGATTTTATAATGTGATTTGAATTCGATCATACTCTGAACGATACTGACACAACTTAAAATTTAATAATTTGTAACTGTGTAAAATGTAATACATCTTTCATTGCTTTCATTGTATGTTACATTATAATTGCATTGTGCAGTTTAAATTTCATCGTGGGTCCATTCGACGCTGCTAACCGAAATTCCAATAAGTACTATATAAGGTTTGAGTCATAATTATGAATCGTGTCAAAACACGATTTGATAACGTGATCTGATTTTGAAACATTAGACATTGCTATTAATTAAATTAATCAGAAACTACATGGTTTATGCATGGTTTATAAATTTTGGTTTATAAATCTACATGGTTTATACATGGTTTATAAATTTTGGTTTATAAATCTACATGGTTTATAAATTTTGAAAATTTTTATAATTCATGGTTAACAAAGATATAAATAAATGTTTATGCAATGCAAAAATATAAATAAATTTTTATACTTGCTTCTTATTTTTCTTCATTTTAGAGATGAACCTTAACAGTATTTTGAGAAATACATAAAAAGTAATGTTTTACATTAGTAATATCAACAACTTTTTTAATCATTTAAAGTTTTAAATTTTTTAAAAAAAATGGCCATATGTTTTAAAAAGTGACCACTCTTAAAAATGCTATAACCGGCCTCTGACCAGTAGCAAAATTTTCTAATTTTACCCTGCTTAGTGAACAATTATACATTAAAAAAAAGGAAAACATTAAAAAAGAATGCCTTTAAATCTAGAAATATTTAATTAGGTGATTCAAGTGAAATATTTAATTACATCTCTTCAGTGTAGGGTTCTTTAAGCACCTTGGTATCAAAACCCAAAGTCAAAACTAGCTCTTTATTGTAACAGGTGTTTTCTGTTTGAAAAACGAAGTATTTGTCTCCGAAACCGACTGTCAATCGCGTGAAAGTGATCGAGACTAAACACGTGTGGGATTATTTTCATATCTCGATTTGAAAACAAACTATCGAAAATTCAAGCAGAAATATTTTTCAAACCGACAATGGCCTTGATAGAGCCGATGCCTACGGAATATCCAGCCTACTTACACGCCAAACAACATGCTTCCAATGCGAAGGACACGCCAGAATGTCAGGTTATGCATAAAACTTGGTGTTATTGATACAGGTGTGTGCATAACACTTCTTGAACGTCCAAGCACGTAAGTATGTTCAAGCTCCCGTTCACAGTGTCTGGCTGGGTGCCAGATTAGGAGGGAAATAAACCATTCAATATACAACTACTAGAATATGATGAAATGCAAACAACACATTTTTTAAAATTAGCAACCTCATGGAGAACAACAGTCACTATTTCACTTTAGTGCTAAGTTTCACAACTAAAATGATCAAAATTTTTAATTTCTCGAATGTGTTTTAAAGTAAAGCTGAATAAATGTCATGAGAATGAATAATAACCATTTTAAAAGTTGTTTAAAGTTGTGGAAACTTTCACAACTGAAATTATCAGAAATTTTAATTAATGTTTGAATATAAATCTGTGTTCAAATAAAACTGAATGACATAGTTATTAATTGAACATTGGGAACAATTGTCTTTTTTCTTTTCTGTTGCATGTTTTTTTGACGAATCTTGAAAATTTTCAAGTCATTGAATTTTAAGTCAGCAATTTATTTTTCTCCCCAAGTTACAGTTTTTTTTAAATGGCATTTGCAGTCCAATTTTTTGAGGAACTGCACAGGTTTTAAAACGTTATATATAACAGGGGGTGGCGTAAATGTTGCAACAAACTTATAGAAGAGGTAGGATTAAGATTGCGTAGGAACCCATTCCCGGAAATGTCGTCATACGCCGTTTGGGGAGGTTTCCAATTATGAACAGTTTCTTGTGAGCATTTTCTGAATAGGTCATAATAAAGAAGTGCCCCTAGCCGCGTACGATGACATTTTTGGCCAGGGATTCCTATGCACTTTTCATCCTAATGATGTTTCGTAAATTTCGACAAAAAATTGGACTAAAAATTTAATTAAAAAAATCAGTGGGTTTTAGGAGTAAAACTAATTTTACATTTGAAATCCCCACACTCGAATTTAGGCAAGTTCAAGTATTTGTAAAAAATTCAACAAAAAATTTCGTCCTCAATATTATGTATTACTTTGGTCCAAATTAATGCTTACATTAGAGCATTGTCATAAGATTATAAATGTCTAAGCAATGATCACATAAATTTGCAGCTTACTGGAGAAGAAAGCATCGGAGTTTTCTTTATTGAAAAGCTATACAATTATATCTAAAACACTTATGATTTTTAATAAAGTTGTATTTTTCTCAAACAAATTTTGAATGCGTAAATAAGAAATATTATGCACATTTTTTGTTTATATTATGTGATACTTATGTTCAGTGTTTTATTACTTATTAATTACATAAATCAAATTGAATATAAATATTTCATAATTTTTTAATTGGATTGATTTCAACTGAATGGTCCGAGACCCAGAATCGATTATGATTATATTATGCCAATCTTGAATATAATTACAATTCATGCTCAAGGTAGGGAAATCAACCGGTGTTATACACCATGTCTGACAATAAAATAAGACATGTAAAGGTCACTTGGGTATCCATGTTTGTTACAAAAAGATAAACTCCCGGATAAGACTCCCTTTTAGATGGTGAAAAACTGAAACCCAGATAAATTTGATGTGATAAGTTTTATACTAGGGAGCAGTTTAGTTATGCGTAAAATAAAAATTTGCACTTGAAATGAAATGTAAAGGTACACATATTTATCGCAAAAAGATAAACCCCTTGATAAGACTCCCTTGTAGTTGAAAGAAAAACTGAAAGCGAGATAAAATTTAAGTGATAAATTTAACACTAGGAAACAGTTTAGTTACATGTAAAGGCTGTACTTAGAAAATGTGTGGTATTTGAACTAAATGCCCTTTAAAAGCTTTTCATTATTTTCTAAGATACTTTTTCTTATGCGTCAATATTAACGAAAAAGGAAATTAGAAATACGTGAAAATAATGAGCAATCTATCATGCGATGCATACATTAGGATTACTTGATTGTTGTCAAGCTTTTCCCATTGTCCACTTCCTTGAACTTAATTGGTGACAAGTGAGTGAAAAGAAAAGTGAAATCGTAATCTGTCGACGTGCTAATAGTCTCAAAAAATCAATCCCTTTCTTCCGACTACTGATTAGTCGCAATGACGGCTATGGACAATCGCGCAATTAAGAGTTATAAAGATAAGAGTTGCACAAAAGAGCGAAAGTCACAAGGAATGTGAGAGTACCTGACAATGAATGTTGTTGCAGCTGTCCGATTTTGTAAGCGTATTACGTATTTTACGAAAATGGAAAGATAAGTTTGAACACTGCAAGAAATTTCTCAGAAAAAAATGGTTAAAAAACAATTTATTTAATTGTTCTTTTACCACGTTCAACTAAAGTAGTCAAATAACCGTAAAAAGATGGTTTCTAAAACTGTTAAGTGTGAAAAAAATAGTTTATTGACTGTTTTCACCAAATACGGTTAAAACAGCTAGAATTTTATCCACGCCAACTGCGGCCACCTTACGAAGCCACTTAGTTCCTTGCAGCTAGGTACATATTGTAGCCGAACTTGCCAATCTCATGACTGGGGGTTCGAAACCCAGCTTCAGCGCTACTATATTTCTTTCATTTTCTTTTAACACACGAAGAGTTTCCTTGCGCTACTCAATTCCTGCCCTCCAATGGCCGGTTGAATTTAATTTTTACGGTTTTGAAATCAGTTGTAATTGATTTCAAACTTGTATAGTTTTGTTTTCACGGATTTTTAATAATACCGATTGTAAACTGTTTCAAAACAGTAAAGGAAAAGAAATGTTCCTAACTGTAAACTTTATGTTCAACAGGATGGACAGACTGCTGCCGGTTATTTTACCGTAATTTTAGAACGAAAATTTTAACAGTGTATATTGGTTGCATTGGAATATATAAAATAACGGTTTTTGTTTTCACAATTAATTGTTTTTTCAATAATAACCTAAAAAATTGCACACACAAGGTTTCCTTGCGCTACTCAATTCCTGCCCTCCAATGTCCGGTTAAGTGTAATTTTTACGGTTTTGTAATCATTTCTGTTGCAAATGATTTCAAACTTGTATAGTTTCGAATTCACAGATTTCCAATCATACTAATTGTAAACTGATTCAAAACCGTAAAGGAAAAGAAATGTTCCAAACTGTAAACTTTATGATTAACAGGATAGCAAATTATAGCAATATTAACAGAAACTAAATTCCTCTAATTAGATTAACGGGCAATAAATTTATAGCAATAATATTAACAGAAACTAAATTACAGTACCATAATTAAAAGAAACTAAATTATAGCAATAATGTAAATAGACACTAAATTTCAGCAGTAGGATAAACAGCAAATTATTGCAGAAATATCAACAGAAACTAAATTCCATCAATAAGATTAACGGAGAATTATAACAGCAGCATGAACAGAAATTAATTTCAGCAATAAAATAGCAAATTATAGCAAAAATATAGCAACTAAATTCATGTGATACGATTAACAGCAGGTTCATCCCTGTAGTTGAGTCATCCAACTTTAGAAACACTTTTCATATTCAGTTGCATCGAATATTTTGGTTATTTCGCTTTTTCCCAGGAAACACACATGTGTATTGTCCTCAAAGACACTTAGAACATTTTTTGACATTTAGGGGTTTGCGTAAAAAGAACAATGGGCAAATATATTTTATTGGATAGCCTTCGGAAATTTTCATGGTGTATACTGAAATAAAAATAAAATTGTGGAGAATATTATCCAGAAAAAAAAAGAATTAAGTGGAAGTATATTTGATATTTTTCAAAAACAATTTTCTCGTAAATAATTCGCATCTCGAAGAAAGATCGCCGACGAGGTCAACGACAGAAATGGCTCTGAAGTTTAAAATTCTGATTTCTTACAAAAAAGTACGAAAAATAAATACATAATTCATTTACTTAAATTTGGACGGAACCATGAATTTCAATATAAGATACATTGAAATAAAACAAAAATTATAAACAGAATTTTGTTTTATAGCTTTGATAAATTAGTCCATAAAAAGAAAAGTAATAAAATACATCAATAAAATGCATTCTTCATTTCAGAAGATAAACTTAGAATCAAAAGAAAAGATCTTACCCTACCGATCACAGTGTAATATACAGTGTAATATACAGTGTATATACAGTATATTATACAGTGTAATTTAATAAATGTAATAATACACTGTAAAAAATAACTGTAAACTTAACTTTACTAGGAAAAAAAAATCATTTTTTCTACAGAAAAAAAACTGTTTAAAGGTGAATACAGATTTTTTTCTGCTTTTAATTGTTACCCGTTTGTTTCTTTTTGTATATTTGACGGTTTAAAGCCATTTTCTACTCAATAGTTTTTTTTCTCACCCAAATCATAAACGGATTAAAACTATCAATTCAAATTCTAGTTCCTGTCATGCAATTTTGGTAATCCAAAGATAATTTCGTTTTTTTTCAAATCATTTTTTTTAATACTTGCTCTTACTTTTCAGAAATTATTTTATAATTTTGAACATAGAATAAATAAAATTGCGATTCGACTTCATTGTCGAATTGATACTTGACCCGATAATTATCTATCTTTCGAAATTGCCGGACATTTTTACAAGGGTGGACCACTAAAGTTTAAACATTTTTGCACTTAATATTATTTCAGTAAGTAAGACTTTTTAAGATAAAGACATTTTAAGATTTTTCTTCATGACTAGAAACTAGAGCTGCCGTGGATAGGGGGATAGCACTCTCATCTTCCATTGAGATATCCCGGTGCGATTTAATTATGCGAATTATGCTCCCGGCTCGCAACGACCACAATCCTGACATGATTATTTCTTAAAGTTCTTTTTGTTGTTGTTGTTCAAATAACAGAATTTTTTTGTTAAAATAACAGAGTTTGTTTTCTAAAATAACAGTACTTATGTGTTTAAAAAACAGGCACCCGTTTTTAAATATCAGTATTTCTCAGTGAAATAAACAGTCTTTTACTAGCACACCAACTGACAGTTTTTTCCTGTAAATTTAACAGATTTTTTAAATTTATTTTTTCAGGTTACGTTTACTTTTACAAGTAAAAAATAAAGGTGTTAAGTTAAAAATGAAATATGTTTTTTGCAAGAAATATGATTAATTTATTTGCAAATTAAAATTACTTGCAATATAAAATACCTTAACTATAATAATTACCAGAAATAAGGCATGTTTTTAATGGCTATTTGTTATCTGTAAATTTAATTTTAATGATGTAAAAATTTGAGCTAAATTTAATGAACTTAAACTATTTTTAAAGCGCCAATGCACTATTTTTTTCGTAAAATTGATGTTATTAAATAAAATATTTTGTAACAAATAATGATAGTACATTTTAACATCGTTAAAAGAAAACTGTCTGCCGTTCATGCCTCTCTATTTTAGTTTTTATTATTATTACTTTATTACAGATACTCACTTAGGGTAAACTTTTAAGTCGATAAACTATAATTAGAATAAAAATGAACATGCATATTTTGAAATAAATAATATTTCAACATCAGCTTATTAAGGGTTAAAGATGGTATAGATGAAGCGAAAGAAAATATTCCTAGATAAAAAGTTTGTTCGTTTTTATTTATGATCCATTATCCCATCTGACACTTTCAAAAAGCGAAAGTTGTATAACGGTGAAAAAAAAAAAAGTCCACTAGAAAAGAACGTTACAGGTAAGGAAATTGGTAGAATGGGGGGAGGGGAGTGACGTGGACGATGAAGGGAGTGTATTTCCTTACAGTGAAACGGAAACCTATTCATTTACAGCAAGCTGTAAGTAAATTTCGGCAATAAAATGAAAAAGTTATTTTTGAAAACCAGGTAAAAAAGAAAATTTGATCAAACATTAAAAGGATGATTGTTTATCGATCAGTTAGTTCTGGTTGACTATATTATTTTTTCCTTGTAGACTACCTATCGATACTTTTTTTTTTTAAATATTTTTTATCTATTGTTGAAATTTAAAGAAATAGTTAGATATTAAATTTCAAAAATTATTACTTCAAACCGTCCAATGAAAGCTGGATATTTTTAAAATTCGGTTGAGATTTAGTGTGATGAGTTATAATAAATCATGCAGAAAATAATATATATATTTTTTTAAACCTCCAGACGAAAAAGTTGTGAAAATTGAAAAAGTTGTGGTTAATATTTCTTGGCAGACTGCTAGCAACGAGACTTACTAACATTATCGAACTTTGAAATGAGAATACAAACTGTCTTAAAAATCTGAAACATTTTTTCATCAGTCTAATATATACTTGTTATAAACACATTTTGGCCAAAGAATGATATTCCGTGTCTTAGCGGTAATTCTGGAGCAAAAGATCAAGATGGCCGCTATGCATATTTTTTAAAATTACTGGTAAAATAGCATGCTTTAAAACTTGCATGCTTTACATGTTCTCCTTTTTGAAGGAAAAAAAAAGTACTTAAAATGAAATATATATATAAAAAAAAACTTACTAATTTATTTAAAATGAATAAAGTCACTCTTAAGTGAAAAATCTGCCATTGATATTTCTTGGCAGACTGCCAACAAAAAGACTTGTATAACTTATTATAATCGTCGTTGAACAGCCGGTCCAATTTTATGGGTTTACGACTACTTCTGTTCAGCTCCGTAGCCTTGTATNTTTTATCTAGTGTTGAAATTTAAAGAAATAGTTAGATATTAAATTTCAAAAATTATTACTTCAAACCGTCCAATGAAAGCTGGATATTTTTAAAATTCGGTTGAGATTTAGTGTGATGAGTTATAATAAACCGTGCAGAAAATAATATATATATATTTTTAAACCTCCAGACGAAAAAGTTGTGGTTAATATTTCTTGGCGGAGTGCTAGCAACGAGACTTACTAAACATTATCGAACTTGAAATGATTTACAAGATTTCTTTGAAAAATAAGAATACAAAGGGTTTTATAAATCAGATACATTTTTTCATCAATCTAATACATACTTGTTACAAACACACATCTTGAACAAAGAATGAAATTCCGTGTCTTAGCGGCAATTCTCGAGCAATAGATCAAGATGGCAGTTATGTATGTTTTCTAAAATTACTAGTAAAATAGCATGCTTTGAAACATGCATGCTTTTCTTTTTTTGAAAGAAAAAAAGCACTTATAATGAAATATAAAACAAAAAACTTACTATTTTATTTAAAATTTAAACTTCGTCATTCTTAAGTGAAAAATCTGCTGTTAGTATTTCTTGGTAGACTGCCAACAAAAAGACTATTATAACCGTCGTTGAACAGTCGATCCAATTTTATGCGTTTACGACTACTAATGTTCAACTCCGTAGCCTTGTAATTTTGAACCCAATCCAGAAGACAAGTGAACTCCTGAATCGAGTATTGGGAGAAATTTGCCTTCGTGGAGGACTTTTGCGTTACATGGAGAGGAAGATCACGAGAGCCTCTAACGGTTAGCCTGACGACAAGGGGACTCTAACCCAGGATCTGTCTACCACTGCGGATATTTCACGTCAGCACTGTGGTCGGTGCAAGCTGGATGCGGAATTTGTATCGACTGGGACTTGAACCCGGTTCGCCGCATTGGAAGACGAACGCTAATATCCCCTGAGCCATCGCGACTCCAACAACAACAAGACTTGAAAATATTATCGAATTTATAATGAATTCCATCCTATCTTATGAAAAATAGAGATTTATTAGAAAGCGTCCACTTCCCCATTTGCACCGGAAATAAAATCTCAAAAATATGACACGATTCTTCACCGATCTAATATATACTTGTTATGAGAACACATCTGACCAAAAAGAATGAAATTGCGTGTCTTGGCTGTAATTCTCGAGCAAAAGATCAAGATGACCGCTATGTATCAACTTGCGACCTTTCCTGAAATAACAGACAAAAAAAATCATTCGAAATGATATACTTCTCAACACGTGGTATACATTATTTCATTGTTATCTCACAAGGAAAACGTTCTCTTTCCCGTTTACAAAACGACAAGTCTTGTCGTCTCAAACGTAGGGATCACTCAATTAGAACGATACGACCAGGAACAATCAACGTACGCCACTGTTCGAATATTGAGCCAAGGGCATTGTGTACCGAAGGGTTTTGTATGCAGAATGGAAGAAGCTAAAACCAAGAATTGCGACCTCGGGAATTTCGTATCGTGTTTGAAGTGGGCTATTACTAGTAGGTCACGCTTGGAAAGAATGGATACTATTTTTTTTTCACGATTTGTAAGAACTATCAAATGCAATAAAAAAAATTTAATTAAGAGAAAAAATATGCATCTCATGTTGCGTATAGGTTGGGATGATTTGAAGAGAACGAAAATTAAGCCTGTTTTTATTCGATATCATTCGGGAAAAAAGCTGTGCTCATTAAATATAGCTTAAAGTTTATTATCTATGAATTAGAAACGTTTTAAGGTTAAATATAATGTAATTTTTGTAGTAGTGTTTATGGTGTAGGAAATGAGGTGTCCCGATTTCTTTCTCGAATATCAAAGCTTGGTGGCTTTAAAAAAAAAATTTTTAAATTTTTTCGAGTTTGGTTTAAGCAAATAAGTTGCAAGAAAAAAAATATTAATTTCATCCACCAGGCCTTTAAATGAAGAGCTCAGTGGAAAAAAGGTTGCAAGGGACAATTTTGGGAAATTTCTTTTTCATAACAAATATCTTATTTTAATATACAACATAACATTGATTTATGTAATCAAGTCAAAAGTGAAAATCTTAGTGTTTTTGATGTAGAAGACTGTTCCAAGTGCATTTGGAATCAATTACAATCAACGGTAATAGTAGAAATATTGTGGCAGTATATTAAAATATATAATGTGACAGTATATTAAAATATATAGTGCGAATGTTAAGACGCTAATAGTTCATTATATTCGTAAAAAAACGTCTAAATTGTAAACATAATTTACTTAAATTCAATAAAATGTCACTTGGATCCTTCCTTCACTCACTTTTTCAGTAGAAGCATTGTTGTAAAAATATTCTACGGAATGGTGGAAGATTGCTTGACTTAAAATTGCTTAATGGCTATTTTTTTTTTAGATAAGACATCGTATTTTAGACTTACAAGATATTGCATAGAAAGTGTATAAATAATTATTATATGAAAGTGTATAAATAATAACATTGTATTGAAAGTTTATAAATAATAACATTGTATTGAAAGTTTATAAATAAATTACAAAATCAGTTGTAAATGTGCATTTATAACAGAAGATAAAAATTTAATAGGATATGGTTATGGAATTAAGAAGAAAAACAGTACTAAAAAAAGGCTTAAGCACTTAATATATTCAAAGCACGCATAAAATTTAATTACTAGAAATTTACCATACGTGATATGTAAGTTCTATTTTATGAACTGTGCACAATGATCCTAATTATGATCTAATATAGCGCCTGATTTTAATAAAGTCTGACTGATTTCAAAAAATCAGTTCAACTCATGGACAAATAAATCCACAAGAATCTTTATCTGTGTGAATTCGGTTTTATCAGCAAGATTTCAACGAAACTACAGACGTACTCAAAAACAGAAGAATATAATAGAAGAATAAGAATTGCTTCAAGACGCAAATATGGTAATAATAATAAAGAAAATATGTAAAAAAGGAAGAAAGTATATTTATCATAAAGTTTAGGAAATGAAAATTTTTTTTGTTATAAATAAGACTTTTGTACAAACATATTAACGTGGAAATATGCTATTAAATGCGGCATCTAAGAATCATTAATTGTGATAGGTTTGGGCAAAAACATCAATGAATCAGCAAAACGTCAAAGAAACGAATTTAAAAACAAAATATTAAAATAGAAAGAAAAAAAAACTTTTAGTGAAAAAAAGTATGTTTGTAAAAATAAAAACAAAACAGAAAATGCATTGTTTAGTATAACGTTTTTGAAAAAGGAAATGTTTATTTTTCTTTTTTCATTTAAAAAAAGCTTCGTATAAATACATTAACATTAAAATATGATATTACGGATATTAATACAGAAATTAAATTCAAACAGAAAAGGAATAATTACTAAAATAAAATAATTCGATAGTAATAAATAGTTTGGAAAGGAAAAAACGGGAAATTATAATTAAAATAAACATCTATTTCCCGTTCTCAGATTTAAAATGGAAATTATTAAAAATTACATAAAGATCGGTATCATCTATGTATATATGCAATCTATACCAAAGGATAATAAAAGTTTGAAAAATATTAACCATATCTAAGTCGACTTAATTATAGATTACTTAACGTAATGGGCATAAAGATAAAGTAGGTCTTTTATTTTAAAGAAATTTTTTTCATGGAATCCGGTTTGAGCTGTTTCAATGAAAAAGAAAAACTGTAGATGACTCAGATTGTTTATATAGAGATATAAAATGAGTGAGTAACTTTCTTACTCACAATCTTTATTACCTACATACGCGTAATTTCTACTCAAATAATCAAAAATAGTGAAATTACATCGAAATAAAATTTAAAAATATAATTAATTGTAATTATTTTAAATAGATATATAATTAAATGTACAACATAATTTTATACTTAGATTTGTGTTTTAAATTTAATCGAATAATTATTATTTTGAAATTTAAATACGCATTTTAATTGCGAAATACATTAAATTATTTATGCATGTATTTTATTTTTTAAATACATACATAAAGCAGGATTTGGTTTTAATTTTAAACAAATAAATATTATTTTTAAATTTAAACATATGCATTTTAATTTTTGAATATATATAATTTCAGTGTGTATCATTAGTCCAGTATCAGTACCAAGTCTAGTACATACAAGTTCAGTATCAGTATCGAGACCAGTATTAGTAGACTTTATCATACATTTAAAATTTTTGAGTAACCAAATTACTAAATTACTATTTAACTTTTTTAAAAAAAATAATTCTACAGGCTTTTTTGTTTTAAATGTTTTTGCACAGAAACATTTTTTCATTATATTGCATTGAATAGACTACATCACTATACATTTTAAAACTTTTGATTAACCAAATTATTACTTTATTTATTTATTAAAAAAAACCTACAGCTTATTTGATTTTAAATTCGTTGGTACAGAAATATTTTTGCACATTATATTAAATAGATTATAACGTTTATAAATTTTAAAATTTTTTATTTACCAAATTACAATTTTATTATTATTTTGAGAACAATCCAGCAGCCTATTTGGTTTTAAATCTTTAGGTACAAAAACATTTTTACCTTACAGTGAATAGATTGCATCACTACGCATTTTAAAATATTCGATTAAACCCAATTACTAGTTTATTTATTTGTTGAAAGTAATCCGACAGCCTATTTGGTTTTTAAATATTTTGTTACATAAATATTTTTTTACATAAAATATTTTCTTTTTTTACACCTTTAGTTATAGATCGTCTGATTGAATTGAATAAGGATAAAGTGATATTAATGCATAAAAAAAATTTAACGGACTTAATTTTTTAATATCATTACGTAAAATTCTGTTTAAGCACTTTAACAAAATTATTTTTTCGGTGTTATTCAATAATATATTATGAAATAGAAATACTGATACCACATTAGTATATTGCTCGAATACATTACAATTTAAAAATTAGTCAACTAATAAAGAATTAAAAACAAAATTAACGAAAAAATATTTTTACTTTGCAGACTCGCACTTAAATTCTGAACACAATTTTTAAAAAAAAAAATTTTTGAATTTGTATTTAATATAAAAAAAAAAAGACTCAGAACAAACATGTTTAAAAATAATTTCGAGCTACAAATAAGAAATTGATGTTTTATCCTTTAGTAGTAATAACATATCCCCGAAAAACAGAGAAGAAAATATCACTCACCTTAATCGTGTTTTTAACATTAGAACTTGTTATCTAACACCACAAAAAAAAAAAAAAAAAAAAAAAAAAAAAAAAAAAAGAATTAAATTCACACAAAAACGTGTTGATCCATGGTGCAGAAAAACGCACCTAAACTCTACTCAACTCACCTCAAACCCAACCAACCGTTTCTGAAGTTTTTTCTTCCGAACTCAGTTCTTCGAGTTAAGGCGAAAAACATGAATATGCAACAAGAATAAAAAAGCAACACTTGTTTCGCTATTACACCTACAAAAATCTTTCTCACAAGGTAAGCAACGGCATTTCTTACCGCACGCCTTCGCTTAACTCTGACCCGATTCAATTCCAATGGCTCTCAACACTTCCAGAGATTAGTGATGTTGAGCTACGTCAGTAGGAATATGTCAGAATTGATTCCAAGTTATTGATATAAAATCTATTACATAATCACGAACAACGATTGCCGTCGCATTTTTTTTTTCCGTTTTACCTGGCTTTTTGTGGTGAATTATTGGACCTTGATTATCTATCTTATCGTTTGTTCTTGTCTGACTCAATAATGCAGTAAAATATATTTATAGTTAGATAAATAGCTATGAATAAGACCAATGGCTTGTTCGTCGGGGTTATGTCATACAGTTCGATGGTAGTTAATGGGGGTTTGCTCGAAATCGAATTTTAAGTTTCAGAATTTTTTTTTAAGGCGAATGCTTTACTCCGTAGAATTTGCTGTGAATTTCTTTCTTTAGATTTCGTAACAAGGAGTTATTATTATTTTTTTACGAAATAGGGTTGTTCCCCCATACCTATCTAATGAACTGGGCAGCTCATATATTTAGAATGGACGATGATTCCAAATTAAGAAAAAAATTCTTTCTTATAAATCGCTAACAACCAAGAAAAGGGGTAGATTGGTGGAAGCTACCTTCCTTACTATCAAGGAAAAAAAGCTGGCGCATAAGTGTCAAAAATAGAAGGCAGAGGAGCAGAGTTCAGAAGAAGGCACTAGCTGAGGTTGGACTGTCCAGTCAAATAGGATGATGAATACTGTATTAATGTTAGTGTGCTGTGCTAAATCTGTCACTGTTTGCCTTGTACTTATAACCAAAAACTCAATATTTACCGTAAAACTTCAAGATAGAAAAAATAGAAAACGCATAAATGAATGTGTGTTTAGCAATCATTAAGATTTGAACCCGGGAAGCCTGTCTCAAAACCTCCAACTCTAACTCCCAAAACCATTTCCTTACATACTAGAAATTGTCTTAAAAACAGATAAACTAATTTAAAAATCCATGCGAAACTCCATATTGAAAAGAATGCAACCGTGGTTTTCTATAGATCCACTTTAATTTACTGTAAATGCTAAAAGGTAATTTAGAGAATGCATTTCAACGTAATATTTACTTTAAAAATTTCCTAATTTCCTTTTTTTTTTTTATAGAAAGAGCAAAATAAATTTCATTTACAAATTGACAGAACGCATGAACGAATAATCCGATTTTTGGAAAAATTCTGGATATTCACTGTTAAGTGTCGGCTTTCTAAGAAAAACATGCGAATGTTACAAAAATATAAATCATGTAAAATGTATCCAGAAGCTTTGAAATCTGTTATTAAAGCTTATTTAATTTTGAAAATGATTTAATTAAATGGTAGTGTTAATTAAAATAATTTGGTATATTGGAATATGCCAAATTATTTTCCAAGTTTCTTATGAATCTTAATGGTATATTTAGGAGATTTAAATTCTTTTTTTTTTTCAATGCAATGTTGCAATTAAAATAAAACAAGTTTATTTTTAAGTTCAATGTAGAAAACGAACACTCTCGAAAAAATCAACATTGTTTAAAAATCAATATGTTCAACATTGAATCACAGTATCATTACGTGATACCACATCTAGTCGTTAAATCAAATCATAATTCCGTTCAAGTGGAATCATAATTTTGTGTAAAGAAATACTATAATATGATCCAACTTAGAATCAATATTAACTTTGTTTATTTTTATTATATAGATTGGCAAAAGTAGAAGTTGATGTGCTCTATATTATGGTTTATTACGATTCAAAATTTCAAACAATGTATTTTAGAGCGTGCAATCTAGAATAACAACAAAATTTTGAATAAGTATTACTGAAACTAATTTTAAATTTTGATAAACAAAATATCAGTTAATTTGAATATTAATCCCAAAGTAAGTTAAGTAGTAACAAAGAAAAATAACTTTAACTAATAAATAAGTAACAATCATTTTTACTTATGCTTGTTTGATTATTAATCAAGAGTTTTAAGCTTAACGTGATGTTAAGCTACAACTGGGAGAATTAAAATCTATCAAGTTAAAATTGTTCTCAGGTATTTTATATGGATTAAAACGAAATCAACTGCAATTTTATTGAAAAAAATCAGATGAATAATAAGAAGAATATTTATATTAAAAGCAACAAAACAAAGCATTAAAAAATTACTATCGGTTTGATGCAATGACCTTTAAAAACTTAACAATTCTTAAGCCAAACTATTGCATCAGAACAAAAGTTCGATCCACCAAAAGATAATAAGAAATTCTCTTATCCCAGCCTGTAAATGTCAGTCATCGCCGTTTCAGACAATCAGAAAATTTAATATCAGGGCACCCCGTGTATTAATGTGTTTTTATATACCATATTTATATAACCCGAATAACGGGGATATCACTGTCATGGCCTCAGTTATAAAGAGCGGTGGGTTCAGCACAGAAAAAACTATTAAAAAAAATATTTTAAAAAAAAAGCGCGAAGGATGCCGGAAGTGCTGTTTTGGCGCGTACAATCTAATCGGATGTCCGGAATAAAATGTAAGAGATGGGGGAGATGAGGAGGATATTGCGTAGTGGCATATGGTTTATTCTCAACATCTGCTCCCACCACCCCTCCGCACTTTACAAGCACGACAGTTTCCAAGTTTATATTGAGATATTGAAGTTTGCATTTTGTTGATAAGGAATTAATAAGAACGGAAATTAATTCCTATTTTTTATCAGGTGATAGGATTTGTTTTTAAACTGCTGGTATTTATTATTGAGATTCATTTCAAGTTTAGAATGGGGATTTTAGAGCTGAGTTGCGGTCGATTCGTAATATTCAGTTGCTGTTCATTGTTTTGTGTTATTCCGTTATAATTATAATTTACAATGATTTATTCAGTTTTAGAATAGTGTTAAAAAATATCGGAGTATTTTAAACAATTAAATTAGACAAAACTTACAGCAATTTCAATAATGACAATGTTGAAACAAATACCGGTATTAATTAATCATTCTTAAACTTAATTACACGAGATAAAGATTCATCGTGAACGAAAGTTTTAGATTCATCTGTAACGAAAGTTTCAGTTAAAAACTTTACTAAGAATTTAAAATTTTAAATGATATTAAAATGTTAGACTGTGTACAACTTAATTAAATTGTTAGAAGGTTAATTTGTTAGAGAATAAATTGATAGAAGGTTCAACATTATATAATGCAACAATTTTAAGCACTTTTTAAAAACACCCAATGAAAAAAGCACCTTTAAGGGCTTTTAAAAAACGAAAATCGAAAGTAAGCACCTTTAAGAACTTTTTAAAAACACCCAATGAAAAAAGCACCTATAAGGGCTTTTAAAAAACGAAAATCGAAAATAAGCACCTTTAAGCACTTTTTAAAAACGCTACGCATCTGTTACATAGAAAAACAAGTGAATAAAAAAAAATTAAAATTTACCGGAGATAGAGGATCCCTTTCATGCAGTCTTAGGTGGTCACTAGGAAAAAGGTCCTGGATTCGATCCAGGTCCGACTCCTCTCTCCCATGATCAGCTCTCTTTACCATCTAAAAAACAAAAATTAAAAGATTTATTTCAAACAGTATATTAATTAATCTATACATAAATGCAATAAATAACAAAAATTAATTGTAATATTAAAAAAATTTGATTAAAAAGAAAAAAAACAACTTTTATCCCACTTTAGTTGTCGCTATATAAGGTTCCTTATAAATATCACTTAATAAACTTTTCAAAATCTTGTAAAAAAAGAAAACAAAAAAGTCTTCCTATCGGAAGTCTCAAATTAATTTCAAGAAAAAATATGCTGTAGAAATTTGGCAAATCACAATTAAGGAAAGTAGGAACCAAAACCTGTTTAATTAGAGATTAAAATTTCCAACAATCGTCTTTCAATCTCTCTCTGTTTTCTACGGCAATCAAGCAGGTTTTAGAGTTTCATACATTCGTCTTCCTCAACTGAAATTAGCAGATTTCGAGCTAACCATTTTTTTTACACAGTTATTATTTTTCATTTTGACAAGGATTTCAAATAATTATATTAAGAGCGGTGTCTACGAAATATCCTGCTTATATGTGATTTAGAATTATTCATGCACTAGGGCTATCTTTTATAGATTTACATAAAAAGTTATAAAGAAAGAAAGAAATTGTTCAATTTATGATAAACTTCTTATGTAAAACAACAAATGAAATAATTTAATCCAATAAATATTTTAAATTGTAGTATCAGAAAATAATTTAAATAGGAAGACATTTTTTTTAAAATTGACTCTTGTATTTCAAATTTTAATGTATTTTAAATTAAATCTGAACTATCTTGTCACACTGAGAAAAAAAGTACAATAAAAACTATCAGAATATGGTAAAATTTATCACGTTTCTCTCTCTAAGCAAACACCAAAATATCTGAGAAATTTTTACCGAAGAGTTTTGGTAATGATTTTGGTAAAATTAACTATTAAATATGGTTTTACAATATGCATTAAAATTTGGTAAATATGGTAATTTTATCACAATACCTTGGAACATGGCATAAAAACCATTTAGTTGGTTAAACTCATTTTTCAGTTTTGCATTTTTTACTAAATGTGTAGAAAGAATTATAATTTTGAAAACCAGAATTTCTGGTAAACAGTTACCATTTTAACAGAAAAATTACAAAATGAATGGTTTAAATACCGTATATTTTGGTTTTATTACCAGAATTAATATATATTTTTCTACCAGAAATGCCTATGTAATGACATTTCTGATAGAAAAAGAAATTCCGGTAATTTTACCGGAATTCCTTTCTCCGTGTACCAATAAGGACACAATGGCGTCTCCAGAATATTGTGTATTTTTTTTGTCGAAATTTCATTTTTTACAATCAGAATTTTGTGAAAACTCATCCGAATAGATTTCAGACGAAAATGTTAATGTTACTATCTTCTGTTAAACCAGATGAATTTCAGATTAAAAAAAAATGAAGTGGTTACTATCCAATAGAGAAAGAGCTTTTGAAAACCACAATCACTTCGTTTAAACCCTTACTTAAAATCTCGTGTCTAGCTTTCTTCGAAGGTAAAGAAAAAAAATGAAGGTGAAAGTAGTAGCGATTGAGAAAAAAAAAACAAAAACGAAAGGATGAGCTGATACGAACACACTCAAGCTCATTTGAATTGAATCAACACGTGAAAAAAAAAGGAAGAAGTTGAGATAGGTGAGCTTCCCAGAGTTTCCAAGTGGTCTTCAGATGAAGCTGATAGCATTGTCTGGCAATAATGCTAGAGTTCGATCGTGCTGAAATTTAAATATCAAAGTTTTTGTTTGCCTTTCGAATAAGTGAATAAAATCGGCATCGTGGTTTGGAGATCTTGGAACGTTTCTGGTGGTGATTATAGCTTACTAATTGCCTTCTTTTGTTGGGAACTGTCTATTCAAAGAGAGTGCTTCATTTGGTACGTCATCAAGTAAGCTGATGGCATGAGAAAAAAGCCATGAGGTAAATGGTTTTGGAAAAGCTCCTTAAAGTACATGGTTGAAATGTATTAAATAATCTATAGTTAAATTGAACTAAAAATTTGAACTAATTTAGACGTTAACTCTGATTTGTTAGAACTTTTGGTCTGGGATGAATCGTAGTATCATTCAGTTTTGCTGTAACCCTTAATACGGTGCCAAGTTGCATTATCTTATAGTGCAAATCCCTTATAAACTTGTTAATGCAATATTGTGGTTAAACCTGGACGGAAAAACGGTTAAACTTGGCCCTTTATTAAACTTGCAACACATTTCTCCGGCACTAGAAACCTATGTTGAGACATTTTTTCCCCTGAGAATGTAAAACAAAGCATTAACAATTAAGTCTCTACAATTTCGTGACCAACAGCATGATAGTGGCAATGAGACCGCCTTAAGTTCCCAGACGAGTTGGTACCCATCGATCTGAAGCTGGGAGGGCTTCAAGCCGCCACTGGGGATCGAACCCCAGTTTTCAGAATGACACTTTAGTGCCTTGAGTGCCTGAGAATGTATGTCATAATTAGATCACCAATTGATAAATAAATAAGTTTAAAAAAAAGGAGACGGCGACAAATACGGGTTGTGTTTTAAGTCAATCAAAATCAATGCAATTGGTTTTAATTTTAACTTTTATCATATATTCCTTAAAGAAATATTAAATTAAATTTAAAAAAAAATGAAGATGGATTTTGAAAGGAAATTTGATTTGAGCTCAAATTATTTTTTGATTTCCAAAATAAATATTAACATACATACAGTAACTTAAGAATAATACAAATGAGTACGAATTGTATTAACAACAAAATGCCACACTTATCGAAAATCGAAAGTAAGCACNCACACTTATCAGTAATGAGTACGAATTGAATTAACAGCAAAATGCCACACTTATCAGTAATGAGTACGAATTGAATTAACAGCAAAATGCCACACTTATCAGTAATGAGTACGAATTGTATTAACAGCAAAATGCCATACTTATCAGTAATGAGTACGAATTGAATTAACAGCAAAATGTCACACTTATCAGTAATGAGTACGAATTGAATTAACAGCAAAATGCCACACTTATCAGTAATGAGTACGAATTGAATTAACAGCAAAATGCCACACTTATCAGTAATGAGTACGAATTGAATTAACAGTAAAATGCCACACTTCTCAGTAATGAGTACGAACTGAATTAACTGCAAAATGCCACACTTATCAGTAAAAAGATAAATAAACACGAATAAATTACCATTACAAATATCCACGGCCTGGTTTAGGAATTTGAGAGATGTGATCAGAGCTGGTTTCAATAGATTTCAAATTTTAGTAAAAAATTAGTATCTTCAACAAGATGAGGAGATTTCATAAAAATCACTCTGTTTGTTTTATACCTGTTTGTTGCTTTTTATTTCTTAATAAGCTAAATTGCTTTTTGTAAGCATATTTCTCAGTGATTTCATCGTAATTTTGAAATGCATTTTAAATTGAAATTGTTTTTGAAGAATTTTTCCCGATATTTTCCCGATTTCCCGAAAGATTTAACCACACAAATACGCAATTTTTACTCAATTATATAATTTTTCTATAATTTTCTCATGTATAAATACAGTTTATATAAGGAGAGTCCATATAATATATAAAAGTTTATAGCAATATGCAACATCACTAAAAATGTAAAATTGAATTTTTACTTTCTTTTACAGTTTATATATATAGAAGAACAGAAAATAACTGACGTATACTACTTTTAAAAATGTATTTTTCGTGGATGTTTTTATTATATTACGGTTTCATAATCAACCAGATGTCGAAGTTTAATTGATTATAATTGTGGTTTTATAATCAATCAATCAAATTTCTAAAAACCCGTTACTCACAACGCATGGAAATTGTTGAGATTTCTATGGAGCTCTTCAATAACTCATTGAGTACAAAACAGATCCATTTTTTATTCCACAATAGAACGTTATTCTTTTTTATGTATTTTTTTCTTCCATCTGAATCCCCGTGATCTTGTTATCCCGATAAAAGATTCACCAAATAAAAGACACTCGAACCATTCCCAACTAACAGCTAAGCATTCTATTAAAAAAGAAACGAGAGGAAGAATAAACGCAGAAGAAAAAAAAAGAACTTCCACTTCAACTTTAACGATGTACTTATGCATTGAGTTTTGGCAACAAATAATGAATCACTATAGTGGTGCTCTTTCTACCGTGATTGTATGGGGGAAATTAAATAAATAAAAATTTGTTCTACGCCTACGAATGAAAAGGAGTAACACCCACTAAGACACAAAAAAAAAGAAATATAAAAGAGTCGTTACCGTCAATGAGGTGTTAGAAAATACTGGTTTTTCAATACATTCATTTAAATGAATGATAGAACTTTTGTCCAGAGGCTAACAGGCTTAGATGCACAAAGGTACACGAATAAAAATATAAAAAGATGTGGTAACATTGTTAGCTCTGTGAGTCCCATTTGCGTTAAGGATTGGCAGGCAGATGGACAGACATTTTTTGTGCTTTCTATCCGCCCTATACCGGATGATTCATGAATAAATGTTTGAATAACTAAATTTAGTTGAATTTGTTCAGCGAGAACAGGATACACAGAAAAAAGTAAGATATTTGTGTGGAAAACCCTTTTTATATAATCAGCGTTAATTAATCAATTTATTCAATTAATTGGTCAATTTACTTAAATTTTTTATTTCTGAGTTATTATGAATCCGCCATAAAAAAAAATTAACTTACAGTATTTATTAACAGCAAATTAGCGCATTAACACACGATACAATGACAAATGAATGATGGAACTTTCATTTAAATTTAAATTTCTGCATTATAATGACCCCGTAAAAAATGAACTCAAAAATGAATTTTTTTTTAGTAAAAAATTTTGTATTTACGCATGAAAATACTGGGTTTTTAATACATTTATTTAAACTATTGATTAAATTTTTGACTGAAGGTTAACAAGCTTACATGCATAAAGGCTGAGATTAAAAATTATAAAAATATGGTGCAACATTATTACGTATGTTTTTTAGGGTCCTATTTGCATATAAGACTGGCAGGCAGGTGGTTGGACATTTTTGTGCTTTCTATCCACCCTGTACACAAGTGATTCAAGAAACGTTTGCATTAGAACGTTTGATGAATTTGTTGAAAGTAAATTCACTATCAGTTTACTATCCCGAGTTGTCTCTGTCAAATGAAAATAGTTAAATATTAGTCTTTGTATATGTTCACATCGACGTGCTTCGCGCTCACGTGCCACAGGTCCTTGGTTCGATCCTCGGGCCGGACAAGGTTGACTCAGCCTTTCATCCCTTCAGTGGGTCGATAAATGAGTACGAAGCATGCTTGAGAACTAAACACGGGGGTTTCGCGTTCGGTTGACCACCTAACCGGAACATCTGCTCCTGCACCCCAGAGCCCAAGGTCAAGAAAACAGAAATGGGCATAGTAGGCCTTGGCCCTCTATGAGCTGTTGCGCCGCTGAGTACTTTCAAAATGAAAGTACTCAGAAAATGAAAGTACTTCATCTGCAGTGCTTTCATTTTCGAACGTGAATGCCATTTTTTTTAAAAAATTCTTTTTTCTATTGTAAATTCAGCCACCATCCTATATACAATCACACAAAAACACGTGTGCAGTAAAATAAAAATTATTTAGTGGAGATAGCAAAAAGTAAAATACATAATTGACGATTGTAGAACTTCTATGAAAACTACGAAACAAAAAACGAAAAGAATATGATCTTCCTATACTAGAATATTTCATTGACCAAAGAGGTGCATATCTTAGTTTTCTGAAAAGAAACACGAAGGACAAAAAATAAGAAAACAAACAAGCTGTGGGTCATGGATGCTAGTCCAGCATTAAATAGGGGGCGAAATGAGCACTTCAACACATCGAAGTGTAACGAGAAATGAAGGTTAAATAGTAAAACACAAACACCCAGTTAGTAAGGACTTCCAACTTACAAAACAACTCTGAAAAAGAAGAAAGAACAAATAGCCAAATTTGGTCTACTTAACCCTTAGCAGGTTCAAACCCACCCACATATTAGTAGCCACAGGACAAGGTGAAATCGCGCGGTTTTCTCAAAACTTTTTTTGAGTCAACTAATAGAATGACGTCAGAAAACGAGAATCTCATGGTAATTCTATTGTGGAAAGAAAGGTAGGTAGATTAAACACCCATTTTTTGAATAGGCTCACGCTAAAGGAATTTTCAGATTTATTTACTCTAAAGATTCAATTGCGGCTTGAATACTACTACTAATTATTCATATATTTTTAAATGGCCGGAAAAGAAAAGAATAAAGATTTGATAGGATCGAGAAAAAGGAAGAGTTTGAAAGATTAGTCAATAATCTGAAAGTGAGTAAGGTGTATAATTTCTGAACTCTAAAAGATTCAGGATCCATTACGGTAGAAAGTACCTGCATTCAGGGAGTATATACTTTTTACCGTAAAATACAACAAAACGGAAAAAAAATTGATAGACCGTGATTTTTACAGTAATAAATAGTGTAAAATCGCCAATTATATGAATATTGCGGTAAAAAATAACGGTATAATATTTTATGGTAAACATGAATATAGTATAGTAAAAATGGATTTTGGTTTAAAATGGATTTTACAGATGATGCAACCAAAATTCTGGTATTTTATACCGTAATTTGATCCGGAATTTTTAACAGTGTATGTATTATTTATACACATGATACCAGCAAGGAGAAAAAATTTCTGGTAAAATTACTTTAATGTATGGTAATGATATTTCTGGTAAAAAAAAAAAACGAAATATAAGATATTTAAAACATTTATTTGTAATTTTTCCGATCATATGATAAAGGTTTACAGGAAAGTCTAGTTTTCAAAACTACAGTTCTTATTGTAACACATTTAGTAAAAAAATATATAGTGCTGTAAAGTAACTTTAAAACGGAATAAATGGTTTTTTTTTGTCATTCTCAAAAATATCATGTTAAAATTACCAAATTTTATAACATTTACAAAAATCATTACCAAAGCGGTTAAATTATACTATATTCTGGAAGTTCTAACCATACTTCTTTTCTCAGTGGAGTCATATTAAAATATATGACTCTCTTATTGCAATCTTATTGGGACAGACATATTGTTTTGTTCTCTTATTAACTTATTTTTCTTCTCTTACTTTTGTTTTTAATTAGAAAACTCGCATCTTTGTTTATAAATTTAAATTATGTTTTTCATATTTAAAATTATGCGTGTTTAATAAAGATGTTTTCTTAAAAAACATCGTGTTATCGAAGTTAAGGAAAGACGTAATTATATATTCTTAGGAAAATATGTTTAACGTTGAACCGTAATATAGGTACATTAAATCATAATACGGTGAAAATTTCCAGCCACATATTAAGATGTTTATCATGTTTCAACTCAAATTAAAGAATTATTGTTCAACAATACCGTATAATCAAGTTTACGATGTACGATAATTTAAACTCCACACGATAATACGTTTGTAGCATATATGGCTAAAAGAATTCCGAAATTTTCAACAGTGTAGAATGAATACCTATTCCAAACTACCTATTGTAAAAAATTCAGGATTCAATTACGGTAAAAGAGTTTGTATTCCCTGCCATTGGAAATAAAAAAGTAATAATAATAAAATAAAAAATTACGGTAAAAGTACTCAGGCACACAGGGTGCTGGCACTTTTTACGGTAGAATCTATCGTTCACTCCAAATCCATTTTTTTATAAATCCATGTTACGGAACAAAAAATCTGATACACTGTAATTTTTACAGTAATAATCATCGTAAAATCCCGAATCAATTTAATTAAATAAATATTACTGTAAAAAATACGGTATTGTATTTTGCGGTAAAAATGGATTTTAAGCTAAAATGGTTGTTTATGGATGCACTAAAAGTGCCAGTAGTTTGTACCGTAATTTGATCCAGATTTTTTTACAGTGTAGTTGAGTAAAAATAAAATAATTATGTCTACAAATTTTTATTTATAGGACAAATAAGGAAAGATAATTAGCGAAAAATTTCAAAATAAACGTTGAATATTTATTTTACTTTGAGCTCTATGCAGGTGACCTTAACAACCTCCCCAAAATTAGATTTTATTTTTTAAAATGCATTGATGCAAATTTTAACTTTTATTATTGTTGTTTTTGGTAAGATTGAAAGAAGAATATTGCAAAATCTATTCTAATACGAGAACAAAATGTTAAGGAGAAAAAGATGAATCACTTTCCTGCTCTTGCGCACATAAAAAAATATTATTTTTTTCATGGCATACTTTAATTTTAGTGTTTTTATTTTTACATAATTTCATTGCATTAAATAACTATGTTCAATCAAAGAAATAAAAAAAAAGAACATAAAAAAATGATTTCATAGTATTGATTTAGTATCTGCTTATTTCAGTATCATTTCATTTTACGATGAGTTAGTCTGTTTAACCAACTGATACTATACATGTAATCTATTTTCTGATAAGGATAAACATTATATCTCTTATCAGCCTGTCTAATTTTGTATTATTTTAAGGATTAATGACTAGAAAAATAAAATAAAAATTCAAAAAGTTTTGCTCCAAATGAGAGCAAGGTCAAAAAGCTATTTAAGCAAAACAGGAGTAGAAATTTTAATTAGTTTATGCAATGAGTCACTTGAGATTTAAAGTTGATAATGAAAATTTAAACAATAAAACAGTGTAAAAAAATTATAAGATCAAAACACGGATTTGGAGCATACAGCTGCCGCTAGAAATTAATCAGGCATTTAATCTTAGACGTAAAATGAAATTTTGAAGCATTTAAAGTCAGATGAAATTTTATGGTGAAATTTTGTTTCAGCTATTCACGGCATTGAAAAGTCGTATGAATGGCTGATTGAGCTGAAAAATGATTTGTAGTTATTAAAGAATTAAATTAGAGTCCTGTTGCTTCAAACAGATCTATTGATAAGTTGAATGATTTGGCGCCGATTATGAAATAAGAGAGATGAAACGAGCTCATTAGCTCAAACCTTCGGGTTTCCGAAAAAAAAATTCGTAAATTTTTATTATTTTCAAACAAAAAAATGTGCAAAATCTCGTTTGTATTGAGTTTAAAAATTGTAAAAAAATGTAGTGTAAAAAAAAAAGTATAGGTAAGAAAAAGTATTCTCAAAATATATATTATTTGATCTTTCCCTTCGCAAAGTTTGGCTTTATATCATGTCGAATTTTGACCATTAAAGAACAGATTAAATCTCATATATTTTTGATCATAGACTCGGGTCTCTAATAGTTAACCCGAGTTTATCTCTAATATTATATAACAGGATGAGAAGTTAGAGCTGATGGACTTTTCATTCCATCACATAGTTCCATCACTCTTTCACGACATTATGATGCCTAATGGGAGAAAAGAGATAAACTAAAACATTTAGTAATATGTTTTTTTGTAGTTTCCAAAATCGTGTTAAATAAGGCGCTAAAATAATTTTTTGAAATTCAAAATTTTGTAAGTTATTGAGCAACTTTGTTAGACTTAAATCATTTTTCATTTCTCTTAAAACCTATTTTTTTAATTCGTCCCCCCAATCCACTGTCCATTTTTTTTTAAAAAATAGTCCATCATGAAATTCTATAGAATAGAATCAGGCTGTCATGTACGATTTTTTTGACACCTCTCTTTTTTTTCAATTAAAGTTTCTAACTTAAGATGTTGCATTTTCTTTTATTCATTCATTTTATTGCTATAAATTTTCAGAATTAAAAAAAAAGTGGATATTTTAGAAAAATTGATGATGGTATTTCTCTTTAATATTCTAAAGAGACTATGTTAATCTCTCAAAACTGAGTTAGCTTACATCTTCACTATGAATGGCAATAACTTAACTTTTTATGAGATACCTCTATCTCTTAAAAATGTAGTCTTCTTTTGACAGTAACTCAATTTTTTTTAAAATGTCGCAGTGACTAAACATATCTTACGGTTTATTTCTTATTTGTTTAAAATATTGTTTAGTGGTTTTTCTTCTTCTTTCAAAGCACTACAGTCTACTACAGGCCACAGCCGTCTATATATAAGTCCTTCCTCACCGAGTCACGCCACCCAATTGGTGAACATCCTCGTTTTCTGTTTGTCACCACATTAGTAAAAGTGAGCTTTTTTTTAAAAACTGGATTTGTATTATTAGATCGGAATAGATCGTAGTTTATTACATTTTATGACTTTAACTATAGCACGTTGCTTGTACTTTCGTTAAATTTCAAAGTTAAACAAGGTTCTCCAACTATTATTCTCACGGAATGTTTCAAATATTTTCCCTAAGATTTTTCATCAAAAGGACAATGATTTATTCTCATATAACTTGGTTATTGCCCAGCATTCTTTTCCATAAAGCAGTCGAATTAGTGTTTTATAGAAATTAGTATTTATAGTTTGTCTACGATGAGAACTCCCCCCGCCACAAAGTCTGAGGCCGTCTGCTGCTGTAGAAACAGGAATAACGCATTTCAGGGAGGACAGCTTCACTTCACTCTAGGGCCAACACACTAGACAGAAGAAAAATATTCCCTTTCTCTCGCCGAAAACTGTTCTAAACAATGACCCTACACCCCTATTTGAAACAGTTGTACCTCGTTACCATAGTCACCGCCACGGGTGCAGACGAATGGCTAGGGGAGTTTTTACTTTCGACAAACTATAGTTGTTACATAATATAAATTGTAAAATTTGAATAACATAAACTACTAGGATTAAATATTATTTCCTTTATATATTCCAATTTTTTTTTAATTTTTTTAAAACTTCTTTTTTTTAGAAAAAGAAAACGAAAGCAATTTTTAAAAGGAATGAATAGGCTTATTCACCCATTAACATCCCAAAAAGAATTTGCCGCGAAATACAGCAATATTTCCCTTTTATTTGTTTAAATACAAACTCTTTAGTCTTTCAAGGAAAAAACTCTACTTAAAACAACAGAAAGAAAGTTGTTAGTGTAGAGGTGCGCACAAGAAAAGTGTGACGTTCATGTTGTGTAAATACAGCGGACGCAGATGCTGTTACTGATGAAACGAGGTCCACTGAAAAAAGAAAGAAAAAAAAATTGTGTCACACAGCATCTTCCTTTGCCGAAACGGAATTCGTTTGACGGACATGGCCATTTCGGAGGTACACACTCTTGTGTCACAGCCACGCTTGACTTACAATAGGTCAAAGTTAAACAGTGGCTAAATCACAAGCGTTCCGATTTCACTTTCGCAAGCAGTGCTCATGCAGTATTGTTCAAATAACGGAGTTTGAAACTCATTAGAAAAAGGAAGTAAATTGTAAACACTTAAAAAATTTCATTAATGTCGTTTTATAGAAAAAAGCGAGATGAAATTATTTACGAAATTAACTTCAAAATTTCGTGTCGTTTGGTTTTCTTGAATAACACTGAGAAACAATTTTTTTTCTGTTGCATGAAATTTTTTTAAACATATCTTAGATAACTTTCAAAATAGTAAATAAGTAGTGAGGTATAGTGTAGCTTTCAGGAGAACTCCTCCAGACACCCGTCTCGCGTCGTGGCGGGTACTATGGTTACGAGGAAAGGTCACTTCGAATAGGGGTGTGGGGAGAATAGTCTTAATCTCAGCGTAGGGCGTCGTGAGTAAACCAATCGACACCTTCTTTCCTCCATTTCACCCCCATTAGAAATGTGCTCTCGCGTGTTACCATAACAACAGGCAGCCCCAGACTTTCAGTCTGGAGGAGTTCTCCTCAAAACCGCACTAAAATAATTAATTTTTGTTGAATTATAAAAGATTACTAACCGCTGAAGCTTTGTTGGCTGTCCTACATATGTCGTTGTAGTCAGGGTGATCCGGGGCTGTTTGTTCAGCCAAGAGCGACAGATATCGCTCATACTGGACCAGGCGCTCCAACTGAAAGAAGAAGAAAAAACAAATATAAACATACATATATTTTATTTATAGGATCGTTAAATAAATATAAATAAGAATGAGCATTCATGAGAGCCGTAGTGGCCCAAGAAATAGAGCCCTCACCCCCCCAATGAGGTGACCTAGGTTCGAATCCCAGCGATGGCTGGTCGTTACGAATTCCGCACCCGGCTCACGTCAACCACAGTGCTGACGTAAAATATTTTCAGTAGTAGACGGATCATAGGTTAGGGCTAACCTTGGGAGCTTTTCGGGGATATTCCTCTCCAAGTAACCAAATACGTCCACGATGGCTAGTTTGTCCCAGTTCTTGATCCAAGAGTTCCCTCGTTTTTTGAGTTAGGTTCAAAATTACAAGGCTACGGGATTGAACATGTTTCTGAAACTCAGATTTCGGTAGGATGTTCAACGCCAGGTATATGATTATTCTGAATAGAATGTTTTAATTTACGAATGTATTTTACTTATTTTCTTTAGTACTCATGGTGATAAAAAAAATGAGAAGCTACAAGAAAGCATTGAGTGTGTAAGAATAGCAACTCATAAAAACTGAAAATAAATTTCTGCTTTAAACCTCACATCTATTTATGTCAAATCATTTTCTATATATTCTGTAATTAATAATTGCCGATGTTAGAAAGAAGTAATTGATAAATGGTTTCTGAAGTGAATGATATGGAATGCCTTAACTTTAATCTGTTAACATTACGTAGACACATTATGTAGAACTGAATGTACAATTAATGAAGAATTCTGAAGTTAAGACCTCTTATGTCATTTAACTAAAACACAAAATATTACATATCTTTAGATATTCAATTAATATATTAACGTGTTTAAATGTGCAGTGTTCTGAGAGCTTTAAAATTCAGAGCTATATTAGTAAAATAGAAAGATAAAAATGGCTCTACCTGAGCGTGAAAAAGAAAGTAAAAAATAAAATAAAGATAAAACAAAACAAAAAAAAATCGCAGTGACCGAGTGAGGCAATGAAGGGCAAAATGCATTTCCAAGCTACATGGAGATGGTGAGGTTAACAAGGGAATCGGCGTACTTTAGGTGCACTTTGATAGAGTTCATTTCTACACCCTTTATTTTATTAATCTCGGTAAATTTAAACGAAGCGTTTTGCTAATAATTTTTTAATAAAATTAAAAATAAAATATGATTTTATAATGGGTGACAAAAATTTTGGTATACGTGGTTAAATTTGTTAATTTCATCATGATGCCTTAAAGCATGGCATAAAAATTATTTATTTGGTTAAATTTACTTTTCAAATTCGTATTTTTTACTAAATGTGTGGTGATAAGAAATATAATTTTGGAAGAAAGAATATCAGCTAAACCGTTACCATACGAAATGAAAAATTACAGAAGAAATTGTCTAAATATGGTATATCGAATATTTTATATTATTTATCATATTAATTTTTTTTTCGTACCAGTAATGGCATTATTATACAAAGCGGTAATTTGACTAGATTTTTTCTCTCTCCGCGTATGTTCGAAAAGATCTTTATGCGTTATAACGAATAAAAAAAAAAAAAAATACACAAAATTTAAACTTAACGAGAATAAATTTACTTTAGGCTATTTGGATAAAAAAAAAAAACTTTTTTTCTTTTTAAAGCCAGAGCAAAGTAAACGTTTTAATAATTTGGTGGCAGACTTGCATATTTTCTCACGATAAACCATACTAAATTAGTCCTAATAGAAGTGAAAAATAAATAACAAGAAGGAAAACAATGGATTCATAGAGATTAAAAGGTAATGACATTTCTTGAACAAATAATATAACGAGTGTGAAGAAACTTTAAGCACATTTAGTAGTTCACTGGGAAGAACAGGATCCTTCAAATTAATCTTTTGTGCAAACATCCTTAAAAATCAATGCCTTTGCATCTAGGATTATTATGATAAAAAAAAGCGCTACCTTAACCAAGTAAATATGCAAAGAATAATATATATATATTTTATTTTATAACCGCCGTTGTTGAACAGCCGACCCAATTTTGCGTTTACGACTACTAATGCTCAACTCCGCAGCTTTGCAATTTTAGATTCGTGGAGAGGAAAACCACGAAACCTCCAAGTGTTAGCCTAAAAGCAAGGGGACTCCAACCCATGATCCGTCTACCACTGAGGATATTTTACGTCAGCACTGTGGTCATTGCGAGCCGGGTGCAGAATTCGTATCGATCAGCCATCGCTGGGATTCGAACCCGGTTCACCTCATTGGAAGGCGGACGCTCTATCCTATAAGCCACCACGGCTGTAACATGTACATTGTAAGAAATGGTTGGATTTCAAATTTGAGGTATTTTTGATGTCAGACAATAGAACATTTTTATTATAGAATTTAATAGCCTGTTGGCTGAGATGTTTATGATTTCCGAAAATACATACGATTTATAGTTAGGTATAAAATTATAAGAATTTTTCTAACGCTATATTTTATATTCTATTTTAACAAACAGCAATATTAGAGAATAGGTTGTGCAAAACAAGATTAAAATTTATTTTTATATTTTATCAATTTCCAATATGTAAAACAACTTGAAATATTTATGTATTTTAAAAAATTCCTTTTATAATAAATCTAAAAGATATTTTTGGATTTAAAGTCCGGTTTGTTACTCTCTGTTAAAGTCCGGTCTGTTACCAAAGATTATCATTTTTAAAATTACACAATACATGATACTAACAATTTTTATTATTGCTTTCACAGATTTTAAAATCACTGGTATGGTGCACTTTTTTCTTTCCTTTTTTTTTCATAACTAAATATGGTCCAGAATACACATTTTGTATGCAATTTCTTTTAAATTTATACTAACTAAATTCTAAATCAATATTTTTTTAAATATTAAATAATTTTGAATGGTTGGGATAAACAAACATCCTTAAGGACTATGAATTGTTATTATTAATTAAATAAAATTAATTAGGAATTACTTTTTTTTAAACATGATAAACATCAAGATGATAAAAGGGAAGGAGAAAAAATATGCTTTTAAAGTGTAATTTTTAATAAATAAATTATGAATGATTATTTTTAGCAGTTGTAAATAAATACATTTTAAATGATTTTGAATGCATAGGATAACAAACATCCTGAAAAACTATGAATAATTATTTTTATAACATGATGAGCGATTACTTTATTATTTTTAAAAAACACGATCAATATTAAAGTGATAAAAGAGAAGGTGAAAAAATATGTATCTAAAGTTTATTTTAAAAGTTTATTGTTTGAATATCTAATTATGAATGATTATTTTCAACAGTTGTAAATATACATGAATGCATAAATATTCTTAAGGATTTTGAATAATTATTGTTGAATAAATACAATAACTTAGAATTAATTATTTATTTCATTTTTTAACATTTTTAGCATAATCAGTATCCGTATTTTAATATATATCAGCATTATTAGCATAATCAGTATCAAGTATCATAATCAGCAAGATGACAATAGAGAATGTTCCACAAACATCTTTTTAAAGTTTAATTTTTCATAACTTAATTATGAATGAATAAAACTAATATTTTATGAATAATTATAAGTGATTTATGAGTAATTATAATAATTATAATATGAGTATTATGAATAACTTATGAATAATTATAATAACTATAATGTGAGCATTACGAATAATTATAAATAACCTATAAAATTTAAAAGATAGCCATTTGAAATTTTAAAGGTCTGTGAAAAAAGATAAGTTAAAACTCACCCAACTCAAACGGACGACGAACACCCGCAAACTAAACATGTTAAGTTTAAAAAGCTATCATCACTATACAATGTGCCAACAGTCGCCATCAGGTGAAATACTCCAAAAGTGTCCACATCGCAGACATACATCACAGACTGTTGACACTCAAAAAAGGTACCGAGTTTATGCGTTACTTCTTTTTCTCTCTCCAAAAACAGCACAAATAATTAAAAAAAGATTTTTTTTGTCATTATTATCCTTATTTTACTTTTCATCTCTATTATACAATACAACCACACCTATAAAATTTTGATGCGCATGCTTGCACCGATAGCGTTCAAACGTCCAGGCTCCATAAAAGATCACGGACAGAGAGAGGGGGGAAAAAAATCCTGAATCTTAATTCATTGCTTTTAAAAACCATGAAAAAGGCAGCATTTTCCCCATTTTTTATTCTATTTTCTGAAATAGCAGCTTAGAAATTGTTTTATCAATGGGTAAGATTTAAAGCAGGTCCAACTGTCTTTTTGATCAGTTAAGACAGTTGGCGTTACTTATTCCTTTGCGGCGTTGGAGATTAACATAGCATTAAGTAGAACGATTATCAATTGAACAAAATAACTTACCGTTACATTTTAATTATATTGGTTGAATTATGAATTTGAAAACAGCTATATAATGAATGATCGCAGCTAGCACTTTTGAGATTTTTTCATTTTAATCAAGTTTTAAATAACAATTGACTTAAAGCGTTTAAGGAGTGTAAATATATATTTTTTAAAGTTTTGAGTTCAATTATATTCTTTAAAGATAATGACTTCATCAGCCTGGCAAAGCACAACTTTATTCTAGAATTAAGAATAAAGAATGGAGTTATAGATTAATGCTTTTCATAAAAAATTTGAATTAGTACTAAATGATATACGATTGTTGACAGACAAAATTTAATTTTAAATATTTATTCTCAGCCCATGCTGAAAAAGGATTAAATAGAATATCATTTGCAAGTGAAAAATTTTATAAAATATTCGACTAAGTATTAGTACGTTCAAATAGTTTGTCAATCTATTTATATAGATTAATTAATATATTAAAGCAAAAAAAAGTAAATAAGAAGGCATATGGCAAGATTTTAAAATAGGAATTATTGGTATAGCAATGGCAAGATTTTAAAATAGGAACTAAAAAGAAAATATCGAACTGCACGAAAATTAAATTACTATTCAATATCTTATTCAAAATATGGAATCTAATAAAAAGTTTTTATATACTTAAAAATGGAGTTGCAAGACGATACGGAGAACCACCTTAGCTTGACCTCGCCACGTCCAAATTCAGAACAACAAAAAAGTGAAACCATTCCTTTATCGAACATTAAAAAGCAATTTCATACCCATAATTAAATATATAATTTTAATTTAAAAAAAATCTCCATTTCGATTAAGAACGAATTTTAACTACGATTCTAAGTATCCAGACTTATTATCAGACATCAAAAGAAAGTTGCTTTTTAAAGGGCATGATGCGCAATTCTCAAAACTCCTAATTCGTAATTTATTGCTAAGCAACGAATCTCCTGCTTGATAAATGACATAAAAAAGTCAAATGTTAAACATGACCCAATGACATTGCCACAATAAACAACAAATTCTACTTTAGGTAATATAAAAACAAGAAAGTGGATAACATCCGCCATTGGTGATTGGAAAAACAGTTCGAATCAATGGATGAAAAATGGAACATATTAAAACACCATTTGGTCTGGAAGCAGTGTTTAGTAGTTCTATCGAAAAAGAGAAATTGAAAATTTATGATAGTTTTAATGGGGTATGACACCAAAATATCAGCTTTGTTTCGTAGCAAATAAGGATCGCGCTGGAACAAAATATTTTCTTTATTTATTCATAATTTTCTTTATTTATTTATTCACAACTTGAAATATTCATCATGGAAAAATAACAATTAATCTTGAAAAACTTTTATGATAGAGGTAGCATGTGCAAAGTAGGCTTAAAAATAATTAAATTTTCTTTTTAAAAATTCACTATTTTTCAATATGTAAAAGGAAAAAAAAAAGAAAAGAAAAGAAACACCAAAGAAAATAAAAAGAGCACAATTTGAGTATTTTAAACTCGAAATAAAGTTCTAATTTAAACTATTATTGTTATTTAACTGAAAAGAATTTTAAAAGTTATGAAAAAGACCAATATTTTAAACATTTAAAAATATTAATAAATTTTTCAAAAACAATCGCCTATTGGCGAGTTTTCACCTATATAAATCTTATTAACAGTATTTTCCTAAGCACTTTCGCCAAGAAAATTTAAGAAGCCACAGTTTAAATGCCTGACACTTGAGGCAAAGTTATTATTTCAAGCTAGACAGACGTTCTTGCCCTGAAGAATTAACTGCATTTTAGAACTGACAAACAACTTAAATATTACAAAAGTTATTAAAATTTTTAAAAAATGCCGATTTGGTGAGATTTGTCCTCCTAGATCAAAATTATCAAAATCAATGAATAATTCTCTATTTTTGTACATTTTAGTGAACTCAGGCAGAGTTGGAGTAATTTTTCAAATATTAAAAAATTAGATTTACAAATGCTTTTCATTTTTACGAAACTGAGGCTTTTCATAATATGTGATATTTTCAGAGTTAGCATAGAGGGCGCTGTTAGACAGCTAAATAAGCTAAAGTTGACATAACGGCAAGATTCTTTAATTTTTATGCGTTTTAAAAAATAAATAAAATAAAATAAAAAAGTTGGCAGAGATCTATATTTTTTTTGGCTTATATTTGGTTGAGCCCGGTTAACCGACAAGTACCTTTCTAAGCTATAAGCTTCCCTTCATTAGACTTTCTAATGCAATTTTAATTGTTGTAATTTTTCATTTTTAACTTATGCCGCATTCTGCAATAATAACAGTATGAATAATACTAATAAATATAATAAATACAGAATAATAAATGACGCTATAATAAGCGTTTAAAAATAGCATTGATAGCTGTTAATAAAAAAAACATGGATATTAAGATTTAGAAATTGTTTTGGCTGTAATTAATGTTTAGATTAATAGTAAGTAAAAATAATAGAATGAAATTAAGAAAGAAGATTTCTTTTTTGTTTTTAAATATACAAATTAAAAAGTTGGTAGCGACAAATTATGTTTAAGTTTCTGATCAAATATTTGAAGATTTGATAATACATATTTGTCATACAAAAAATCAGGATCGATAAATTAGGGTTAAGATTAGTCATTGAATTCGCAGATAAATAAATAAATAAAATTAAATAATGAACTAAAATAAATAATGAAAACGAGCTTATTGTGAAGTGCTTAATGTCTAGTATATTCCATAATAATTACAGTTTCAATGCAATAAACGGTTATATTTAAAAAAACCATTCACTATATTACTAATGTGTATTGATGCGATTTGTATTTAAGGCACGCAAGTGGTAAAAAAGGCTGTTGACCGCAGGTTTATAAAATCATTAAAATTATGAATGATTTGAGTTTTTTTCTTAAAAAAAAAAACAGGAAATAAAAAAAGTAGTTATTTGAAATATCCAGTGAAAGTTTTCGAATAATAACTGTAAAGTAAAACATACGTACAAAAATAGAGCATGTAAAATAAATTACGGTTATTAAACTTGAAAGAAAAAGCTTGAAAAAAAGAAGATATTGGCTTTTTTATTATATGTAAACATTGCAAAGGGGAATGGATTAGGAAGAATGCGTTATTTTTCGATCAGAAAAAAAAAAAATTAATGTAAGAATACCATCGCTCGCGTGAACTATTTTTTTTATGGCATTTAAGATGACAACAAAAAGAAATTACTAATGATTTTGGCAACGGTAAAGAGTGTGAAGAGGTAATGAAAGGTAAAAAGAAAGAAAAAAAAAAGAGTCTGAACCTTTCAGTAAGTATACATGCTTCCGCCATGTTTATACGGTCGAATTCTTGATCCACTCCAGATACGGCGAGTTTTTTTTTTAAAAAAACTTTTATTGTTATTATTATTTAATCGCGTTTTTGTGGGTGGAGTTTGAAAATGCCGAATAATGGACATTTGGAAGTTTTAAAGAGCGATGCCGAGTGAGTCATTATCTTACAAATAGTTGAAATTTGCTGCTCGGTGCAAATTTGAAGAATAAAAAATGAAGCCTGTTATTTCAGGACGTGTTACTTTCTTAAGTGGATGGAAATTCTTATTTAAAAAAAAAAGGGCTGAGAGTTATGCATTCGTTCCGGTTGATCTTATCATTTAGAGTAAAACAGAACTTCTGTATGTTCAAAAAAAAAATTTGAGATAACGGTAAAATGTTATTAAAGGTACAGGGTAAGCGCCGTTTAAGAGAAGTCTATCATCTATCATCGTCTGTGACAGAATTTAAATTGTTCGGAGATAATAGAAGTAGTGATTAAAACGTTCTTATTTCTTTTTCTTAAAAAGATATTTTTAAAGAAGTGTTTTTTTTAAAAGTTTTATTGAAGACTGCAAACATACATGACTTGTTTATGAGAAATATAACCTTAAAAAAAAGTTAAATGTAATTTTACAATGTAATAGTTTTCAAAATGGAATTCTCGATTTGCTATCATATTTTTCATGAATTTGTCACAGAAAAATTTCTTTTGAAAATCTCAGACATCCCTGATTATTTTACAGTGTAATAGTTTTTAAAATTTGAATTCTGTATATTATTTTTAGTGAGATTTATTTCAAGAAATTAATTAAATTAATCCTTAATTCTAATGCTTTTAATAATTTTAATTTATATTTAAATTTGGTTCCATTTGCATCTGATAAAACTTGTTTCATTGTAATGCCTTTTTAAATACTTTGGTGTCAGTTTTTTTTATTCTAATTTTTTTGTGTGGCTATTCTAAATGTCTTGCTTTCTGCATTAAAGTATTAGGAATTAGTGTTCCTTATTTATGCACTTCTTTTTTAAGATTTTTTTAAAAATAACCAATGAAAAACATTTTCTATTAAGTAATATTGCATTATTTCCGTATTTAACAGATCTAAAACTAATATAGATTTAAATCCAATGGGTAAAAAGTTTTTATCCAGTAAATAAAATCAGAATGCAATTCCTACTATATAAAAAATCCCAAATAATTAGAAAAATAATAATATTAAATAAAGTTACTTTAATGGCGATTAAAATCGCCAATCTAAAAATAATCTACATTTCATATACACACTTTAATACAACACGGATATTGTAACTACAATACGAGATATTTTATTATTTCATTGCGACATTAGAAAACTGTTTACTTCATCTAGAAAAGAAAATCGTAAATTTCTGGGAGTGGAATACAATTAATTCTGGTATTAAATATGTTAATTTTTTAATCTATTTAATTCTAGCATGACTTAGGTATTTTTAAATGACATTTTATAAATTGGTATTCAATAAATAAATTAATCTAACTTACGTTAAATGCACTGCATAAACTTTATCTTAATTCATGAAGCAGAATTCAAGCCCACGGTTTCCTTGTAAGAAACAATCTTTTAACGAAGCTAATCACGTCTATTCAAACTTAATATTTGTCATCAGACAAACAGAAGCAAATCATTCTGCGTAACTCATAATCCGCATGAATCAATCCGTTTCAGACTTCCTGGTCGGAAGCACGTATTGGAAGAGAAGGATTTTAAAAAGTTCGTCGAAGGAGCAAAACATACTCACGGTCTTTTTCCATAATTATGCTGCAGTGAAATAAAATAACCCTGGTTATGTTTCGTTAAGCCTAATCCGTTTTCTCACGAGTAAATTCAAATTTCGTTCATCAATTACAAATAAGGGGAAAAAAATCGTCTGCCGATCGGAAAGAATGAATAGAAAAGAAAGACGGATCACCGCAAAATGAAGATTACATTATATTACTATAATTTTGCTTCATTATTCAAATCGAAAGTTTCTTTCGAATTCCGTGCGGTTTCCACAAAAAGCACCGAGCATTCAGAGAATATTTTTATTTATTTTCTTTAATTTTTCTCAATTATGCTAATTTCAGAGGAATATGTAAGAAGAATAAAGTTGAGTTGATAGTTCAGACCTATAATTACGTACCCTTTAAACTGCAATTGAATGTCCGATAGCCCGTGAAAGAATACAAAGTACCTATTGTATTTATTTCTCGAAACAGTTGAGAAATAAAATATTTCATTTATTTGAAAAGTCTATAATTTTTTTCACTCGAAAACTTTTTAAGTAATTTTTTTTTAATGCTTTTGAATAAATTATATGGTTTTAGCAATGCTATTTTTTATAATATGTAAAAAATCAATAATTTGTGAATCGATTTAATAATATAAGAATTGATTTTTAGATTTAAACTAAAATTCGGAACTTCCTGTAGAAACAGTTTATATATGCTCGAATTTAGGAAACTTCAGCAGACAATTCATTTAATAATTATAGAAATATTGAAAAAAAATATGTATTACAGTTAATTAGTTTAAGTGAAAGCAAAACGTTTTGTTTATGAGTTTTGGAAAAATCTCAAAAATTGAAAAAATATTTCTAGAAATGAAAGTTGAAAATACTTTTACAAGTACTTAACGTTTTGAATTTTACAAGCTGTTTTGAAAAATTTTTTGAAGAAATTATAGTAAATATTTTGAAGAATTAGAAGTAAATGTTTGGAAAAGCTTAAAGAATACAATGCAAAATTTGAACACAGGAAATACAAAAACTATTTATGAAATAAAGGTAAGCAGTTATAAAAAAAAGTCATTATATTTGCCTGTTATAACATAATTATAAGATAAATAAATTCAAAATTGAGCAATACTATTCGAAAGTAGTTATAAAATTATCGAAAAAGAAAACTACAATCTAATAAAAATTTCTTTTTTTTTTAGTTCAATGTAAACAATACTATTAGTAATAGATAGAGCGATACAACTCACAATTGAGTAATTTTCCAATTGTAAGTTGTAATTCACTCAATTGTATGTCACTTACTAGCGTACTTTTTAGCTATACATACCAACTTTTTTTTTTCGAATTTAATTTTTCTCGCGCCTTATATTGCCTCTCCTGCGTTTGTTAGTCAGTTTATTTTTTATAACGGTCGTTGAACAGCCTACCTAATTTCGGGATTACGACTACTAATGTTCAAATTCGTAGCCTTGTAATTTCGAACCCACTCCAGAAGACAAGGGAACTCCTGGATCAAGAGTATTGCGAGAAATTTTGCCTTCGTGGAGAACTTTTTGATGAAAACCCGCATTTGCGTTACATGGAGAGGAAAACCCCGCACTGTTGGCCAGATGGCAAGGGGACTCTAACCCAAGGTCCGTCGGTGCACTGTGGTTGGTGCCAGCTGGGTGCGGAATTCATATCGACCAGCTATCACTGGGATTCAAACCCGGTTCACCTCATTGGAAGGCGAACTCTCTATCCCCTGAGCCGCCAAGGCTTCGGCTATGCTTGAAAAATGGGCGATATATCATGAAATAAAATTGTTTTATGTATCACGATAAAATAATTTAAAAAGTATTCTCACGACCGCAAAAGTCCACATATATCGTACATATAATAAATATCGAACAAGATAAACATCAATGATCAATATTGAATATACAAGAATTATTGACAGTGATTTTATGGCGATCATGAAAGACAAAATAAATATCAAATAAAAAAAAATGCGCTTATGATAATATATCAATCGCTATCGATAACGATAAATATCGAATATGATAATATCTCGCTCATGATCGACAACTATAAATATTGAACA
Source organism: Parasteatoda tepidariorum (assembly GCF_043381705.1). Lineage (NCBI taxonomy): Eukaryota > Metazoa > Arthropoda > Arachnida > Araneae > Theridiidae > Parasteatoda > Parasteatoda tepidariorum. Next base: position 80,920,087 of record NC_092211.1, read on the forward strand.
CGTAAATACAAAGATAAATATCGTGAGTATTATCGAAAACGACAATGAATGGTTTAAATACCGTATATTTTGATTTTATTGAACAGAATTATGTTTTTTTTTTTTTCTCACCAGAAATATCATTACCATACAGAACGGTAATTTTACCAGAATTCTTTTCTCCGAGAAAAAAAAAATTTTTTTTTTGGAGAAACTTTTCGTTTTAACTCTATAATTTTTTATAAATATTCGAATAAAAACACGAAAAGAAAAAAAATTCTAAACTAATAAAAAGTACAACTATTTTGAATTTTAATATTTAGACAAAATAATTATTAATAAACAGAAATGGACACATTTAGAAATTTTTCGAGTGAAGATTAAATTATCGCAATCTTTAACACAGCGTAACATTTTTTTTTTCATGTCAAAATATACGATTATCTCGATCAGCAATAACGGGGAAAAAAAAAGCAATAAGGAAACATTTGTAAGATGAATGCAGCATAAGGTGAAGAATCAAATTAAGGGGTAGAGAGATATAAAAAGAGGGAAAAGTGACAATGATTCAAGTTTCCCTATTGTGTAAATCTGACATGTGAATCTAAGGCTTAAAGAAACGGTCATTTACAACTCTGGCTTATTACCGCTACTGTGTAGAAAAGTGACCCCGTTACATCATTTTTATTTTATTATACATTTATTTATTTATTTATTTTTTGCATTTGACGCCCGATTTCATTTAATCTCTTGAAAAAGTGGTATAAGCATTTGGGTATTTGCAACTAGAGAAAAAGTGAAGTGATGTTTCACAAGGTGATTTAAATTGGATTTAATTGGATACCTGTAAGCGACGTCACGCGTGTGCGTCGAACGTGATTGGCTTCTGGAACGACAAATGCCACGATTTACCTACGATGACGTCACGTGTAGGTATTTAATTGAGCAGGTTAAACGAATGAATGTCAACTTGACGGAATCATTGGAAGTCAGAATTTAATTCATAGTTTTAAATTGTAAAATATTCATTAAAAGAAGCACGTGAGAATTGATTTCAGGGAAGAGTAAGCTATATTTTGACGGAAAAAAAAGCTATTGTAAATGAACATTCGATTTGAAGTTTTAAGATTGAACATTCGATTTGAAGTTTAATAAATAACAGAAATTTAGAAAATCAGATTAAACATGCAGAGATAACAATTATTCATTTATTATTTTGTTTTACTTCCTCTCATGTCCATTTAAATCATGTTTTAAGGATTTTTTCCCGTAAAATGTCAGTAACAGTGATTGATGACAATTTTGGACGCTTCTTAAACAAACACACGATATTTCTAAATTAAAAAAAAAGACCATTGTTTACGAGAAAGCAGGTTTTGATGCGAAAAAAAAAATGCAAAAAATGTATTTTTTTCAAAAAAATAAAGCATGTTTTGATCAGTTTAAAACACAATCTTCACAGTAATCATTTGATAAAATAAATATCCGAATAAAAAATAAGAAAACATTTTTTTAGTTGTGTAAATAAACAAGTTTCATATGTTATTGAAAGAATTAAGAGTTTTTATTGTAACAAATTATGGTAATTAATCCAAATTTTTGAGTGTAAAAACTTTTATTATTATATTTTTGTATACTCATTTATTGTTTTCCACGTTTTATAAAAAGTCTAGTCAAAATATTAAATTTTTTTAAAAGTCACGTTCTTTTATTAAAGTCAAGTAAACAATCGTTTCATAAAATGATTAAAAAAAATAACCATGACAAATTATTGCAATTATGCCAAATTTTTTAGTTGATAAGAATATTTTTATCAAAAAAAGTAATCATTTAATGTTTTTTACGTTTCATTAAAAGTCAGGTGATTGTTTAACGAAGTGATTTAAAATAACAATTTATGCACCTAAACAATTGCTGAATAGTCAACAATAAAAATTTTAATTTTGAGTATATAAGGAACTGTTGATTATTTTTATAATAGATACAACATATAATAGCTGTAATTAGTAACTTAACAAAAATTCTTTGGCATGTATATTATTAATTCTACGAGCAGACTACATCAAATTCCACTTTCTCTATACGAGCGAAGTTCGAAACACAACAGATAAAACTAATAAGTAGTGTTCAAAAATGTTTGTAATTTGCACTATATGGGAACATAATTTTTTCATTTTTTTAAAACTTTTTAAACCAAAAAAATAAGACAAATAACTTTTTAAACCAAAAAAAAATAAGGCAAATAACTTTTTAAACCCAAAAAAAATAAGGCAAATAACAATGTTTACTTCCAGTTAAAAAAAGGTACTAAAAATAATGTTTGTAATTTGCATTAAATGCGAACAGAATTTTTTCATTTTTTTTAACTTTTTAAACCAAAAAAAAATAAGACAAATAACAATGTTTACTCCTTGTTAAAAAGGGTACAAAAAATAAGTNAAAAAAAAAAAAAAATAAAGCAAATAACTTTTTAAACCAAAAAAAATAAGGCAAATAACAATGTTTACTCCCAGTTAAAAAAAGGTACAAAAAATAATGTTTGTAATTTGCATTAAATGTGAACAGAATTTTTTCATTTTTTTTAACTTTTGAAACCAAAAAAAATAAGACAAATAACAATGTTTACTCCTTGTTAAAAAGGGTACAAAAAATAAGTGTTGACAACAAGGAAAAGTAAAATAAGGGCAGGAAAAAGTAAGAACTCTTTTTAACTCCATTAAATCTCACTTTAATGGTCAATAACCTGGCAAACGAAAGCAATGAATAAAAAAAGAAAAAAAAATCTCATCATACCTAAAACTTCTGGGCCAAGTTTCGTGCCCTACATTACAAGAGCGTCAAAGGGTTATTCACAACTTCAATAACAATTTTCGAGCTATTATTTCTCTGCGGATTAAATGCATCCTAAGGATGATGCTTTGAATTAGGTAACTAATTCTGATGTTTAGACAAACAGGGAAAACTGTGATGTAATTAAAATGTTATCTTTTCTGTTTAATGCATGTTATGATAAATAACGTAATCATAAATTTTCGTCCAGTGATTAAATTGTCAACAAAAATGTGACACGAAGTCATTGAATTTTATTTCATATCACTGATCTTCGTTTTATTTTTAGATTTGTTTTAAAATAGTAATTTTTTTTAAAAATATTTATGAGATAAATTTTAAAAGTGATATTTTTGGGTTTCACAACCTTCGTTTAGGGGGCCAACTATGCATCCAGTGGTATTTTGTAAGGCTTTAGCAACTAAAAATTAATTAGAATAGTTACATAATTGGCATAATGACTTTAACAACTGTTTTTCAAATTAATTTAAAAAATAGTGAATAAAAAAACTTCGGAAATTATAACATTAAAATTCAAAATGTAAAAGGTACTAACTAATTCCTGGAGTCAGATAATTTTATTTCTAAATTCTACTGTTTTTTCTTTTCTTTTCTGATAAAATTTTTTAACCTAAAATACGTTCAATACAAATGTTTCATTAGATTTATTCAAAAATTAGCGAAGTAATTTATATACGGTAAACAAATTAGAAAATTAATATTTCAACCGTGAAAACCTACTGTTTTTTACGTTTTTTTAGAAGACAAGGAGTTTTAATGCTTTAATTTCGAAAATATTCTACATAATCTTTGTAAAAATTATAGATAATTTTTAACACTTTGAACGTTGTAAAAAATTCCGAATCAAATTACTGTATAAAATGCCGGCACTTAGGGTGCATCATCCGTAAAATCCATTTTTTACAGTAAAATATTAAACCGTAATTTTTACAGTAATATTTATTTATTTAGAGTGATTCTGTGATTTTACGGTAATTATAACTGTAAAAATTACGGTATATCAGTTTCTCTTTTGTTCTGTTACATGTTCCGGTGAAAATGGATTTGACCGTTAAAGGTACCGCCACCTTGAGTGCTGGTACTTTTTACCGTAATTCGATCCGGAGTTTTTTACGGTATAGATCAATTTCTAAGACGACGATATTGTAAGTCAAATTAATATTGTTCTTTTTACAAACTAGAAATAATTAAGTTATTACCAATTGATATTATGCAGCCTTTTCGTATTTCAATTTAACTTCGATATTTTTAAATTTCTATAACTGAAAAATTTACTATTTTTTAAACTTCTGTCTTTATGCGGTGTTTTGAACAAGTAATGAAAGAAATTTTACGGTCAGAATTACGTAAATAAAAATAAACGGAGTAAAAACTAGAATGCTATTGTTATTTTTAGATAAATGCATACAGTTAAAAACACACTTCTTGAAGTAAAGAAAATAGAATATTTTTTTCAAAAATTTATAATGATAGGAGAAAAAAAATGTTTGATTTATCAAATGGTAAAATAATAATCCCATTTTTCAAAAGTCTAATGATAAGATAATGAAATATAAGATGATAAAAAGAAAAAGAAATAAAATCCTAAAAGAAAAAGCCACAGAAAGGTAAAATATCTTCTTTCAGTTTTACTTAGAATACCTTCAAAGCTGTAACCTTCAATCTTTCTTGACCTTGAGAAGAAAAATGACAAAACGAAACAATAAAATGTTTATTCGGATAGAAAAAAAGAGAAATGAATTATTAGAATAAAAATACATAACTTTTCTTTTATATTAGAGAAACTGCAGAGATAGTTTTAGGTCTAGGTCTTCATTTTCACAATGCAGAGCTTCTGGGCGTAGCCAACTAAGGATCATGTTTCAGATGAAGAATTTGCCATAAATTCAAAGGCAAAAGAGAACGTATAGCTTTTAGACGTGATGTTTGTACACATTATAGGATTTTGCTCCAAACTTTTAAAGTAATTTATGCTGTAACTTTTTATTTAAGCTCCTAAAACATTGTTGTTTGTCAAAATAAGATACGCTTAAATAGGTCCTTACACAATTGAGATGGAGCCCTAGTACGTGAATATCTGATCATTAGATCAAAAGTAATCCAGTGTTGCTTTTTTTTGTTGCTCTGTGTATGTATAACTTAACATACGCATAACGTATTCAGAAGAATGCACCAACGCAGTATATTTTTATGTATTTGTCTGAAGTAAATAGAATGTGATATACACAGTAAATTATGATGAATATTCCATAACAATTTAGAGAAACATATGAAATATAAACTCAGAGCTGTTTGAATAGTTGAACAAAGTAAATTATGAGGAATATTCCATAGCAATTTAGAGAAACATATGAAATGTAAACTCAGAGCTGTTTGAATAATTGAACAAAGTAAATTATGATAAATATTCCACAGCAATTTAGAGAAACATATGAAATGTAAACTCAGAGCTGTTTGAATAATTGAACAAAGTAAATTATAATAAATATTCCATAGCAATTTAGAGAAACATATGATATGTAAATTCAGAGTTGTTTGAATAATTGAACAAAGTAAATTGTGATGAATATTCCATAGCAATTTAGAGAAACATATGAAATGTAAACTCAGAGCTGTTTGAATAATTGAACAAAGTAAATTATGATGAATATTCTATAGCAATTTAGAGAAACATATGAAATGTAAACTCAGAGTTGTTTGAATAATAGAACAAAGACAGAGTCACATTAGATTCTATTAGAAAAAGTTTTTATTTTATTTGGAAGATAATTTCGATTGACTAGCAAGATTTATTTTTTAAAATTAAAATAGTTCTTGACTTTTTAAAGGGGAATTTTGAGACTGAGCTGGAATATTTCATTAAATGGGTACATAATCTGATTGAATGGGCACATATCGGTCATAATTTCTTCAGAAAAATCACGCTTGTTTGCTGTTAAGAATTCACATATTTGTTTTATTTAAGCATGAACTTATCTAAAAATAAAATCTATGATGATTTTTTTTTCTTATTAAAAATTTTTCTTCCTTTAGCACGAGAAACAGTCGAAAATTTCTCAAGTAAATCTAGTTAATTAATTTGATAAATTTTTGTTAACTTTTTTGGGCTAACAAAAAGAAAAACCAAAACCTAAATAAAATTATTTTTTTTTATAAAATATTAAACTAACTATACTAAAAATATTTAACTAACTGTACTAACTATGTCTGAAATATTAAACTAAAAATAACTTTGAAACGATTAAAAGAGTAACCTATTTAATGAGATATAGCTTTGCTCAAAAATATGCTAGTAATTTAAGGTCAAGAATATAAAAAAGGTGTATAATTTGCCGAAAATTGCAGTAAGATATATACCAGTTTAATTTCAATTGAACAAAAATGTCAAATATTCTGGACTACGGTATTTTCTTTTTGTTTTTGAATTTTTTTTCTCCATAAACTTAACTCAATTTTAAGTTGGATACTCGAAAACAACCTCACAATCACCTAGTATAAAGAGTGAGCGTTGGGCAGTTATTATCTCTATTCAAAAACTGGAAAAAAGAAATTCAGTTATTTCAAATAAACTAAATGGAATGTCACTAGATGGAGTATAAAATTTTATTTTTCAGTCACTATTTATCTTAAGATTTCTTTGAATTGCGAGAATGACCTATTCTGCACGTCCTTTGTCTCACAGGTCGTGTCACAAGAAGTGCAAAAAATTCAAAAAATTAATTTTAAAAGCGGACGCTATGAAGGTTCATCCGTATTCTCAACCACTGTTCCACATTCGTAAAGTCCTTTTAAAAAGTTTTATTGTGTACTTGATATAGGTAAAACGAAAATGTGCAGCGCCATCTAGGCTAGATCGTGGAGGAATTTTATCACTTCAAGTCCTTAACTATATATTTATTTTTATAATTTTATTCTTTTTTTTTAGAAAAAAAAAACTTCTCGTAGATGTCACTGTAGAAATAAATTGCACTTTTTTTGTCACTCTAAAAACACAAAAAAAAAACTGAAACAGAGACTGGTTCGTAATTCAATCTCAGCTTTTCCGCCGGATTTACAATCTAATATTTTTCTTTTTCTGCATGAAATATACGCTTTCTTTTAACTCTGATACCTTTATACAATTTTTTTCTTCAGACAAAATTGATACAGAATGAAAAAAAAAAAAAGAGTTTAGTTTTACAGCGGGGTATCTAATGACACAATCTTCTTTTCGAACGCGTCATGGAAATAATTTTAAGGTGCCGTTCGTAAAGAAAAAAAAAGTACGAGCAGTTTGTTCAGTTTATACGACCTGAAGTGTCATTCAAAGGTAACAAATTACGTGATCTGAATTGATATGTAGTCAATATATCAATATCATTGCCTATTCCTACAAACCTTCTCTCACCCTTCTAATTGTCCAGCGAAATCCAAGCTGAGTAGTTGCCTGATTAAATATACGATTTAAACATTAATCTTTTTTATTATTATATCTTAATCAACTTGTCTTAAAAGAAATGTCACGATACGTCTTATATTTCAATATTACGCAATTTAGGTTTAAAAGATTTTGACAATTACAAAAATTTTCGGATCAAATTACGGTAAAAAAACAAACAAAAAAAACAGGAGCTCAAAGTGCCGGCACTTTTTACCATAAAATCCATATTTACCGACACATGTTACAGAACAAAAAATCTGATAAACCATAATTTTTACAGCAATAATCACCGTAAAATCATTGAATCAATCTAATTAAATAAATACTACGGTAAATTTACGGTGTAATATTTTACGGTTAAAAATGGATTTTACAGTAAAATGAATTATATGGAAGATGCATCGAAAGTGCCGGTACTTTTTAACCGTAATTTGATCCGGAATTTTTCACTGAATCGAATTTATGAATTTTTTTTATTAGAGTTAACATTAATACTTTAAATTTTAAAAATATTTAAATTAAATATTGAAATAAAAATAAATTAAAGATTACTTACAAATTTAAAATACAGTTATAAAGTATCGTAGTTTTAAATATTTCATAGAAAAGAGAATTAATAACGATTAAGTTTAGCATAACACCTTTACAACCTAAATTTAACTGAGTAAAATATTTAGAGCTGTCGATCATGATCGCAAAATTCGTTTTTTGATAAACATCGATATGGAAACATCGATATTTATCATAAGACAAGGTACTCATAATATATACAGAAAATACTTGTTACACTATCGTTCTCACGATGTTGAAATAAAATATTGATGTACCACTCCAGCTCTATTAAAAAAAAAAGAATGTGGAATTTGCTAACAAAAAAAAACAAACAAATGATTTATAAATAAACAACGAAAAGAGAAAATGAAACTTATTAACAAAATGGATAGCCCAGTTGTAACATTATCTAAAGTCTCAGGTTGACGCAGCTATAATTCGGCAATCAATCGATTCCGTAATCGATTAAGCAATTTAGAAAATTACTAAAGATAACTTTGAAAACCAACACGCTATTTATAAATATATAAGGATTAAAAAAGAAAGAAAGAAGATATTTGCTTCTGCCTTGAACTTGATATACATTGCTTCCCCGATTGTCCTAAATAAGACTCAATCTTTGATGAACGTTGTTACATAAATCTCAACTAAAAAAGAGTTTGAGAGAAAATTCACATCTATACAGTCCTCGTTAAGCTTGTAAATAATTGCTCCAGTATTAATGAACAAAACTTGTGCGGGCACCGATTGCAACAAGATAAGCACAGTTGGCGGTCTGCTTTAATTGCGATGGTAGGTTTTTTTAGAAGTTACTTGGGTAGTTTTTCAATAATGAGAAGACGAGAGTTCGTTAACTTTTGAAGAAAATTTTGTTTGAATGCTTTTCATTCTTCTTCGAACGCTTTTTAATAGAAAATTTTATTTCAATAGAGAGAAAACACGAAATTTAAACACTCTTAGTCTCAACAGAGTAAAATCGCGTAACACACACGCATAAAACATACATACACGCATGACACTTTCATAACTCCCTTATTTAGCTTAATTTTTTAAAAACTTTTTTATTAATGGCAATCTTCAGATAACAAAATCCAAAACAATAGGAGGATGGCCTCTCAACTCTCAAACGTGTGGAACTACATTCTGTTTTAATATGTCCCTCTCGGCTACTGTGGTTTCTTTTTCCTCTCTCGGTTATTGTTGTTTATCTAGTTTTGTTTCTCCCCTTTATTTTTCCATTTATTTGTTAGCAATTTTTCGTTTTATATTTCAAGTCACTTTTGTTTCTTCTCATCCCCGTCTGACAAGTTTTGAAAATGGGTACCTGTTCTTGAGCGCTTGAAACACGTCAACTTCTCATTTCCTACTTATATAATTTTGAAACGAATGCAGTTTTGAATTAGATAATAGAAGGATGGCTTAATTAAGGTTGAATTTAACATATATTGTCCATTTGACTATTGTGTTGATTTTGTTAACTTAATAAAAAAATTTTTGAAAAATAAGAGGTTATCAGTAAATTTAGGTAAAGAAAATATTGATCAATTTTAAAACAATGTAAATTAGCAAGATACGAGAAATGAAAGGCTATATAGTAAAATATCGATATTTTCTGACGATACATCGCGTTAATAAAATTCCGATATCACTAATCATTAGCCATAACCAAGTTTTAAAATAAAATGGGGCAATATTTTATATATATACATACATGTAAACATCATAATAGAATAAATTTACTTCACTAATAAAAATTAAATCGAATTATATATTATAAATGAATGATATTCTATTTACAATTATCTCAATTAAACTGAAAACATTTTCATTCCGTAACATCAAAAGTGAACTTCGGGTCAAATTTATAACGCATCATAGTCAAAGGAGCCGATTTTAAGGCTCAGTTTTTAACATGTTCTTCAGTTACCCTTTAACATCCCACGCACCCAGCCTACGGGCCTCAGCCCACTTTTTACGTAGGTAGGGCGGTAGACTGTTCATTGCACGGGGGAAATAGAATAGGGAGGGGGAGTAATTCTAGATTTAAAAAAAAAGAAAGAAAGAAAAAGGTACATTGACCCATCAAACACACATATTGAATTTTTCGAACCCCTCTAACAATTGCTATCCACAGATTTATGATTGTTTATGGGAAATATTACTCGCAATTTCAACAACACAAAAGGAAATTTTAAAAAGGTCATCTAAATGCCATGGCCCAGAAATTTTTTGTGGCTCCAAAAAAAAAAAAAAAATTGAAGGGTTGAAAGGGTTTATTATGTTTAAAACATGACTCATTCTTTGGCGAGGGGTTTTTCTTAATCATGAGGGAAAAAGGTAAGCGAATTCTTAAGAAATTCTTAACAAATGAGGGACTCATAAGGGAACGTTCTTCGTTTTGGAACAGCTGTATGGAATACAATAAATGTATTTTATTCGCATAAAGTTTGTGTTAGAATAAAAAGTGGGTGGTTACAATTAAAGCAGAGATTTTTGAATTCGGAAGAACTGCAATTCAACGACTTGTAATATTCTTTCAATTTCTAGGCCATTTGAAAATACTTTTTTTTGGAAATCGCCTGTATGTTATATTTTAATAGTTACTAATAATTTGATACAGTGGTTATTTTAGGTGAAATTTGGGTTTTGCTAAATGGACATATTACAGAAAAATTCATGATAAAAATAAAAAAATTTTGAAAAATATCATAAACCATTTTTCAAAAATATTTAATCATGAAAACGGACCCTTCACATTACTTTTCGTTTTAAATATGGACCACTCTCAAAACTCTTTTTTCGAAAATCGGAGTCAGTCTGCGATTTTCAAATTCTTTCAAATCTAACCTTATCAACAAAAACTTGAATCACGCTGTAGTAGGCGATAAAGATAAGACTAACTACCATTACCCTAAACGCTCGAAGAAACTTTTAGATAGCATAACAGTATATAATATTGTCACTATTTTCAAAGAAATAATTTTGAATATTACGTTTTTCTAAGTACTAGAAAGATTTATTTCAGGATTTAAATAATCAGCGGAAAACAACCAATTACGACTTACGGATCTTGACAGGATTTCTTAAAAACAATTATTATACTTGATGCTTGAAAATTGAGTTTGTTACAGGTCAGGAAAGTTCGACGACTGTTATCACTATTTTTTTTTAAAGTAAAAAGTAAAAATGTTTAAAAATTTAATGATATCTTTTTATGATGCTTGTTATTGTATAAGTATACAATAACAATAAGTATACAATTGTATAAGTATAATAATAGTTATAGTTTTAAATTAAGCAGAGTTTTGATATCTGGCATAACAAGTAGCATTCCTTTTACTTGCCATTTCAGGATTTTTGAAAGATGGGGTAAGAAATTTTTTGTTGGATTTATACAAATGCTTGATTTTGCCTAATTAGGGTGTTGGGATTTCTAATCTGGTATTAGTCTTGCACTGATATTGTGCTTTAAATGACAGTTTTAGTCCATTTTTTGTTGAAATGTGCAAGCTTAAATACGATATACATAGCAAAGGGTGCTATAAATGTTGCGATAAAATTCTAGGTGAGTTAGGGCTTATCCTCATGATGGAAACTGCATAGTAACTATGCCAAGATTTATAGTCATACGTGGTTAGAAGAGCCTCCATTATGTGACCTGTTCAGAAGCGCGCAAAGAAACAGTTCGTAAAAGAAAAGCGCCCCTAGAGGCGCATGGCGGCTTTTCCGGACATGGATTTCTATAAAATTTTAATTCTGATTATGTTCCCTAACACCCTGAAAGTTTTCCACAACATTTATGCAACCTCCTGCTATATAAAATGTTTTTAAACTTGTACAGTTTGACAAAAAATAAACTAAAGTGTCATTAAAAACAACAAAAAAAAAACTGTAGATTGAAGAGAGAAATCAATCGCAGATTTGATATCAGTGACATGAAAATATTTAAAACCTGTTAATAAAATTGCATGAAACAGAAATTTTTTTTCCTTCCCTAGTATAATTCATAAGGAAAAAAAAAAATCATAAAATCATTGTTTAAAGTAAAAAGTAGTCAGTTTAAATGTTAACACTGAATAATGACCATTTTTTAATACTATTTAAAACAATTTATTTTCTTACACTATAAATGTTCCTATTACAATGCGAAAAAAATTTGAGAAATGAAATTTTTTTTGTCTAGAGCTCTAACAGTTACAAAAAAACCCCAATAAAATAAAATAAATAAATGATAAATTAACTTTAAAAATGGCATAAACATAAATAAGTTAATAATTTTCATTAGAAAATTAAGTTAAATGCATTAATTATTTTCGAAAATATTTTATATAAAAAAAACTGCACAAATTAAGATCTTAGATAGCACTCGAAGCAATTAGAATTTTTTTTTAATATTTTAAATCAACTAGAGTTGAATTAAAAACAAAAATTTAAAATTGAATTAAAAAGAAACCTACTGAATTTTTCAAACGTCGTTCTGTCATTTATTAAAAAATAGTTAAGCATTGTAGCTTCAATCATTATTTTGAAAATTTTGCATTATGTTTGTTATTAAGCAAAGAGCAAAGTAAAAAACAAATTAATTGGAAAAAACACTGTACCACCAATTACATAACAAATGAAATAAACGATAGAAAATAATTAATAGTAAATTTTTCTTCAACCAAACTTTTCTCTTGAAAACGTTTTCAACATATGCATTTGTGAAAAGCAGACTAAAAACTGCATATACTCATCTTCATTTTTGAAATTTTTATTTTTTAAACTTACTAAAAAGGTTAAATTGAAAAAAAAAGAGAAGAATAAAAAAAAGAAAGAAGACGAATCAACTAGATTTTTTAAAACGACAGCATCCGTGACAACATTCCATCAGCTTTTAAACCTAGTTCACCTTTCTCGCTTTAACCTCATCTTGAAAAATACAGCGTTTAGTTTGTAGGTAAGCTACGGATCCATAAGCACAAGACCTTGACGTAAGTAAGATAACGTGATGATATCTCAAAATGGGTTGAGAAAAGAATACGGAAAAGAAATTTATTGTTGCTATTATTTTATTTTTTAAATTATTTATTCACCTATACACTTCTTTTTCACTCTGACTTTCTAATTTTTTTTAATTTTATTTAATGCTTTTCCTTTTAAAAATAATATTGCTCTCAATTATATTTTTGATTTATGAAGATGATGAGGATAATTTTGTTGACGTAGGGGAAAAGATATTGATGTTAAGGGCAGAGAATAAACTATAAAAATATGGAACTATGTGTTTTGTTATTCAAAATTTTGTGATACGTGTTTTTAAAATCTGAAACCAAGTCCACAAAAAGTGAAACTACTGCTTCTACTGAAACCAAAAATAAAGTTGCACTAATTGTTCGTGGTAATTTTCATTAATTTTAAACAAAATTTTCTGCAATTAATCGTTTAACACTATTACACTTTCAGAAAAGTTTAAAATTGAACCATATAGGTATCTTCAACCATAATCTGGAGCAAATATGCTACAGAAAGATGCTAAAATTTTTCTATTCAATATGCACTACAGAATAATGTTGCAATAATGTAAGTTTTGAAGTGCGATAATATGGCTTACCTTAGCACCATACACAAAGAGTTGGTGCAAATTTGAACAAAATTAGGGTTCAACATTCTTCAAAACTTTTAACAATGCAATTTTAAATATTATACATAAGTAAGCGTAAATAACTCTACATTTTTCAAATTTTAACTTTTGATTAAATTTACATACATAAATTTTAAAATTAGTAAATGTATATATTTAAAGGTAGAAATTTTATAGAACAATTAAAATTGAACACAGTAGAAAATTAATTATTCTGCAATGGACATCAATATGAAACAGTTAGTTTTTCATACAGTTTTTGTATATTTTTCACCCACATTGTTAGCTCTTTTAGCCATATTACTGTGAAAGTTAAACCTTCTTACACTTGAATACATGATAACTTATAACTAGCGATACATTAACTTGAATCGGTTTCTCTATTAATGTTGTAATTTTCAAATATTCAAGTAAAGGAACTTTGGATCAGTTGAAGAATTGTAAATGCTTCAAAAACTAAAATGTTAGTATTGTATTTGCAGTATTGAACTGCTAAAAAGTACCTGTTAAGCTGTGATGCTGTTAGCTGTAGTTTCATCCCTACTAGCTCCGCTTACTGCAGTGACGAACTGCCTCATTACCGGATAGTTCAATAAATAGAAAGTAGAATATAATTTCGAATAAACCATAAATTAAAGCCTTTCATTATTAGTGGGACTTATATTCTACACCTAGCACATGATAGAGTTCATTAGCGATTTGGCATAATTTTAAATTGCTTTTTCTTTCCCATAACGTTGGCAATGAAATGAATCCTCACAGATCCTTTAGAAGAGTTATTTGTTTCATTATTCGTGGGACTTATATTCTTTACCTAGCACATGATGGAGTTCGTTAGCGATTTGGCATACTTTTAAATTGCTTTTTTCTTTGCCATAACGTCGGCAATAAAATGAATCATCACAGATTCTTAAGAAGAGTTACTTTTTTGATTATTCAAACACCACACCCCGACAAAAAAAGACCTACTACATGGGATGCGCTGGGAAAACCTTGGACATCTTATAATTTGAATCGTCAAAATGGACCCGCTTAATTATAAGGGTGCAAGAAAACTCGAATAATTCCACTCTACGAGATGTCCATACTAATAGGACGACGCATCTACAGAGACGTTCCATTACTATTACGACTTTTATTACGGGAACGATTAAGGCCTGGATGGATCTTTCTTTTTTCATTCCATTCTTTCGAAAGCTTCCGATGTTAGATAATATTCTTTTTTTATTCTTCACCTTTGTGACAAATGTCAATTTAAGAATGAAGCAGTCTCCCAAGATAGGAGACCATGGAAAACAAGCTCACCCCGGAGCCATTAAAGCTTGCCATTCAGAGAGAGGACAGCGATGTTTTTATAAAAAGGAAGACAAACGCGTTGTGTGCAAACAACAACCTCCTTTTTGATTGCAAAGTATTCACAGAAACGAGACGGTAGTAATTTACTCAGATTTATAATGAGGTAAATTGGGAGAAATTAGTTTATTCATTTTTGCCAGTTTGGACTGAAACCTAAAGAAATGATGTTATAATCTAAAATGTTAAAAAGAATTTGAATAATTGGGGGAGGGGGATTAGAAATTCAAGCAAGGACATTAATTAAATAAAAAATGTCTTTCAAAATATTATTTAATGGAAATTAAAGCAAAGAGAATAAATATTGTCTGTGAATCACTATCATATTTGAATTGAATTCTATAGAATTTCATTCCATAGAAATGGGATTACAATGTACAAAGAACACTGACACAATCCGGCATAGTTATGTAAATATGCAATCCACTTTCAATGGTTCAGAAGTAAGAAAGAAAATAGTTTTCATGTTAGACTAAAGCTTCCTTTAAATTATATCATGTGTCACCTGCAAATTCTAAATGTCATATGAAGCAGTTTTTGAATGAAAACAAAACAAAAGGTTCGTTTAAATTACCACAGGAATCAGCTTAAAGCTTAAATAATTGTCATAAAAATTTAAAAAAATATAGAATTTATTTTATAAAAATAGAATAATAAAGAATGTGGTCTTTTGTATGAATGTTGCATATGACGTAAACAAGGTTTTAAATAAAAACCTAAGGTAAAAACTTAACGCTTGTTCTTAACTTAAAAATATGCTTGCAAACCAAATTTTTTTTAGAGATAATGCGGAACGCTTGTTTTTCTTTATTCTCTCAGAAAAACTAGTTAAACCACAATTTCGTGTTCTTGATTCCATTGAACATACGGTAGATGTTAAATTGAATCATGTTTCCAACTAAATTGAACAATTGTAATTGAACCGTTCAATCAAAATTAAAAAAATATGTTACGATAATATGGTTCACGTAGCAAAACATTAAAAGAGCTACAAATTTAAACGATATTATGGTTGAACGCTCTCCAAAATCTCTAAGAGTGTACTAATACTAAGTTTATGGGAGGGGATTTGAAGGAATCTAATTATATACAGAAATGTCTAAGTTAAAGTCGTTTATTTTTTATTCCATTTAACTAAAACCATAAGAATTTTCATTTAATTAAAACCTTGAATAGTTATCAATATAATCCATCAAAATACAGAGAAAAAACGAAAAGGAAGACGCGTAAATTGACTTTCGTTATATTTAGTACACAGTTGGAAATTACTCAGAAAAAAAGGTTGAATAACAATTTATTTGATTGTTATTTCACCATATTCAAATAAAACAATCAAATAACCATAAATAAGATAGTATTTAAACTGTTAACTGTGTGAAAAACCGCTTATTAACAGCTTTCTCCAGATACGGTTGAGCAAGAAACCAGAATTTTATTGTACCAACTAGACCCAGGCCCACCTAACATAGCCTCTTAGTTCTTTGCAGCTGGGTACATATATATATATATATATAGACAGGGCCGGCGCTAAGCATTCGCCTCTTCGCCAAATGCGATGAAATCGTAAATTTCGCGAAAAAATTGTTTTTGCGNTAAATATATATATATATATATACAGTGCTAATTTGTCAATCTTATAACCTACAAAACGGGGGTTCGAATCCCAGGGTTGACACCACAATATTTCCCCAATTTTCTTCAATATATGAAGAGTTTCCAGTATCCTTTACTGCCTAATTTCTGGCCCTGAACTATTAGAGTACAACACTTTCATTCACGCGTAGATAGAGGTACCATAAAGCTGCTTATCACAAAAAAGTTTAGTATTTATCTCTTACGATTGGTGAAACAACCAGATCAAATAATTCAACCACAAGCCGTGGTTCATTTGATAAAACACTAACTCTAAATTTAAATTTCTTTTCAAGGTTTTGAAACCATGCTAGTTGGAAATGGTTAAAAACTGCATAGTTTCGTATTCATGTTTTTTTAACTATATTAGTAGTAAATGGTTTCAAAACCGTAAAGGTAAATAAGTTTCGTATCGTAAAATTAACTGTTAATTTGATAGAGAGATTGCTGTTGATTATTTTACCGTAATTTTAGAATATAAATTCTAACAGTTTATCGTAAAATGTTGACCGAAACATTATTGTTTATTTTTAATACAGATTTAATTATTTAAGATAGTAATCAATAATTATTCATAATTCGTTCAATAAATCATTACAAATTATAAGGAAATTCTTTCGCAAATGATTGAGTTGATGAAAAACCTAGATTTAATAAAATCTCTGGACTATAATCATTGCGATGATCATTTTGAAGGTACGACCGAAAAATTTAAGGAAGGAAAAGAAAAAACAACTTCAGTTCAAAGCACTAGATATTAGTATCATAAAGCTTAAAGCTCATCTTTTTGCGGAAAAAAAGATGTGAAATTAATATCCTGGTCTTCAAATTAGATATTAGAGGTTACAAGTTCAAAAATATGAGGTTCAGCAACCCACAAAAATGACCCACTGTCGAGGAAGTTGTAGTAAAAGTGGGGGAGGAGAATCACGATTCATCTCAGAACATCAGAAGATTCAGACGGACCTTACCTACCAAGGCTAGAACGCCTTCGCCACATTTAAACACTATTATTATGATACATTTGTTGAAACTTTTCAGGTCGAAACTTGGGGTTTTAGTCATCTATTTTCTAAATGCAGGCAACAAGGACGTTGCAAGTACTGTTACTTGATAGGAAGATAAGGTTTTTTTTGTTATAGGAAAAATATAAAAGTAAAAATTGTATAGAAAAGTTTCAGCAAACCATTAATTGATAAACAGAAAGAGTTCATTATACGATTAAACTGCAGACGATGAAATTTAGCAAACGATTTATTGAAGAACGATGAAATTTAGCAAACGATTTATTGAAGAACTATAAAATTTAGAAATTTATTATTATAAAATAAACGATAAGATTTAGCAAATTATAAGTTGAATTGCATACATTATTTAACAGATTATAGACATTAAGATTTATATTAATTATATACATTACAAAATATAAAACTAAGAACTGATTGTAAAGTTTTAGCCTGTTATTAATTGATTAATGAAAAAAAGTTTAAAATTGATTTAAAATAATCTAAGTGATCGTTTGCTAAATTAATAAAATTTAGCAAACGATTAATTATTGCATGGTAAAATTTAGGAAATTAAGTTTCAAAAGAGCGACAAAAAATTATAGGCTAAATATAAAACCAGAAATTGTACATAGAAAAGTTTTAACAAACTATTAATTTGTAAGCAATAAGATTCAACAAACTATTTATTAATAAAAAATAAGAGTTCAAAATGAATTAGATTATAAATTATGAAATTTATCAAACTTTAAAAGATAAGAGTTAAATAATGAATTGATAAACTATAAAGTGTAAAAACGAATTAAAAGATAAACAATACGATTTAACAATGGATTATTTGTTAAACTCCAAGTAATTAGATCAATTTTTACACCAAGCTTCGAGCAAAAAATAAACAAAACGATAATTTTTGGAACACTTAAGCTAGTTTTAGCTTTGCGGTAACTTAAATAAATTCTGAACTAGTCAAAAAAAAATTTAAAAATTTTATTTATGAAAACACAGTACTTAAATTCAATAACTAACCTAAAAGTATTTAATGAAAATGTTTTATTTAAAGCTATAAATATACAACGCTAGGAGTTAAATTATTTCTTTAACATTGAACTATTTGTTTTCATTTTAAATCACTCGTAAATTATTTTTTTAGTAACCACTACATGGATAAACAGTATTTATAACTAGTAAAGGATATTGCATTGCTTTTTAAAATTTTTAGTTACTTATTTAAGTAACCACTATATGGGTAAGAATTATTCATGATTGAATAGGAATTATTGTTTTCTTAAAGTATTTTTTTCGGTAACTATTACTCAGATGTGAAATATTAAACACGATTAAATAATTCTCTAAAAATAAAGTGTATTCATAAATAGAGGCTTGTGATTCGATAGAAAATTTTGCAGATCTACAACTTATTCTACGGTGCAGATAGTAAGCGCAAAAACAATCCTACTTGAATGGACATTGAATAAGTTGCTCATATTTCTCGCTGTGCTTATGATGGCCGTTCTAACGATTCTCCTTTCTTGTTTTCTTTTCACAATATTCAATTGAATTCGCTTTCCCTTTAGTGTAGTATGTAAGCAACCCGATTCTTGTAAATATCCAGGTCAAGAACGAAGAACGGAAGAAAAATTCATCCAAAAAACCTTGCCGACTAGCTGAACGTAAAAAAATGACACCAAATCGCGCATTTAATTGGCCTATTTAAATAATTAGAAACACTACTTAAGCTTTTGCCAGCTTTGACAGTTATTGCAATGTTTTTAATTGATTTTCATAACTGGAGCAGCTTCCGATGCTTGACCTCACAATGTTGAAAGGGTCACCGAATTAAACTGTTTAAAAATAATAACAACAGAAATTAATAATTTTCAGCTAAAATATTGTACGCTTAAATTAATGGTTCTCTCAATATTTAAAACAGAGTCGTATAGCGACAACTAAGATACCCAGGTTCGAATCACTACTGTGGCTGGTCCAACCAACCACAATGCTGACGTAAAGCAGCCCTAGATCATGGGTAAAATTCTTTCTATAATCCTCTAAACTGTAGGAAGTTTTAGTGGTTTTACTTTCACGTAATGCAAATGCTGGTCAGTTCAATCAAAAATACCTTTCATTGACACGTTAGTCATAATGTTAAATTCAGTTGTTTTCTTGTCTTCTGGGTAAGGTTCAAAATTACAAGACTGCTAAGTTGAACACTGATAGCCACTAAGCCGATATGTATTGTCTGATCAAACACTGGTAATAAATAAATATTTGAAAAGAGCTTTTAATGTAATAAATGCAAATAATTGTAATACGACATGACTGTTAAGTTTTTAAAGGAAATATAGATAACGAACACTTGTTTAAAGGCAACTTATGTCATTATCATTAATAAATTACCTTTATATTATCACATGACTTTATTATATTACCATATATGTTATCATATTATCATCATCATCCTATTATTATTAATTATTATACTTAATAATACCTTAATATATCATTAAATTACCTTTATATTTAATATTTCCAACTCAGTACAAAATGACATTTTAAGATTTAAATCTTACGAACTTCATAATTAATCTTAAAAAAGAATTGTTTGAAAAAACATTCCAAAAATATTATTTCTGCCTGTTTATAATCTTCAGAATAGAGTGAATGTAGTAATTTAATAGCGTAAAAGGAAGAAGCGGCTATATTGCGGCCAGTATTAAGGAATAAAAATTCGCCAACGCTGTTACATACTTTAAGAAATAAAAATAATCGATTCTGAAAAATATGCCGCTTCAAAAAAAAAAAAAAAAAAAAAAACTGGGAACGAAACAAATTTTTGCTAATATGAACAAAAAAGTTAAGTTTTTTTTTAGGGAAACTTAGGGTAGTGAATCCCTTATTTATTTTAAGGTAATACCTCTCAAAATAATAAATAAATTTTGACTTAAGAAAATAAAATAATAATTTTCCTTTTTTTTCCTCCCAAAAAAAGTCTAAGTCGGAAAAGGTTAATTTATGACCGAAATCCGTTAAAAAGAATTATTAATAAGAATATTAAGAATTAAATTATATTATATAGAAATAATTGATTAAATTATCAATCAATCATTACATCAATTATCAATTTATCAATTATTAATTTATCAATTTATCAATTATTATTAATCAATTATTATATTATTAAATTATAAGAGTTAAATTATATTATAATAATAAGAATTAAAAGAATTATAACTATTTGAAATATTGCTGCACGAACAACGATAAATAGCATATAATGAATTTTTTCTCCTTTTTTATTTTTTACCTTTTTCATCTAAACTCAAACATGTATGAGATTAACTGTTAAAAATAGCACCACAATTCCATTAATAGAACACATAATACAGTTATCTTGATTTTTATTTTCAATATTTATTCAAAACTGATTATTTGTCCAACTCTTCAAAATAATAATATTAAAAATAAATAATTACAGCATCAAAACTTATAATTTTCAATAAAATCAACAAAAAAGAGTTTATTTAAATATTTATTCTCTAAGAATTGAAAACGGAGAGGCCGAGATAAAGGAGGGTGCAGCTGGTCCAAAGATTGATTTTGCCCACCTGGGATGAAGGAAATCATTTCTTGAATTTAAAATGAAGCTCTCTTAGGTAAGAGGTTTGAACTATTAACTGTTTCAACACAATGCGTGAAATTGTTTTAAATTAAAAAAAATAATTGTTAAAAAACGCGTGGAGATTTTTCAAATAATTTTTTATTATTTATTTAATTGTTATAGAAGAACCACGGTGAGCGGAAAGTGTATGCAATATATTTATGAAGAATACAAATAAAGAGAAACTTTATAAGAGGGTAAAACAGGAAATATGGCAATGTAATGTGCTGGGCATCACATTAGCACGTAACCTAAATCTGCTGTCATCATCCTTATTATTTATATAAAATTAATGAATAAAAAGTTTTTATCTATTAACTGTGGTAAAATGTTTCGTAGAAGTAGATTTTAGTACTAACGTTCCTTGGCTCTAGTAATTTAAAACGTCTTTTAGAAACCAGAAAATTATTTTTATTTGTCATCTAAGGTAAATAGGGTTTACTATATTAATTATGTTTATAATATTTCAACTGCAAATAATGTATATTATAATAAATTAAACTTCTTTAAAAGAGAAATATTCTTTTTTGAAATATTTCATTCTTCTGGTCAATGAGCTATTTTATTACAAAAGCCGAAATCGAATTAAAATACATTTATAGTCAATTAATGTCATTTAATTTCGAGTAAACTGTCGTAGAGCAGCCGACGCAATTTTGAATTTACGGCTGCCAATGTCCAACTCCACAGCATTGTAATTTTGAACCCAACCCAGAAGACAAGAGAACTCTTGAATCAAGCATTGGTTCAAACTAGTCTTCGTGCAGGACTGTTTGACGGAACTCACCCGCATTTGCATTAGATGGTGAAGAAAATCGCGAAAACTTCTCATGGTTAGCCCGACGGCAAGGGTATTCTAATCCATGATCCATCTACTAATGAGAATATTTTACATCACCACTGTAATCGCTACGAGCCGGTAGCGGAATTCGTATCAACCAGCCATCGCTGGGATTCGAACCTGGTTTACCTCAATGGGAGGTGAACGCGTTGCCCTCTCAATTATTTA
The DNA here is from genome assembly GCF_043381705.1 of Parasteatoda tepidariorum. Classification (NCBI taxonomy): domain Eukaryota; kingdom Metazoa; phylum Arthropoda; class Arachnida; order Araneae; family Theridiidae; genus Parasteatoda; species Parasteatoda tepidariorum. Next base: position 80,942,167 of record NC_092211.1, read on the forward strand.
TATTAGCAATATAGAAAAACTGTAGTTAAATAAGCTTTAAATGATCACGTGATTCTCCCTTCACGGATGACGACATCATATATGAAACGAGCCTTTCTAACTCTAGCGGCCCAAGATCACACGGATGTGACCGCAATACTGTATTCTCGTATCAGTACGTATGCGTACTCTTTAGCACATATTAACTCACAGTTTACGAGTCTGAATAAGCGTCCTGTTTTAAAGGGGATAAATCGTTTGTAATTTATTACTTTAATAATGACAAGTGCGATTTATAATTTTATATAATGTATTTCGTATTAAGTATCAACTAATTCCTTGATAAATAATAACAAAAAGAATTAGTCATTGGCGAATGATTTTATACGGCGTTAAGAACGAAATTTGAAACAATAATCTGCAATAAGGATATCAAAATGCAATCTTTTATCAAATTAATCTGATAAAAGTGACTCAGTGTGCGAAACGCAGAGGCAGAAATCGTGCCGTCATTGGCCCAATGGCGGCATGTCATTGTCCGGATTTAGGCCTACGCAATTTTTAGTTTTGTAAACTTTTTTTTTTCCCCTTTTATTTCGAACACGTTAACCCTTTCGTTATCAAATTATTATACCATTTAAAAAAAAAAATAAAAAATTTTTTTACTCATTTTTGTTTCGAAAACATTTGGAATAAGTTTAATAAGATTAAATGAAAAAGATGCTTAGCCAAACTAATAATTTTAGGTTGTTGTTGAACAAAAAGGTTGTAGAACATAGAAGGAATCTGTGAGTATTATGAAATAAACTAGCATTGGATTTTTTTGGGCCGGGATAATTATTTCAAATGCAATTCGCAAGTTTTTTAAATAATATATATTATTTTTTTTTTATCCAATTTGAAATATTTTACATAATAAAACTATTCAAGACATACTCAAGAAAACACCTCCATCAACAATTCATTTTTAGTTCTACAGATATTTTATTTACAGTTTTATGGAATTTAATTTTATATTTGGATTTTTTTAGGTTTGTCTTATGTCAGGAACTTTTTATTTTTATTTTGTTCCAGTCTTATTAAAATAATGCTTCCTGATCCTACTGTTCTAGTTTGAAACTTTTTTTTTAAAGAAAAAAAAAACAATCGCAAGAATCACACAATGCAATTAAAAATATCAAAAGTTAAATGAATTTTTTTTTACATAACATTTGAAATTTTTTATTTTTTTTTATTTGAAAATTTTTAAATTTAAAAAGTAAAAATTATTGACTACTGATTTTTGAAAAACTTTTAAATTTCAGCTAATCTGCATTTAAATTGAGTCATAAAATAGTTAAATAGCATTTTAAACGTTAAAATTGCATTATATGCACACAAAAAAAAATTATTCCAATTGTTCCATACATAATGATTAATTTAAATTATGCTTTCAACTTAAAAAATGACTACTTTTTAAGAATATTTAGGTTTAGAATTTGTGCGATTTTTTGTAAATAAAATGCTTCAAATTTTCATCAATTTATAAAGGAGGAATTTAAACTTAAACTCAAGCTGTAATAATTTTGACCGAAAAAATAAAAATAAACCAAAATAAGACGTCAAAAATTGTGTTTTATCCCTAAAGAGGTTTTGAAAAATGACAAATAACCTTAATATAATTTTTTTTATATTTCTTCAAGTTCTTAAACCATGCATTCGAACAAATCGAAAAAATAAGCCGTTACCATATATGAATTTAACATTATGGAACGAAAGTTTATTGACCATTTTTATGAACTCTTTAGAAATGTCCAACTTAAAAATAACATTTATCAAATAGAATCATTTCAATACTTAGGTGTGGCTAAATCATAAAAAAAAGAAAGGTTAACCCGTGACATCTCTATATAGTTTTTATTTATTTATTTTTTTTATTAGAAGAAGGAACAATAAAAATAAAAAACATGCCATACATACCTCCTAACCCAAATAAAACTAAATGAAACATTTTTACGCACGTTTATATTGTTAAACGGGAACCTTTGGATTAAAAAACAATGGCGAACGACAACTTTTTTTCCCTGTTATAACGCAATTTACTTTGTTTCTTGCTAATCACGCCCTGTTATAAGATAATAAAGCAACTATAGCTGAATTATTTACAAAGTGGAGATTCGATTTTTTTTAAAATTTTCTTCACGCCACTTGTACAAAAAAGATTATATTGTAATGAAGATTCGTGAGATATTAATGGGTCAATAAGTTAACGAGATCGTGTTTTTCTTTGATTGGGGTGTTTCATTATGTAAGTAGATGTATTCATAATCCTGATTTCATGAGTTGTACTGCCTAATTCCTGAAAAGGCATTATGTGATAAACAGATAAAACTGTATGAGAAAATCTGTAGTTTGGATTAGGACTCTGATGTTGTTGTTGTAGTTCATTTACGTCGCACTAGAGCTGCACAATGGGCTATTGGCGACAGTCAAGGAAACATCCCTGAGGATGATCTGAATACATGCCATCACAATTTTGATCCTTTGCAAAGGGTATGGCACCCCCGCATCGGTAACCTGCTTGCGAAGTCGAGCATTATACGGTAGAATAGTTTAACGAGGACCCATTTCGCACACCCTCGTTCCCGCACTGATCCAAGTGGTCACCCACCCGCACACTGACCGTAGCCAGAAATGCTTGACTTTGGTGATCTGCTGGGAACCGTGTCTTAACGATCAGTCCATTGCGGGACTTGGACCCTGAAGTCAAGCCAAAAGTATCAATAATGATAAATTTCCTGATTGCGTTTAAATATTAAGTTAATTTCAAATTTTGAGGAGGAAAGAATCTAGAAACTAGGTTCGAGTACCGAACAGCTGTTACCTGTTAACTTCTTTGCTAAACCCGAACTGTCATATGAAATCACTAAAATTTGATCGGGCCTCTATAAAACATCAAATAAATATATTTATACTTTATAAAACATACTAATTAGTGGTCTCACAGACAAACAATATACGTAAATGGGAAATATGTTGTTTTAATTTTTGGATTTACGGTTTCATGTTTTGGGATATTTTTGGTCACAAAATAGCATAATTCATCATAATTGTGACATTACACATTTTAGGTATTGTAAATTTTTCATTAAAATTTACTTTATTATTTTTTAAAGAAACAAATCTAATAAAGACATGTAAACAGAATAGAGAAAATGTATATGGACCAGTAATATCTTTTAATTACTGGACCCACAGAAAAGCGACTAAATTTTATAAATTTCTACCTTGCTAAAAATAAACGCAAAAAATACATTAAAACACTATATGCCACCAAATCTATATTATTACTGTAATTAGAGTCATAAATGGAAAAGAAGCAACACACAAAGAAGTAAGTCAATTTCTTGAGCGTGATGAGGAAGGTTTTGATGGAACGAATCTATCTGTCCTTCAATGTTTTTTACACTTCAATAACTATTAGGGAAAAATATTGGAAATACATGAGCAATTTTACAGAAGGAAAGGAAAAATGTAAAAACTAATGATTTGCCTTAACATCAACAAAGAACATTATCAGTGAACATTAACTAACAATTTATTTTAAGATCTACAATTTTAATTTAAGTTTCATCGGACATTGTCAAGGTCATAATGAAATTGTTTTTGCATTGACATAAGACAAATTTGAGTTTAGGTTTTCAAATGTTTCTTTTTATAAGTTGAATTTCGTTCACAATTTAATTTAAGTGGTATATTTACATAATTGATTTGATTATTATACAACGTTCACTGCGTTCAAAATAATGAAAATGCAATTATGATGTAGTATGAATTGCACAATTGTGCTGTAATGTAGTGTGAAAATCATCCAGCTAATGTAAACAAATTTTAAAAAAAAAGACAGAATTTTTTTCTCTTTTTAAAAGTATGAAATTAATGCGAAATAACTAGAAAATAAATTAAAATTTGAGTGAGAAACACATGATTCTCACTTGAAACAGTATCATCATCAGTTTAGTTATCAAAATTTAAACTTAAAAAGAAGAGAAAAAACAAGCTATTCGTATTGCTGAGAAAGTAACAATTGTTTTGGTAATAATTTTAGTAATTCTGATTTAAATTTCCGTAAAAAGGAACTAATTATGAAAGAATAATGTGAAAAAATTAACGGTTAATAACATTAAAAGTGCGTGAACCACCTCTTAACTAGTCTGCAATACCAAAACTTAGTACAGTGTACATAGAAGTAAATACAAGAAATGTGATTGAGCTTGGCATTATAGGGGTTAATAAGAACCCACAGAAATAAATATAAATTTGAATGCAAATTTGATAAAAATATAAAAAGATAGATTTTTTTTACAAAAAACCTATTATTTAAAAAAGATTTATTTAAAAATTTTAAAATACAACTTTAAAAAAATCCCGTTTTCGTTCACAAGTCGAGTTGATTATAAACATTTTTAATTTTGTTTTTCTTCTTTTAACTTAAGAAAAAAAAATTTCAAGTTATTCTAAAAACCGAAGATAAATTTTCTGTTAGATAATAATATAGTTGCTGGCAAAATGGTAAAAAAATACTCCTACAAGAATATTTTATTACTAAAAAGAAGAAGAAAAAAAAAGCATTTTTGTGGCTATCAGAACGCGTAATCTGTTAACACGTTTTTGGCTAAAAGGCTCATGGGCGGTAAAATAAGTTTAAAAAAAAAATAAATAGTGAAAGTAAAATAAATTTCAATAGTTCGTAAAGCAAGCCTCCCAGTAGATAATTATAGATTAAAATAATTTGAAAATCCGGGTCTCTTCCCATCAACAGCTATTTTGTCCCAAAAACCCGTAAACCATAATTTCGAAAATCAGCTATAAGCATTAATTCTTCGGTGCATTTTAATATCAAATTGATGGTGGTGAATATTTTAAATAAATAAAAAAAGCTGTATAAATCTTTTAACAATATAAAATTCTCAATATCAAACTAGCGAAGGGAAAAAGAAAAATCCTACACGCAAACCACGTTGCGGCGCAACTGTGGTGAATCCGGTTTAGTCACTGTGATTATATGATGCTTCTTTGTCCGTTGCTTATTAAATTAAGGGTCACACCAGAAAAGTTTCACTTAAGGGAACCCCAACAACTCTCCTACTTGTGTTTTCTTTTTTCTTTTTCCCAAATGAAATGCGATGAAACTAAAAAGCAGATGCCGGTCAAGCGGAAACAGGTAGAATGTGTGAGGATGACCATTGAAGCCTTTCAGAAGCCTTTGACCAAATGGCTTTCAAACAGCTCGGGCGAGTGAAGAGCCAGAAAAGGGTCAGGAATTGCGAGAACTAATTCTTCTCCTTTCACTAAGCATTGAATAAGAGGGTGCTATTCTCTTTTCGATAAAATAAGGGTGTTGGAAGGTTGTACTGAGATCAAGTTTGTTTTTTCATAGCTCATGATTTTTAAACCTATAGACTAGGTGAATACGTAAAGGAATTTGAAGGTAATATAAAAATGAAGATTATGATAGATCTTTTTAAAAATCGAGACCAAGAAGACGCTATACCGCCTGAAAAACTTTTAATGGCTAACTTTCACTCAAATTTAAAGTTGATAGTAAAATGAGATGGGGTAAATCTCGAGTGAATCATGAAGTTTCATACGCTGAAAAAAGGTTTCAAAACATCAGTAATACAAACCAATTATTGCAGGATAACTTCACTGCGTAGTTCTACGATGATTTGTTTGAAATTATGGAATTAAAAAAAAAAAAAATTCTTTAGCACTAGTAACTTTACTACTCTACCTGAACTCATTTTTTTCACTACCTGAATTTTTTTTTTCACTTACTACTCTACCTGAACTCTTTTTTTTTTCACTTACTACTCTACCTGAACTCTTTTTTTTTCACTTACTACTCTACCTGAACTCATTTTTTTAGACTTACTACTACCTGAACTCACTTGAGGAAAATTTTAAATTACTTATGTATTTGAAAGAGAATAACGTCCTATCAGACCCAGCATCATAATAATTTTTAAATCTTAGAACTAAATGAGTATGTAAAACTATGCATAGGAGGAAGCACTGATATTTATATTAATTTGAATATTTCTTTGTACAAAGTGGGTAAGTAAAAGCGCTATGAAGCTATACTATAATCAAGATAGAGCTCATTTTTTTAGAACTCTAAGCTAAGTGGAAGTATGCTTTCGAAAAATCTTAGTGATGTTAAGATTAAGCAGAATATATTTTTAAACTTTTGACCTCGGTTCTGGTGGTACATAATATGAAAGTCTTTGGAGATAATTAGAAGTTAAGTCGAAGATTACTCGGGCAATTGGATACCTGCAAGTGACCATCGTAAGTGGATCGTGGGCTTTGTCCATTCAGAAGTCAGTCAGGTTCGACACACACACATGTTATGTCTCTTATAGGCATCCAATTAAATCTGATTTAAATCACATGGTTTGACATAATACCTTCACTTCTTCTCGAGTTGCACCAATCCATTTCCACAAATTTGTCCCTCACATGAAGTATTAAATTAATTAATGTATTTTCCAAAATTAAAAACAGACGCATATTTCCATTTTGAAAATATGCATCTGATGTGCCTACGTAAAAATAATTTTATTCATAATCATAAAAAAAACTATGTGAATATAATAATTTCCAATTGTTGCGAAACTGCGAATGTGCCATTAAAAAAATATTGTTTCATAGATTTTTCTAAGCATTTTTAGATGGTAGAATCACAATTCAATTTATAGTCTAATTTTACTGTCACTTAGGAATATATTTTGAAATTGAATTTGAGGTTAATGGCATCTATATAAAAACTAACAAATCGATTTCCTATTCAAGAAAAGAAGGAAACACAAAAATCTTGATCATAAACTGTATTTTTTCCCATTATTTTTGCGTCGTCATTCACAATGTGGCAACATAGAAAAAGAGGCAGCGTATAGGGAGAAACGAACAAGTGGCCTCGTGGTGACAACTTCTTAAAACGTGATTTTCATTTTATAGTAGTTCTCATGAAAACAGCTTATGCTGGTTTTTTTTACAACCTCTGTCCCCGTCTGCCTCACATATAAAGATCGGTAACCTATAAAAACGTTTTAAAGCAGATTATCACGCACTCGTGATACAATGTTGCTTTTAGTAAGATGAAATATATTTTAAATTAAAATATTTGAGTACATAAAGTAATCAAAGTAGAAAGCGAGTTGAGTGAGTTATCATTCTCAACTCTCCTATAATATAACAAGGAAAAAAATTAAATTGAAAAAAAAAAACAAAAAAAAAACAGAAATTTATTATTTAGCAAAAAGTTAAATCTAATAAACTGCACCATTTTTTTTAAAATTTTTTATACCTGCATTAAATTATAGATCCATACTGTGGATTGTGGATTTTAATAATTAATAAGGTAAGGAATTGTAATTATGAACTCAACTTAGAAGACAAAAGAATTCTGGTTAGATATCAAGGTTAACTTGCCCTGGGGGAGGAATTTATTAAAGAAACTTATCAAAATTGGCCTTACGTGGAGGGGATATCGGTATTTATTTGCACATATATCATCCAAACATGGCAAGCACTTAGCCCTATTTTTAGGGTTCTATCTTTTAACGGCCATGGTAAGAATATCGCGTAATTTTAACTTCGGTCAGACGACGAGAACAACTTCTGAGCTGGTAGCTCTCTCTCCAAACTTCCACACCATAATAACGAGAGGACTTTCAGCCAAGACAAATTTAACGTGCACCTTGCTGCGTATACAGGCCGGTTGTTTTGTCGGTTGCCAGGATAGAACGCACTATCCTCAGCTCTCCAACAAGCGGTGCGAGCGACACTTAAAACTTTATTTGCATATAAAACTTTTAATGCTGATGTTGTACGTACATGTTGTAGTCAACGATGTTGCATAAGTTTCAATCAACATTGTTACTTACACTCTTTCAGAAAAGTACATAGCTCAATTTTTGAATCAAATAGCTCAATTTGTCAAAACTGGAACCTTTTAGAAAAAAGAGATAATAAAATATCTGTCTCTGAACGATGTAATATATATATATATATATATNTTCTTTATTCAGAAATATCGCATTATTTATGGCAATTAGATGTGTCTTGACAACGACTATTTGCTTATACCATTCTTGTTTCTCTACCATTTAGTTTTTTATTTTTATTTTATTCATGTTTTTCATGTTAATTTGTGTTTATATATATATATATAAAACCTGAGTAAAAGTTATAACACTTAATTTAACTATAAATAATTTATTGTTAAAGAAAATTTCTACTCTTGTTTCAAAAATGCTCTTTTTTATAAAATTATTAGGTAGTGCAGACAAATATTAGCTTCAATCATTATTTATTGAAATTTAGAAAAATAATAAAAATCAAAAACAAGTATAGTTACGCAACGCAATAATTTTCAAAAGAAAATTAATTCGCATTTTTGTTTTAAATCAAGCGTACAAATAATCACCCTTTAAAAGAGAGCCATTATTCAAATCATATTGAAACTAATAAATTTTACTCGATTTCTCATAGCCACAATGAAAAAATTGCTATTTCCTAATCATAATAAATAGTTCACAACTTCCGAAAAGATCGTTAAATAGTTAAAATACCTTTCTACTGTTTACATAACAGGCACGCCCAAGGCACGCTCTGTTAATTTTCCTTTTTAACACACTTGCACTTTCCCTCTCTTATCAACATGCAAATCGATTTTAATTCATTGCTTTTCACCTTTCAATCACGACATCTTGATGTTGGCGATCATTTTATTCACCGCCAAAATATCATTGATTGCTTCGGTGGGGATCGCCATAATCGAAAAACCTTACTTCCTTCCTGTGTGAGTTAAGCTGAGCAAAGGTGCTATTTTATGCGCTTCCGCCGTGCATAATATAGGCTCTTTTCGGGTTATAACATCAGTTGGAGGCTGAGATTTTTTAAGGTGCAGCGGGGACATTTTAAATACACTATGACCTCTTTATTTTTCACCTTTGATTTATGTGCTTTTAAGTCTACACGAAATTTATAGGATTTAATTGTGTGAGCACACTACAGGAGGTTTTGCAGTTCTACGCGATTGGTTGATTTGATTGTGTTGGTTCTAGTTATGAACGATATCATTGGAACAATCAAAAGAAAAAAAAATACAGTTTAAAGCCAGTAAAGAATGACTAAATTTTTTTGTTTCAATATTTCGGAAATTTTAGAACTGTAAACTACTTTACAAAGTCTCAAGTTTAGTATTTAAAATCTCTATTAATTTAAAAAGTTATAACAATTTTTTAATATAGAGAAAAATAAAAAGCTTTTGATTGTGAAGTATCATTTTTTTAAAAAAAGACTTATTTTGAATGCAATTACGTTAAAAGGTAGACAAAACAGAAAAAAAAGTGCATAATAATGGCAATTTCCGAGTTCCTTTTCATAACGATGACAATCCTCAGGTTTTTTTTTCCTTAGAAAAAATTTAACTCCTTCCTTTCTTTATGTTTTAAGTCAAATCTTGTGTGATTTCTCACAAAGTAAAACTCGAGTACAATGATCGGAGTTTGAGCAATTGTTTTGCAATAATATAGCATTGATCAAAAACGCGTATAGTTCAATTTAAAATTGCTTTTTTTCCCCTCAAAACTAATTAAGTGTACTTAATTCACTTAAATAAATGGCTATTTCTTGCACCATTCATACATTCGAGACTCAGAAAAATCTTTCAAATATGTTTTCCTATACAAAAGGTTCTAGGGATTTTATACAAATCTGTCTTCATTTTCTTAATTTGTCAATAGTGTTACTGCCATAAAAACTATCTTGGCTTTAGAACGGACAAATTACTTAATTTTAAAGGACAATAAGCTTTTTGAAAATAGCCAAATTGGCTAGATTTTCCTTCCTAAATAAAAAAGTATCAAAATTAATCAATAATTATCAATTTTTGCATTTGTATGAGCCCAGATATTGCAGCGTAGGAGTATATTTTAAAATTTAAAAAAATTCTATCGCAAAAACTTTTTATTTTTACGAAACTATGGGTATTTTTTTTCTTTTGACATTTCGCGCTATTTTCAGAAAATTTTAACTCGACCTACCAGTCCTAAAGAATTATTGTACAGCAGTTAAGTAAATAGCATTTTCCCAAAAAAATTTTATTATTTTTTTTGAAACGACAAACTCCGTGAGAAACAGCCCTAAAATTCATCCATTTTTTTTTTTCGCCTTGTTTAATATCATCGTTATTTATTTACTTATTCGTTTTATATTTTATTTATTTATTTGTTCCTTTTTGCAATCGTGTGATTAAAAAAAAAAATCTTTACTCGGAATTTTTGAATTATTTTGACATTACACAGCTTAGATTAATTTTTTCTTACAGAAATTTTGACATTCCTCTTCCGCTAATTCTAATTTTGAAACTGCATAACTAATTCAGATTACCGAAGTTCTACATTCGGGAGTCAAAACGGAGAACGGTGTAAAAATTGGGACACACAATCAAATAAACTCAAAATTTTTCAGCGACATCTGTCAACATTTGTCACGAGAGATAACATTACAAACTACAGCTTCCTGAATACTCACAAGTAAAGAACATGGACTCTACAGCGTAGAGTAAATAATTTGCAGAGGGAAGAAAATAACGGTAGGGGGAGGAGAGAAAGGGGTAAGTAGAGCGCAACGCCGAGAGGAGTATTGGTACGCTTCGTTTCTGAATGGTGTCAAGAGATTGCAAATGGGTTTGCATTGTTAAACTCACTCAAATTTCTCCATTTATTGCTGTTCGCACAGCACATTGCACAGATAACATTTTTTTTTTTTCGTTTTAATTTATAACCGTCATTGAACAGACGANAACGGTAGGGGGAGGAGAGAAAGGGGTAAGTAGAGCGCAACGCCGAGAGGAGTATTGGTACGCTTCGTTTCTGAATGGTGTCAAGAGATTGCAAATGGGTTTGCATTGTTAAACTCACTCAAATTTCTCCATTTATTGCTGTTGTTCGCACAGCACATTGCACAGATAACATTTTCTGTTTTTTTTTTTTTTCGTTTTAATTTATAACCGACGTAGAACAGACGACCCCTATTTTTGAGTTTACAGGGGTCTGTCCAGACATTTGGTGAAAGGTCCGATTTTTGTCAAATTGTGAAAAAAATTACTCACATTCTTTCAACCAGGGTCCTGCTTTTATGAATTTGTGCAAATAGGGTCCGGTTATTTGCAAAAAACTTTTTCAATGAGTTTTTGAATTGCAAATAGATACAAGATTATACCCAGCACTGTAAAATTATAATAAAAAAAATTTAAATTTTCAAAAATAAACAGCCATTGCAGCTTCTAAATTAGAGATGCAACACACAAATATTAGGTTTTTAGCCTATACTGCTGAACGTAGAATATACATATCGTCTGCCGAAGACAAAACTTAATTCGTTTACATCCATCTTTCTTGCTTTCTGCCCTGGGAAGGGTTTATTCAATTAACAAAACAATAATGAAGATAAACAAATTTGCGAAGGGTCCGATTGAAAGAAAAATCATTTTGTGAACGGTCCGCTTTTGAGTTAAAATATTTGCGAAGTGTCTATAAAAGGACACAAATTTCTTCTAAACAGACCCCTGGTTACATGGAGAGTTAAACCACGAAAACCTCCCACGGTTAGTCTGACTGCAGGGGGACTCTAACTCGTGATCCATCTACCACTGAGGATATTTTACGTCAGCACTATGGTTGGTGTGAGCCGGGTGCGGAATTCGTATAGACTAGCCATCGCTGGGATTCAAACCCGGGTCACCTTAGAGACGTGTGTTTTGTTTGAAAGGGAATGCAAGAATTGAAACAGAGAGCTTGTACGGAATACAGGGTTTAATTCCCGCCTAGGTGAACGAAGCATATGTCTAGAGAATGAACTACAGCTAGTCTTGTATTCGAGAATGTATCTAAACAGGAATTTGGAATCACTCTAGGAGAACTAAGCTTATCCAAGAGCAACGGGATTTTTATTATCCCTTGAATACCAAATATGCGTGACAAATTAATCAAATTTTAGTGATAAAATAACAACAATTATATTTAAGAAAAACTCAATGACTATCCTAAAAAAATAAAAGTTAAAGAACAAAAATTGAAGATTAAATTTGAAATTAAGTGACATTGAAACCTGGCTGTAAGTAAACAGACCGATAATCACTTAAAATATATTGAGCGCGGTCCGGAATTGAATTGGGTCTGCTTTATTTTTAGTATCCAGAGCCCGCTAAACAAAATCAGCACTTTAAGTTTTAATTTGTGATTTTTTTTAATAGTTTAGATGTTTTGCAACATTTTAAGAAAATTTTTTTTTCAATAAAATTAATTTCGATTAAAAAAGGCAAACCATGAAGAGTAAATTTAAATAATAATTAAAAAATAAGTTAAGGAGTGCAGCAAATACCAATTAGCTGATTTTGTTATACGCTGAAATTTTGTGTGTTCACCAATTAGAGTTCTACTACTTTATCTTATGGATGGCGTTGAAAATATCAAAATATTTTTAAACATAATTTTTCAAAAACAATATGTATTATATATTTAATTAATATTAATTCAACGGTCATATTTCTTTTTTCTCTTATATGATTATAAAACCGATTTTGTTTCCTTACAAAAAAAAAAAAAAATAGTTACACATTTGTTTTTGTGTAAATATTGCAAAACCATGGAAGTTTTTAAAAACGGGTTTATCCCGAACAAATCATAACGTTTCAAGAATATTATTGAAAGTAAATATCAATGAAACATGAAATAAACATATTATGTTCAAGGAAGCTAAACTGTTTATATTTATAAACGAATTATGTTTTTTGATAATAACGAAAACACTAAAAGAAATACCAGAAAATAATATCCTAACGTAAGCCAATTGCATTATTCTGTTAATTTAGTTAACAATGCAGACGCATTAGAAACAAAAATTGCACTAAAAATGAGTTAGTTTTAGCTTTTCTGCGCAAAACGTAATTTCTCTCTATTTAGGAAGTTGGAAAAAAAAAGAACATTTTTCATGATTTAAAATAAACAGCTCACTTCCGAATTATTAAAACACAATGTAACAAATTTAGGGGAAAAAAATGTAAACAAAAATAATCCCTCTCAAAAAAACTTTTATTTTTAAAAACAAGAGGAAAAAATTTAAAACATTTGCGGAAAACTTCCGGCAGTGTTGCCACCACATTTAAAAGACTTCCATTTCAATGGCTTCATAATCTCGACTTAAACTTCTTTGTAGTAGTTAACACCGCTTGATAATTAACTTAAATACCATTCTAAAGACCGAATTATCTTCTGCTTTACAACACTATCTTATGAGATGAGCTCACTTTTTTCAAGGAAAATAATCGTCTGTTCAAGTTTATGACGCGAGCGGACGAACTTCACTCGTGAAAAACGAAGCGAATCGTAAATTCGGTTTAGAGTCCGAAAAGTCATCAGGTTAATATCAGCTTATGCAAATTATAATACTATTAGCAGACGAGCCCGAAAGATTTAATAAAGAATTAAAGCTTGCCATATTCATTTCCGTATTAAAGAGTTTTTCCGTTAAATTAGATTCCGCAAAGATGTAGGAAGAACAATTAAATCTTATCTGCGGGAAAAATGTGGGAAAATATTGGAATAAATTACTACAGTTGAAAAATATTTTTATTTTGTTAAAAAAATATTCGCTATTTTCATTAAGTATACTTAGAACAACATAAGTAGTTAAGTAGTTTAATCATTAAAGTACATCAATGCAGAAAGACTCTAGAAAACAGAATTTTCATTAGAACGTCTAATGTCTCCATTAAAAATGTTGCTCCTTCAGATTTCATCAATTTGTGTTACAAAGATTAACTTGGAAGGAGAGTTTTTTAAACATTCACACATTTCAAAGTTGTTTTGTAACTTAATGTATTTTGCCTCCCCAAATATTTTTAACTTGCGTTCTTAAAAGTCAGTGTATTTAACTAAATTTTGTAACATATTCACATAATTTTTTTTGTTGATAAATTAACTTTTCATAGCCTTAGATTATTTCTAACATGATTTTTTTAAAAAAAATATAATTTAATTCAAGCAAAAGAAGAAAAAAAAGTTTGCAAAAAAGTGGTTTTTAAATAAAAAAGGACCTATCGATATCGGTCACTTACGCATTGGACTTGAGGAAAAATTGGCTACTAAGTTATTAGAACCTACTGGCCACTGGTTGCAAACTAAAAATTTAAATTTTTAAGTCAAAGTTAGGGTTTATAAACAGTAGCTTTGCAATATAGCTAAAAGTAGTCAGTCACTTTGAAAATTTTAAAATATTTTTCTGACAGTTATGTTTTTATACTCATTAAAGAGTTGGTTGTAATAATTTTATAAGCATCAAATTTTCATATTAAATGTACCCTAACTTTTTCTTGACGTTCAACATTGTCACTTATTAATCTTTGGCCTAGAAATATTTCGCTATTGGAACTTGTGGTCACTTCCTATTTAAGTTTCGAACACTTTTCATTCTAAAGCCAAATCAAGCCACAGAATTCTAATCCGGTTTCACAAATTCACATGCTTTAGTTGAATGGTAAATAGTTTTTACTAATGAGTTTCGTGGTGGTTATATTTAATTAAACATATTATATAATAGTTTCCTGATATTACCAGAAAAAAAGGTCATTAACCCTATCGCAGTCAGTGGCCCAAGTCCTAGAAACACCTTGTTCAAATGAAAATGAGTCAAAAACGAGGATGGACACCCCAGTGTTCGCGATGAGCTGCTGTTTGTAGTTATTACGCGGTTGATTGGATCGACACTGTAGGAAAGCTGCCACCGTTGCCACTCCAGAGTGATTAATTTGCGAAGGAAAAGTAATAAACACAAGTCGAACCCGAAAAGAGAAGAAATTAATGATTCCACCTTATCGTTCGCTCTTTTTTTTTTCTTCTTCTTCTTTTAAATAAGAGTTGGAAGAAATCAATAACAGGATTTAATTCGTTACTGAGACCTGCCTAAACTCTTAAGAGAAAATTATTTTCTTCTCCATGTAATAATATCAATATATTTTTATTTCGCAAGTAAATATCGCTCCAATATAGTCCTTATAATTAGTTAAAATCGTTGCAAAACGTAAGAATTTCACAACGTTATATGAATTCGTACAACTAAAATTCTTTAAACAAGTTATAATTTCAGCTTTAAAAACCAAGCATATCGTCTGAGATTAAATAAACATAGACTTACAAAGCAGAAAAAAAAAGAAAAGAAAAAAAAAAACGGAGATGCGAACTTATAAGTCGATATTCTTCATAGGCTCATTGTGTATAATGTAATGTTAAGTTTCGCCATCTTTTATAAAAATTGAAAATAAATGATAATTATAGATAATAATTTCACGTTTTATAAAAAATATATAATATAAATAGTTGCGAATAATTTGTCAAAAAGAAATAATTTAATACAATACAATTAAGAATTTCAAATATTTATTAAGGTTGTTGTCTACAAATGTTGAGTATAGTAAAATTCTAAATATTTTCAACGGAAAACCCAATAATTTTTCTTAATAATTTGTACAACTTACAATAGATACATGATACTATGCACATTAACCTACAATAGAATACAAACTTACAATAGTTTTGTTCTGGAATAAGATTTATTAATTTAAAATGTTTTGATGTACCTTTATATGTTTAAATATACTGTAAAGTAAGAAATCTATCACAATATTTTGAGCAAACGATAAGATAAATTGTAAGTTTATAGAATAGTTTTCTCATTTTTAATTTTTATATAAAAATTAGAAAAAAGTTTTAGAAACTAACAATTATTCGCTTCGAATATTGTATTCTTTTTCCTGAGTAAGAAAATGAGAACAATATTTTCAACAAACGATTTCTATAAATTGTGGGTTTCTGGATTTTTTTTATTTTCCTAAAAAAATTGTCTAATTTTTAACTTTCGAAGTTGAATGAAATCAGACGCATGAACCAAAAAGATAAACAACTAAACAATTTGGATGTTTGAGTGACAGTTTATTCGGCAACATTAATTTGTGAGAAAAATTTAAATTATTTATTTCTTGTTAAAAATAAAGGATCATTTCTTTTAACTCTTAACTTTCATTTGTAATTTATTGAAGAATTTTTTAAAAATAAAACAAGTCTTTCTCCAAAATTAAACGGCCGAAAGAGACTGCAGAATTTGACACAATTCAAAGAAATAATGAATTCAATTAATGCATCAGTACCCGATTTCGAAAGATATTGTCGCATTCCTTAGGAATTGCGTAAATTTTCTCAAGGTAAGACACCGTTTTAAGTATCATTCCTATCTGATAACAAAGAGGTTTCTTCACAAAAAGAACAAGCCCGAAGCATTATTTGTATGATAAAAATACACTCTGATATAAAATTTATCTTAAGAAAAACAACGATAATATTTATGACAAGAACTCACATTTTATCATGGGATGTTTTGAAAAAACCAACAGCTAAAATATAGCTGCAGTTAAAATTATAATAGGACAGAAAAAAAATTGGATGCAAGAAGTTTTTTTGAAAAAAAAATTGTAATTCAATTTGTAATAACATTGTTAGACAATAGCCAAAATAATTAAGCAACTAAATACTTTTAGAAATTTAAAATACGCAGAACGGATCTATATTATTTAGATTAAAGCACAGAAACTATGCAAAATAGTTCTGCATACAAAAATTCAATGATTTATCAATTCAATTTATAAAATATCATTTAATTTCCATTTAATTTATAAAACATTTAATTTAAATGCATGATTCATTCATTTAAACATTGCGTTTATATGGATCTAAAAAACGCATACTTTTTGAATTTTAACGATCTCTCTACTCTTTTACCGATCTCTTCTCTCTAGTAGAAGAGATCGTTTGAATTTTAATGATCTCTTCTACTATGGTACTTAACTCTACCATATAAGTTTCAGACATATTTTCCTAATATGCAAAAAACACATATAATGTAAGGTCTTGCAATCATAACATGCTTAGTTTCATTAAATAATGGCTTCTCACTGAAAAAAAAAAAACGTTTTTTTTTTTTTTTTTGAATTTTAACGAATACTTCCACGATGCCATACAAGTTTTAGGGAAATTTTCTTAACCAGTGAAAAAACACAGATAATGCACTATGTTATAAAATTCAATACCATAATCGTCACATATCTTTCTTTGATTCATTTATTTATTTTTTTATTGGTAAAAATTTGCGAGGAAGAGGAAAAAAAACTTAATACAGGCAGCTGTAGCTTTCAGATGAACTTAGCAATGATATGAAGAAATTGCGGCGATAGCTATCTGTGTTGTTTGTTTACTCGCAAATTTATCCTCACAATGCATAAACATAAAGATTGCAAAATTTTCAATTTTGCATAACTTTATTTCAAACATGATAGTCAAATTTAGAAGGAAGGAAAAGAAATCACCATATCTAGAATAAACAATTAAAATTATGACTTTTACAAAACATCTATAAAAAAGTTCAGTTTCTTTAAGGGAAAATAGAAAAGAAAAAAAGAAAGTCTGCCATTTTAACTTAAATTTTTATCTGTTCCCCATATTTAATGTCAGCCTTTTGTATTTTACTGTATTTGTATTTAGTTTACTATGTTTCCTATTCTATTACTTTTATGCATTTGATTGTATTTTACTTTGTGAAACTCCAATCCATAGACTATAAGTTAATCAGAATATTGTATTTTCAGTTTGCTAGCTGTAAATATCACATCAACATATAGTTTTTTTCGTGCAAAAGAAACCAATAATAACGCTTAAAAAACACAAGACAGTAAGCAAAAGCATTAAAATTACAAAAACAAACAAGAAGAATATGTTGCAATACATAAATATTCGAAGATATTTTTACAAATAAATAAATATAAACGGAGCAAAACGTGAAAAAAATTGCGCTAAAATTAAGTTTTATGTGGTGCTGTTCTATAAACAAACTTAGCTGTCTTATTTCTGAGCATTGTGGCTGATAATTGACATTCATAATAATCTTAGAAATTTCATAGTCAACTTCAACATTGAATACAGTTTAAATTAACATTAGACATCAAGAAAATGTCAACTTCAAAGTGCAATTTAATATCTGCTTCAAAGTGCAAACATTCAAATTGATGAATATTTCCTTGTTCAGGGTATTCCTATCTCATCAATTAAACGCCCTCGAATCATTGCAACCCATTTCGAAACTTTCTTCGTAACCACATGCCAGGTGTGTGGGGAAGAAGAAAACGACAAGCCGTCTTTCCAGAACCGAAAAAAGATCAGCCCTATAGCAGAAACACACTTGCAGGAAGGAAGAAGAACAAGAAGAGGATGGATAGTTTCCTATAGGAGTGGATTGCAAGAGGCAAGGGAAGGAGAACGTTGCTGGAGGCTGCGAATTCTCCTCCTTTACAGTACAATCACCCTTACTCTAACCCAAATACATCGTAGACGGGTCCTACTTAGAAGTGACGAATCTTTACCAGTTTTGAGTGAAAGATTACAATCGCATACTAATATCCATATCATTTTTTACTACATATATTGACAGATGACTTTTTTGATCACCTTAGGGTCCTCAAGAGAAATTGAGCATTATCAGATGCTGACCAGGATTTGCAAAATGAATCAATTTTTAATGATATCACCCAAAGAAAAATAAATATGGAGGTCGAGAAAGTTTATTATTAGAAGATTCACATTTAAATGAATATTGGATCAATGAGTACGGATCTATGAAACTATATGCATAAAAAATGGTTATTCGATTGGTAGTAATTATTCTTTATCGTTTTCTTACTTAAATATACTTATAATTTGTATTACCAAAAAACATACCCATAAATTTTGTATAAAATAACTAATGCGAACAACCTACAAAATGTTAGTGACAACAAGACCTTACAAATTAAAAAGAATATAAAAAGAATATATACCTATTTTCTTTCTTTTTTTCCCCATTTGCAAATGAGTTTCCCGCGTATTTTTACAGAGCTTAGAAGAAGTGTAATTAGTTAACGTAAGAGTTAAAGTTATTGTTCACCCAGTAAGGAATACGTTAAAAATAGTTTTCAAGCTTAATCCAGCGTATATATTCTTGATAAATTTGTATTTAAATTATCTAATATTGATATAAAATTGAAACGAATTTTTTTAAAAAACAAAACCTCAAAGTTAAGAAAGAACGATTTTAAAATAACGCAAAATTTATTAAATCGTTTGCTCAAAAATTATTATTTTTTTTACAACTTTTTGTCATAAAAGAAAAAAGAATTTTGCTTTAGTGTTAAATTTATTTTTACCAGTAGTCTTATGTTTTTTTAAAAATATTATAAATTTAATTTTGATACATTTGTTATAGAAAATGTGAACATAATGACCAATTCGTAAGATAACATCTTCTAGAAATCATTTTGTATATACAAATTTTTATATATTTTTTCTTCTTAGCGAATTTGCCTTAACTGTTAGATTAATAAATCTATTTTTAGAGCATTTATTTTTTTACTTCATATCGATAAGTTTGTTTTTGGAATTCTTTCATCTCAAACTCATTTTCAATAGCAATTTTATTTTTAGTAATATACGCACATTATAAAGAATAATTTTTATATTAGGATAATTAATCCTTACTTCGAAATATTATTACGGAAAAAAATGTGTCCTGACGAGAATCTTTACTTTTATATATATACAAAATTTATTTTCTATTACGGTATTGATGTTTTTTGAACAATACGAATAAAAAAAGATTTAAATAAGATTGAATACATATATATATGAAAAAAGAATTGGCAGAAGATTTTCCCACTGTGGGAAAATAAACACAATAAGCAGAAAAAAAGAGAGTTTTGTTTGTCGAAGATGATTTGCTGGAGTTCGAAAACTGCCAATTCGCAGAAGTGAAAAATAATTGTAATAATAACGCTTCTTTTCTTTAAAAATAGTTCTATTATTCAGCCTCAGCGCTTGTAAACGTGGTTAGAGTAGGTGAAAGGGACAGAAAACGTGTTATCGCAGAATGTTTGTGGCAATCCATTTCTTTTTGTCAGGTGGCAACTCATTTTTACGGCGTTTTTAAAAAAGGATTAAATCATCTGTATGCAATCAAACGCTTTCATGAGAGGCGTTCGTGTTGTAGTGAATGCTTAAGTATACTGTAACTCGTTCCGGGTCTTTTTTTTATTTTTAAAAAATTAATAGATAAATTTTAAATCAAACATATCTTAATATAAAAAGAATTAAACTCAAGGCGTGACAGTATTTATAAACCCTCTATAGTTCTAAATTTATTTTTCTTTACATGCAGTTAAGTTAATTGAAATCATTTAAAAAATACAAATAAAGCTATAAAACGTGAATAACAATAAAAAAGAACTTAACACTGGAAAGATTGAAACTTAGTATATACCTATATTGCCCAAAAGCAGTCAAAATGACTGGATTGTAAAAAAATAAATAATGTATATAGAAATTTGTTTAAAATTAATTTTTTATATTATTTACAGTAATATAACAAGTTATTAGTAAATATTAACTACAAAAAAATTTTATGTTGTGCAAAATTCTGAGAAATTGCGTCATTATATACACCATTGTTTTTCTAATTGAAATTAAAAGCAGTCAAAATGACTTCCTTAGGCAATCTAGAGTTAATTTCGATGGTATATCAGAGTAAACTAAATTTGATTAATAAAAAGATCATTGCATATTACTCAGGGTTTATAAAGTTATAAGAATTTATACTAAAAAAATTCAGATTTGAAACAATAGAGGTAGCTCCAAACTTTTGTGAACGGTCCTGTTTTTGTGAATATGTGAAAATAAGGTCCAGAAAAAAAAAACCCACATCTTTCAATAAAATTTTTTTTATGTATTTGCTTTTGGTAGTAAGATATTCCAAGCATAGATACATATTTACAAAATATTTTTTGACAAAAATACATTAATTTTATATTATTACGTTCGGTACAAAGCCATGAAATCCCATCGATAGATTATTTTTATTTTCAGAAAAAAATTCAATTAAAATTTTTATTTAAACCGAATGATAGTTTTCTACGCAATAAAGAATTGGAAATATTATCATCTAGAGTTCAAGCTTTTCTATGCAAGTGATTTGAAAAACACTTTCTCTCAGTAAGGTTTTTAATTAAAAAAAACATCTTTCTCTAAGCAAGGTTTTCAATTAAAAAATATTTCTCTGCTCAAGGTTTTCAATTAAAAAAAATTAAAAAATATTTCTCTGCTCAAGGTTTTCAATTAAAAAAAAACACACTTTTACTCTAAGCAAGGTTTTTAATAAGAAAAAAAAGGTCTCTCTACGTAAGGTTTTTAAATTAAAAAAAAAAAAAGCGATACACGCGTTAAGAAAAAACTAATTAAAG
Organism: Parasteatoda tepidariorum; assembly: GCF_043381705.1. Classification (NCBI taxonomy): domain Eukaryota; kingdom Metazoa; phylum Arthropoda; class Arachnida; order Araneae; family Theridiidae; genus Parasteatoda; species Parasteatoda tepidariorum. Next base: position 80,963,564 of record NC_092211.1, read on the forward strand.
TAAAAATAATTATTTTAATGAAATTGAAAATATGCTACTCTCTTCAATTTTTTAAAAATTCGAGTGCCTGTTAATGGACGTAATTTTTGGAATACGACTGGATAAATAATTTCTTGAAAAGTCTATAAGAAAATTTCAATTAACCAATTAAATAATATTAAAATTTTGCGTGCTATGATTTTTTAGAGTAGATATTGATATTTCTAAGACATAAATGAACATTTCTATAGAATAGAATGATCTATTTAGTTATGAATCCATTTTATGGTTTCGCTATTAAGTTAGACGATGAATGTTGAATTTGAAATGTCTATTCAACATCAAATTCTCAAAAGTAATTTAATTTATGTACTGACTATAATTTTCTGTTGAGATTCCCAAAATTTATTATATATAACTACCATAATTTCCCGTTTTACGAAAATAAATTTAATTTTAACGGAACGATTTATATTTCATTCTATCGATCACAACTGAATAATAAAGAGCATACAGATAAGAAAACGTGTTAGCATCTGAAACTTTCATTGTTTTTAGAAGAAATTTTTTGTATCAGGAAAGAGTTTAATCGAAATAATATCAGGGGATGCATAATTAGTTTTTACCCCATCTTTACACATAACTGTAGATCGCACGGACGATTCCTTGGAAAGTAAGTAGTCTCCAATCGTAATTTTAAGGTTAAAAAATCATTAACAAATGAAAATAACTACTTCATTAAAAAAAAATTATTTTAACGTGAAATTAAAAGGAAATACATATTACTCCATAGGTATGTTATCAACTTACAGGTAGATATTGCCTAGGGAAATTTTACAAGTAATACCTAACGATTTAATTTTAAATAGCTAAATAAAATTATCCAATTATAAAAACTACACCCAGCAAAACAATCGTGTGGGAGTTTCAACTCTTTTTTACTTCGAATTTTCAAATAAAAACAAATGTGAATGTTCTTCTAAAATAAATAAACATTTTGAATGAAATATAAAGAAATCGACTTACGTTTCCAATGAAGTAATCCAGTCATGATTTAGAAATCTGTTACTTATGCTTGTTTATTTAATTTCGTAAATAAAAATCCTTTTCAGCAAAAACACTTTTATAAATCAAGAGAAACGACTGATGCCAAACTTGAAAACAAATTAAAAAATTATTCAATTTTTCAGCAGACGATACCAATTAACGGTAAATTTTTCACTTCGTAATATTTCAATTGATCAGTAGTTCCAATTACTCACGCACAAGAAAAACAAGAACCACAACAAAAACCCGTGCGCGCGCTAAAAACAAGAACTTTTTTCTACCTGTACCCGCGAACGAACGGACGAACGATTTCAACCGTCTACTTTCGTCAAGCACGAATCTCTAAATATGAAAAGGTAGACAGCGACTCGAAAGTTGAGTTTCATCCCCCCTTCCTGCCAATTCCCCCGCCAACATTTTTTATTGATGGTTTTGATGATGTTTCTCTCAGTCTCTCTCGCTTCACTACCTCCCCTCTCAGCTTCCGATGACGTTTAGTGTCGTCTTTAGATCCTATTGGCTAAAAGATAGTAAATTGCAATCCTCTAGTTATTATTTTCATTTTTGTTCTACTCTCGGAATTATGAATTTGTTTGGCAGTTTATCTCAATTTTTGGCGGAAGATTTATTAATTATATATTTGATAGTTAACAGTTGAATGCTTCAATAGTTGTCAGCGATGCATTCATTATCATTAATTTAGATAAACAATGTAACTAATAATGTCACGAAGTTTCTTTTTATATTTTAAATTTATAAAATTTAGTTAGTTTAGTTAAAATTTAGTCGAAGTTAGGTTGAACACAATAACGTTAGGTAAATAAATATATATGCATGCCCAAAGGGGAGAAAAATTTCAAAATTGCCAAAAATATCAAAAATATGCCTACGAAATGTTTGAATGGTCCTGTACGTTAAAGAAACAATTAATGAAAAAGACATTTAGAACTACATTATAACTAAGGTAGCACAAAATCGGTAAAAATTCAAAAATCTAATCCTGCCAAAAACAAGTAAATTAATGATATCTTGATTACTTTTAATATCCGATGTTTTGTATTTTAAAAGTTCTAAAAGCGTCTGTTTATTACTTTTTTAAAAATTATTTACACAAACACAAGAAATTACTTATGTTAAAATTTTATATAAATTACAAACACAAAGTTAGCTTTTGTTCATATCTTTCATATCTTTAAAATATGAATTCTAATGAATGAATATAAACAAATGTGAATTTTAAGACATTCTTCAAAGTTTAAATTACAATTTTCAGCAAATAATTTAAGTCACATAAATGATTTTAAAATTTTAATACATTTTAATGTTTACACTATTTTAATAAAAGTTTAGGTCAAATAGTCACGAGAAAACTTTTTTTGTGAATGATATTTTAAGTAGATAAAATGTCGCTTAGACAAATTCTCACGTTGGCAAAATATCTTTTTGAAATGACATATTTTAAATGATCTCATTCATTCTTTTTCCTCTTCTTTTTTAAAATACCAACATGCCTATTATAATTATTAATATCTTTCAAGCGAAAAAAAATTATCTTTCAACATGGAAATTAATAAATTTTTAATAGTAAAAAAAATAAATAAAACTAAAAAAAAACTAAAGAAAGAAAAATAAAAAAGAAACAATGTTTTGTTATTATTAATTAATTTTTCTTTAGTTTTCTTTTGCAACTTATGCTGCAGTATGCCGTCCAGATTAATTTTATATTCAAAAATATTTTAAAAATTATTCATTTACCTGAAAAATCAAAATAAAACAATATGCTTATTGCGTTTAAACTTCAAAGAATTAAAGAAATCTAACCATGCATGTGCATCTCCCATGTCAGAATAGCAACACAAGCAATTTGAATTTTGCTGTAATAGTCCAGTCTTAAGAGCAATTACTTTGTTTAATCATTTTGAGTATACGTAATATGTTTGTTTACATACTTTGTAATAAAGGACTCGGTGGTAATTGTATGCTGAACTGGGCAGTTTATCAATAAAATTTCGGTAAATGAATTTAATTAATTTATTTAATTACTTATGGTTTTATTTGGTTATTTACTTATTATATTATTTGGGGTTCTTGTTTATTTATCTTTTATTTATTAAAATAAAAACAGTTGAATTTACTGTTTTTTTCATCGAAAAATTTATGGCCCGCACCAATTGAAATAGATAAATATAAAAATTCCTATGGTTGTTTGTAAGAAATGATAAATGATAAGTTATTTATTATTTTATTTATTTATTTGTTAAAATAAAATAATAAGAAAAACTTAAAATAAAAACAGTTGAATCTATTGTTTTCTTCATTGACGACTTTATGATCTGCGCCGACGAAATAGATAAGTACCAAATTTTTATGGTTGCTTGCAAGAAATCATATTTGACATAAAACAGAAGAAGAAAAAAACAAATTTTTTTAGGTAAGACTACCAAGAAGAGATTTCAAATTGTGCGCATCCACAAACGAATGGCCCCACAAACAATTTGGTTTTTGCTTGTTTTAAATCCTTCTCTTCGAATCTACCTTTTTTTGCTATAACGACTTTGCGCAAATAGATTTTGTATATACTTTGTAATAAATGGCGCAGTGCTAATTGTATGTCAAACTAGGAAGCTGATCTATATCGGTTCACCGGTGCATTTAGCTAATTTATTTATTTTTTATTCATTAAAATAAAAAAAGCTTGACAAATATGCTGTTGAATTTACTATTTTTTTTCATTGACTACTTTATGACCTGCACCGGCGAAAGTACCAAAATTTCTGTAGTTGTTTGTGAGAAATAATATTTGACATAATTTTTTTTTCTTCTTTTTTTTCGTAAAACTACAAAGAAGCGCAAGATTTCAAATTCCGCGCTTCCACAAACGAACAGTCTTTCAAACAATTTGGCTTTTGTTTGTTAAATCCCTCTCTCCGAATCTACCTTTTTTTTGTTGTTGTTATAATGATTTGGGTAATTAGTTTTTGTATACACTTTGTAATAAATGACGCAGTGCTAACTATAGGTCAATCTGGGAAGTCGAACTATAAAATCTCTTTGGTTGTTCCTCCCTTATTTATTGGTTGTAGTTCGAGGTCGGCCCCAATAATATTCGGAGCTAATTAAACTTAGAAGGAAAAATATTCTTAGCTCTCCTTATTTAAGCAATAGTGATAAAAAGCGGGACCAAAACAAAACGTGGAAGGGGGTTGGGGAACCTTCCTTCAAGTCTTCTCGTAATTTATATTGGTATTTTTTTCTTCCTTTCTCTTCTGCAATCATAATAACTGTACCTCACATAACAGTCTCTTGTATAACTGTCTCGGTAATACATGATATACTAGTGGGTAATAGAATAAATATACCACCCAGTTAATTTTCCATTTTTATGGAGTAATTAAGCTTTTAAGGAGACACGCTATATTAGAAACATCAAATTTTCGAAGAAATATTTTTCATCTTGAAAGTGAACTAGATTTATATTTGTTGCTTGGTATTGAATGTTTTATTACGTTATTAGTTTATTATAAAGCTGTTGAGCAGCCGACCCAATTCTCAGTTTACGGCTATCAATGTTCAACTCCATAGCCTTGTACTTTTTGAACCCAATCCAGAAAACAAGGGAACTCTTAGATCAAGCTTAGGAACGAACCACCTATCGTGGAAATTTTTTTGATGGAACTAACCCGGATTTGCGTTACGTGGAGAGGAAAGCCACGAAAACCCCGCCGGTGTGGGGATTTTAATCCATGAGCCGTCTCCCATTGAGAATATTTTATGTCAGCACTGTGATCGGTAGTTGGTTGTAGTTGTAGTTCATTTGCGCAGCTCTAAAGCTGCACAATGGATTATTGGCGACGGTCTGGGAAGCATCCCTGAGGATGATCCGAAGACATGCCATCACAATTTTGATCCTCTACAGAGGGGATAGCACTCCCGCTTCGGTAGCCCGACGACCTGGGCGCGAAGTCGAGGAGTTTACGGTAGAACAGTTTAACGAGGACCCATACCGTACACCCTCGGTCCCTACGCAGACTGATCCAAGTGGTCACCCACCCGCACACTGACAGTAGCCAGTGATGCTTGACTTCGATGATGTGCTGATGTCTTAACGATCAATCCACTGCTGTCGGTGGATTCATACTAAGTTGAGCATTTGAAATCCTTATAATAAATGGCAAACATAAAAATATCTGACATAAACTTTTTTTTTCAATGCAAAATGTTGCTCTTACTCTATCTCCTCACAGTCTTTCAAGATTGCTATTCAATCATTTCTATTTCTTAAAGATAAAAATGTTGTTAGATCAAAATTAAAAAGTCCAAAAAAGATCCCAAACTTTTCATTGAATTAATACATACTTAATTCCACAAACTTAGTTCCTGATTGTGCCGGGAAAAATTTTAAATCGAGGGAATAAAATTTGCAACTTCACCGACAATTTTTTTACTCCTGTTAATAAAAACCTTTTCGATATTTTTTAATCAAAGAGATTATTTAGTAATAACACGGAAAAATAATTTCTAACATGATTTTACAAGTATGATTTCATTATTTGAATTATATATGTTGATTGCAAACAGTTTTAACACAAACTTTATAAAGTAGTATTTACTGTTTTTTATAATTGATTGAAATACAGCTAATAAGTTAAATACTGTTTTGCTATAAAATATGATGTAAATGGGAAATATTATAAAACTACCTACTGTTCAATAAATGGTCACCTTATTTATTTTCATATCATTAATTTGGAATAATAATAATAAAAATTTTTTTTTTAAACAGTAATTAAGAAAGCGTGACAAATAATTATTACTGGTAAATATCGTCATTGGAAAAAAAAGCATGGTCAAAACTAGCAGAATATGGTAAAATTTACCGTGTTTCTGTCTCTGGGGAAACACCAAAAACTCGTTAATTTTCACCGAACCACTTTGGTAATGATTTTGGTAAAATTAACACTTTAATGTGTTTTTAAAGTAGGTGGTAAAATTTAGCAATTTTTAACATGTTACTCTAGAGCATGACTTGAAAACTATTTAACTGGTTATATTTACTTTTCAGTTTTGAATTTTTTACTAATTGTGTGGTAATAAGAACGATAATTTTGAAAACCAGAATATCTATTAAACCTATACCATATGAACGGGAGAATTATCAAATCATCAGTCAGAAAACCTAATTTTTTAGATGATTATAAAATATTTGAATGATCCCTAATGTCTTCAAGTGATATTAGTTGAAATATTTACTCTACATAGCTAATATAATACTGTACCTCGGATAACATTAGTACGGATTTATCCAATCTCGATTCAGGAAGCTTTCATTTATTTAAAGTAATAAGAAAACATTTTTAAGTATCATACCTCAATTTCAAGTAAACATGAGATGAAGAAAAAGTACTCACCTAGAAGAAAGACAAATATATTTAAGTATTATCATACATATATATATATATATAAGAATATATAAAGATTATGGTTAAAATTACAAGAATATGGAAAATTTTACAGTATTTTTGATCTACGGGAACACCACAAAGATAGGTAAATTTTACTGAAGTGGAGTTTTGATGAAGGTAACAATTAAATATAGTTTAATAATATGTGATAAAATTTGGCAAATGTGGTAAGTTTTGGTGATTTTATCATTAGATCTTAGAGCATGGCATAAAAACCATTAATTCGGTTGGATTTAATTTTCAGTTTTGTATATTTTACTAAATATGTGGTAATATGTGGTTTACTAAATATGTGCTTTTCAGAATTTCTGATATACCGTTACCATATAAACGGAAAAATTAATTATTTACAATTCTTTTTTATCAGAAATGTTATTACCATACAGTAGGTTAATTTTACCCGAATTTTTCTTCGTGTATATATATATATATATATACAGCAATATGCAACGAANCGAGGAGGAAAAAAACACGAAGAAAATTAAGAAAAACAATAAGTTTTATTTACTGCGCATAAGCTGCAAGTAAATAGAAATCATAAAATAAGTTCAAAATGTAGAGAAATCATGGAAAAAATTACAAAACAATGAAAAAAAGGGGGGGAAATAAAAATAATGAGAAACTGGAAAAAAAATCCGAAAAAAATGAAAAACATTAATAGAAATCTTTCATGTAAAATACCATGACTTTTTTATGTTAAAAAACACAATTTGAAAAAAAAAATCGATACTTATCGAAGTGATGCTGATTCAAATAAATGAATTCAGGTCAAACTTTTAAGGTTCCAAAACTAAGATTAATTAGAAAAGGAAAGACACAAAAGTAGTTTGAAGTTTATTCAAAAATATTTTGCTATTTACTTTGCAATAAATATTTTAAAAAACTGTGTAACGCCGATTAGTGCTGGGCAATATTAGACTTCCACTATTGCACAAAAAAAAAAAAAAAAAAAATTCAAGATACACCACGTTTTTTTTCCAGGTTAACATATTGACACAATACCCATATCAAATACTATTAACACTCACGATACTATCATACTCCGTATTTATCGTTACCAAAAATATTCATGATTTTGTTGTATTCTGTAACTATCAACATTATCACTATAATAATGATCTTAATATTTTCTTTCATTTAATAATTATTGTATGTTACATATTTGTGGTGCGATATGTATTTAAGATGTATCTCGAAAATACAATTACTCGGTTCTAGTTTATTTTTTACACTGACTCAGAGCTTTACCGTAATCGATATTTATTTTTATTAATAACGAATGTAATATCATTGTTGTCGATAATTATCATATATTCCATATTAATCGTAAAGCATGCTATTCACAATTTATCTCCATGTTATATGACCAGCCCATACTTCACAAAGATATACAGTTTTACTTCAAAATATATAAGTATTGCTTGATGACATATTTCACAATAAGACAAACAAGTTTTTCATTAAAACGAAATTTTATTTTTAACTATTTCAAGTATTCAAAACCGGAACGTTTCTTCTTTTTTCACCCTTTTGTTCCGAAAGTTCTACTTTTGCATAGCTAATGAATTGCACGTGTTGAATTGCACCGCTTGACCTAAACTGTCTTCGTGTCAACTCGTGTGACAAAACTGGCCCGAGAAATCTTGCGGACGGCGATCACGTAAGGAAGGCTGATCCCGGACCTATTGTTTTTGTAGAAATTAGCATACTCATTTGTAAGACTATATTTAAGAAATGCAACTGAACGTTTGTTTTTAATTCGATAACTTTTCTTGAGAAAAATTTGAGGCAATATTTCATAAAATAAAATTAAAAGAAATATGAAAGTTAACAAATTATCCTTACAATAAAGTTATGAGCTACAGGGGTTTCCAACTTACATGAGGCCGAGGGCAGTAATTAAAACATCAGTCAAATGGCGGGCCGCAACTTTTATGTTTGAAGGAACATTAAATATTATCGTCAGATTTTTATCAAGTTGTACAAAACAAACGTATTGAATTACAAATTAAAATAAGCAGTAGATTTTTAAGCAACATACAGGATTAATTTCGTATTTGAATAAATATTTTCTTGGATGCAAAACCTGAGAAATAAATTTTTTTGAACCGTTGGTTTGTTAAATTTCACAGAAACGAAGAAATTATTTTTTTTTAACGGACGAAAAGTATTTTAAACCCATATAGAATTTTTACGAAAATTGTCCGCGAAAAATGACAACTAATATATTTTAGTTCACGGGCCACAAAAAAAGGCTTCGCTTGCCGGCAGTTGGTAACCACTGAGCTAGAACATCCTAACAGAAAAATGTTCGTTTTAATTACGGGGTTTCTCCGTATATTTTACGGCTTAAAACTGTTTTGCAGACAAAACAGTTTTTTTTCCTAAACGGGTTAAAACCATCAGTTCAAATTCTAGCAGTTCTTCGTGCAGTTTTGTTTACCGTATTATAACTTAACCTTTTCTCAAATCATTTTACGATTATTTTATCTATTTTCTCTTACTTTTTACACTTAACCCTTCCGCTACGGCAGTTAACTTCAATGAAGTGATCACCCCTCCACTGACAATCTTACTAAGATAGTAGCAAATTTGAACCGAATTACGGTTCAACAAGACCTAAAATTTATAGCAGTTAATAGAAATTCTGTGATTCTTTTGCGCGACTTATAATGAAAAACATAATTTTTTTCTTATCACATTCGGGTGTTTTGCTTACGTTTTAGCAGAAAACACGCAGAACCTTTTACAATCATTTGTGGGCAACATTTCTCTGTTAATTCCTCGGACAAGCAAAATAAAACTGTTTTTTAAGCAATTAAAATCAAGCTAAAATTTTGCCTATTAACTGATATTATTTTATAACCAAATAACAAGTATAAAACTGCTCTTAAATTATGCGAAATATTAAAAAGACATTTGGATATTTAAATATTGATAATAGAATTTCTATAAATTTTTAGAAATTTAAATATTGAATAATTTTTAAATAATTGCAATCGTTTTTCTTATTGCAAACCAAAATAATACAATATAAAGATGATAATAATTCGATAACTCTAAATTTTAAAGATCCTGCACATATTTTTAGTATATTTTTGCCAAAGAATAGTAATCTTATTAACAATCTCATTTATCAAACCTTTATGGGCACTTAAAAATCAATTCTTAATTTTCTTCTTAAAATTTCTAAACTGCACCTCATTTAAAATAATAGGAGAGAATTTTAGAATGTCTTCTATGCATCATCACAAACATTAATTGCATTTTAATTTCTATGCTAATGAATCTAGATTCAGTTCCATATTTATAAATGGCGCCATAATAAATCACACAGGAGGTTACCTATAAGCTTATCACTGCTGATTAGGAAAGTGGATAATTCTGTTCTATATCCCAACTCAGTGAAAAGGTAATAAAAATGAGTCAGTAAAAAAAATATTAAAACTGATAACAGAACTGCAGAATAAAACAACAAAACTGAGTAGGTTCTTAAAAGTTATGACTAACATTAGTATATTTTTATGTCATACCTAGTAAAAAAAAATAAATAAATAAGAATTAAACATAGAACTAATTTTTTTTTCTTTCTTCAAGAATTTCGAATTTATCACTTTAGCATCAACAAAGTTAATAAAAAATAATAAAGTTTACTGCTTTTTAGATTAAATATGATACAACTTGAGAGGAAAGAATTCTGTTTTATTGGCTCCTGAAAGTCTGTTCTCAAACAGAATACGAGGTAACGACAGATAAAAACTGATGTATGCATATATATAAGATCACCTTCGTAATTTTATTCTAAAAAGTACTAAACGGAATTTTTTACAATAATATTTAATGTTATGGAACAAATTTGAAAAGTATCCAAGAGAACAACCTTGAAACATTTTTGAACAAAAAAAAAAAATTAATTTAAAATCTGTTCAATTTAGGGGCTAGATTACACTGGGGAACAATTTTTTCTTTCTGTTGCATGAAATTTTTTTAACAGATCTTAGATACTTTTGTATCGCTGATTTCAAATCTGCAATTGGTTTCTCTCTCCAAGCTGCAGTTTCTTTCAATGATATTTTTAGTCAATTTTTTGTCGAAATGTACAAGTTTAAAAACGTTATGCATAACAGAAAGGAGCGTAAATGTTGCTGCAAACTTCTAGGAGAGTTAGGGAGCATTATCTGGATTAACACTGCATAGGAACCCATGCCAGGAAATATCTCCATACGCTGCTAGGGGCGCTTCCCCTATTATGAACTGTTTCTTCGTGTGCCCCGGAAAAAATCATAAACGATGGTGTTTTCTACACTAGGGAGTGCTGTTGGTTATTCACCACCTATTACTGTATCCGGTGAACTTTAATGCCATAAGGCTCAACATGTCAAGAATGGACATAGTACTTAATTAAAAGATAGTAAATAGTGAACTTGTAGATACCTAATAAATATAAATGGGGAAAAGAAAACAAATATGTGGTTTGTGAGGTAAAAAACAACAACAACTTAAAATCAATATTATAATAAAAATCGTTATAAAACACTTATTACCTTGCCAACAATGTGCAAATTTCGAAATTTAAATCTAAATTATAATTTGCAAAATAAGCTTTGTCTCGCTATTCCAATTAAATACTAACACTACAAGTAGCAAGAGCAATACGCAAGTACTAATATACAAGTCAAAGTAAGCCAAATCAGGACTGCCAAAAAAGCGACTTCTTTCTAAACACAACAAATGTCGCCAACAATATATCAATGAATAACTGAAATTTTTTTTTCACTTTAAACTAACTAGAATAATTTATTATCCTTAATATCTTATGAAAAGCAACAGATTGCAGCTTAGAAATTATATTATTTACTTCTTTTAATGAAAACAAAATTATCAGTTTGAGAATATTGCCACTATAGTAAGCAGTTGTAAGCCGTCTGACCGGAAGTTATGAAGATAAGGAGCTCGAGATTTATTTTTGTTTACATTTGTATAAGAAATAATTTCCATAGATAAGTACCCCTAGCCACGTATGACGACATTTCAGAGCATGGGCTTCTACGCAATTTTAATCCACATGATGTGCCCTAACTCTTCTAGAAGTTCGTAGAAATATTTATGTGACCTCTTATTATATATTTATGTGACCTCTTATTATATAAACCAAAAATTTCATTAAAAAAATTTTAGCTTAAGAAGCAAATCTAATTTCAGACATGATACTCCCAAATCCGTATTAGATAAAATCGAGAATTTGTATAAACGCAACAGAAAATTTGTTCCTCTGTGTTATTAAAATATTTTTGAATGGAAATAAATGAATTAAAAAAATAATTGAACACACTAACATTATGCATTACAAAATATTACTGTCAAGTTGGACTTGAATATATAAGCAAATGCTAGTGTCAACGATTCGATGTTCTACGAGAGATTATATTTAGAAATAATATTTTATTAAATACTTATAATTAACGAATAATTTGAAATTTTAAATAATTGATGTCAATACATTTATAATTTCAAATTAATAAGCATTTTTTGAAGCTTCATCAAATGTTTGATGTGCTTCTAATCATAAGATTTTTGTGAAATTCGCTGGATTCTCATTGAATGGGGTCTAGTTGGCGCGGTTCTGGTTGTTTAACCATATTCTGGTTGTTTTCTTATTCAGTAAAAACAGTCAATAAACGATTTGCTTTTCACTGTTAGCAATTTAAATACCGTCTTTTTCATAATTCTCTGATTTTTTGATTAAATATGATAACATAAAATTAGGGGTTACGGTAGCCGAGTGGTTAGAGTATTGGACTCCGTTAAGAAGGGGTCGGGTTTCGATCCTCGAGTCCGCTAAGATCCACCGAGTACACATGCTCGTAAAATCTGTGGAATCAAAAGTCTCGGTCGCTGATCAGTAACATGGGCATAGGGCTCTGGGGAAAATTTCATTCCCCTTCATATCTATGACTAAATTGAGAAAGTGTTCTCACGAAGGAATGGTGTTACCATCTATCCATGGGGTTAAGCTAAGACGTACTTTTATCTTTGTGGTGCTCTCTTATCAAACAAAAGTCACACCTTCCTGACTTAATTCGTAAACGGCCAATGGCTGGCGATCTTAGCTTGTACAAATGCCATTAGAAACAACTATGAGCCATGAATTAAAATAAATTATTATTTAATAATTTTTTCTCAAAAATTTCTAACAGTGTGCTATTTTAGAGAAAATAAAAAAAAATTAAAAAAAAGACAGTGGTCACTATGACTAACATAACACCCTTATTTAATCTAACACCCATAACCCTTAATCTAACACCCTTACCTAATCTAAACACTCTTATTTAATAATGATCGCGATTTTTTTTGCTGGGATAGCCTGGTTCGTAGGACACTGGGTCCATGTCCAAGAGGTCGTGGGTTCGATCCCTGCCGGCCGAAGACTCCCCGTGTAGTAAATGGTGACTGATGCACGTTAAATCTGTCGAGACTCAAAGTCCTTCGTGTTCCCATAACAAATCAATACCTCTGGGGGTACTGAATTAGAGATTGATCGTTCGCTGATTCAGGTCAAAATTACGATCTGTGGATGAATGAATGGATGTATGAATTGCTCCGCCCTATAAACGGGTGTGACTTATGGGTATGGTAGAAGTCGAATTCTCGGCCATAGATGGAGCCACTGGAAAACAAGAACAATCGCACCCCCTCTGCCTAAAATGGCATACGCCAACAACAACATCACTATTTTTTTTTTAAATTGAATTTTGAAAGACGAACAAATCATATATGAAACAATATAGAGAATAAGAAACTGAAAAAGTTTTAAATGCGAATGTATCTGTTTAGAGAGTTTTTGATAAAACATGACCTGATTTTTCTTATAAAAAAATTTTTCACACGGAAGATTTATTAATAAATTACAATCGCTTAATTTGCTTACTTCCTAAATCTCCAATGTCAGAGTAAAAGAAAAACTACTGAAGCCAAAAAAAGAGAATGCATGTTCTTCAAAACGGAACAGATTAAATGTTTGTAATTCCTTTCATAAAATCACTCAATCAAAGTATGAGCAATAATGGTAAAAATTGATTTTATTTGCCCTTGTCTTTCGGATTTTTCATGTTTTAGTTTTGAAAGGATGTTACTTGTTGATGGGATTAAGGCTATATGATTGACAACTCAAAAAACTTAAAAAACTTCAAGGGTACAATCAGCTGAAGAAAAAGACAGTTCTTAATTATACTTTTTTACAATATGTAAGATAGGAAACATTTACATACTTTTAATATTTGGGCACTGATTTATGTACAACTAATTTTTATCTGAATGCGTTGAGTTTTATCTTATTAACTGATTTTTAATACAATAATTACAGTTCTGAAGTACATAATCATTCTTATGTGGCTGATGTTCAATATTCATGACATTTATATGATAGTGTCTAGTTTATGACTTCATGAATATGATTAAAAAATTCATGACGAATCTATGGAAATCAAGACGATTTGATGAATAAAACAATTTGTGACGTTTGAAATGTTAAAAATATCTTAATTACATAATTAAAACAGTTAACGGCGATTATATAGACATAAAAATTCTTGACAAATTTAAGAAATAAACTTGACTATTATGATATTGAAGCAATTTAGGAAACAAATAATTGACACTGTTAAAAAGGGTTTTTCGAAATTGAGCAAATATGCGCCGAAATAGCACCTAAACAAATAATAATCGAATTCAAAAAACCCATGTATTCAAAATTGGAACAGCATATACTTCTTTTTGAGTAAAATATCTCAAAATATAGTCTTAAGAGTGGAGGGTTGTTGTTGTTGTTGTTAATTTACGTCGCAGTAGAACTGCACAATGGGCTATCAAAAGTGGAGGGAAAAACGTGTGAGAGAGACATTCGTTGGTTGCTGACAGGATTCGAACCAAGAACTACCGCGTTCGTATTCGGATGCTCTAACCATCGTAGCTGTACTGGGAGAGTTAGAAAGCTTTATATTAGGGCCTCCGCAATAATGTATGATATGTACTAATTTCCAATTTATTTGATAAAAAGGGTTGTAATGTGGAAAATATGGCCCTTATAGCTTAAACCGGAGAGGTTTTAATTTCACATTTTGCCTATTCCGCTATATTCGCTATCTTCGCTCTTTTAAGCGAATGCAACATATGAAGTATCCTAACTTTAAAGTCATGAGTTGTACAACTAAGGTCAGAACATCCTTCTACGAAGCAGGTGGTGCCTTTTTTTTTCTTTTACAATTTGGGAGGCATTTTTGAAGTCACAATATTTAATAGTTTTTTTTTAAATTAGTTTTATTAATTATATTAATTTTATTATAATAATTTCGTAATATTAATGTTACCAAAAGTATAATTTTAAAGTATTCCCTTTATTTATTCCTGGTCCTCCATGATAAAACTTTTGGGATTTAAAAAAGTTGTTAACAGTACATTTTTAAGTATATTTGATAGCGGTTGTCATTATTAAGTAATCAATGATTTCAATTTATTGAAATCATTGATTACTTAATAATGATACTCGAAGTTTTTTAATTAATTTATAATTCAGGTGCTTTAATCGAAATATCTTGAAAATGTACAGTTTTTATACTTTTTTAATTATTTTGTTTCCAATGCCCACACATAATTGACATTCACCATTCAGATAACAGAAGGACAGATTTGTTGACCACTCTTTCAGGTGTACCCTATTAGGTGGGTCAACGTTGCCCCTACAGTCAGAAGGACAGATAGTTAACAGAAGAAAAGGAGAGAGCTTCCATGCCTTGTCCGAGATTCGAACCAGAAACCTTTCTCATAAAAGGTCAGCTTCCTGAACACCATACGGGACGGTCTGCACTTCTTTAATCATATATTGAAGGAAAGGGAAAAAAAATTACCAGATACACTCGCTTTCAAAATAAAGTGCCACTTGTCGCAATGACTATTGGCATTTTTTTGTAAATTTCAAGTGAGAAATCATTTAGCAAATTTCATACTTAAATTTTTTTCTTCCGTCATACATTAAATTTTGATCTTAAATTTTATAATCAAGTATTTAAGCTAGACAAATTTAACAACCGTACAACTTTACCAATTATTTAACTGCACTTATCAACATTTAATTTTTCAAAGATATTTTTTTTCCATTCAAATATTAGTTGAAGCACTTTTATTCAAATTCTTTAAAGTTCGAAGTTTTTAATCTTACCTTCACTCTTAAATTGAAGAAATGAAAAAATTACAAGCCACACCCGTATGATGTCAAAATTACTTCGCATTGACAAGTGGCACTTTTTTTCCGCGTAGAAATTTCAAGTGTGAAATTATTCAGTAAATAGATAATTACAGGGTTCGAAAGACGGCTGAGCATTGATCAAAGTAGAGCAGTCATTTTTTCCTCCGCCACAAATTCTTGCATCTTATGAACTGGGAAGAAAAAGAAACTGCAAATAATAATTATAATGCCTGAAACCAACGGTAAGAAATCGCTTTTTCAATGATTGAAAATGATTGATCATGACATGCTACAATTAACAAAAAATGAAAAAAAAAAATTTAAGAAAATTTAAGATAATTTCCTTAGAAATATGTTTTAAAATAAGAAATTTGAAGAAATTAAAAAGAGAGCTACGTTAAAGTAGAGGATGTTTTATTTATGAAATCTTAACAATTACACTTTAAATGAGGAATTTTTTTATTATTCTCGCTGGAATCTAGTTAAAAATATCTCCTTGATATTCGGTTTTTTTTAAAGTACCGTAAATTCTTTTTTCATTTAAAGATTTATCATCTTTAAATAACTATAAGTTTGTCCGAAAATAAAGGGTATAGTTTGAATTGATATGATGCCAATTTATTTCCGAATGCCAAAACGTGAAAAAATAATCACAAGTTTTTAATTCTAACACATTATTTTTTGACAAATGACTTTTTTTTAAAAAAGATGTAAATAATTATAATGGTGTTTCATTTGATTGTTATTTAATAGTAGCTATTAGAATGCTTATAATAATTAATGCTACGGCTTACACAAGAAAAAAAATTAAGCTAATATTTAAGGAATTAAATATTAGTTAATTCGGAAAGTTATCAATTAATACGTGTCGTTACGGTTACAATATTAGTTAAAGTTATGATTAAATTAAATAAAAACTAACATAAACATGAAAATAATCCCGCATTGTTTCATTTGTAAAACATGAAAAAATCACGAAGGATTTTTAAAATAAGTTTTTTTTCTAATCGTAATTGCCTATTTTAAAGGATTTTATAACTTTTTAGTTAATGGGGAAAAAGTTTCTAAGGTATTACTCGCCAATCGAGCAGAATTCCTTTTTAAAATTTACATTTTGTATTAAAAGTAAAAAGTTGGAGCAATACATTTAAAAAATATATATTCGCAGAAAAAAGTGAAATCCAGCAAAACCATTATAATTACATTAAAACCATATATAAGATTATATTAAAATTTCCCTCACACATATTTACTTGCGTATATATAAATGTCTTGTGACAAAAAAAGTTTAGTGTTTATTTATGAAATGTACGACACATTGAATCAAAGCATGAAATTTCAGTTTTGAAGGTATTATCTGGACAAAAAATTTTCAAAACCTCAATTTTCACAAAAATTATGAATAATTTTTAAATTATTCTGATTTTTTATATATTATATATTTATTTATAAGTATCGTATTAAATCTGATTTAAATTACATGATTAGGCATAATCATTTCACTTCTTCTCGAGTTACAAGCACCCAATTGTCATAATCTTTGTTAGAATAATATTTTTTGCTCACATAATTACAAATATTTCTCGAAATAATTTTCAGAAGATCGAACTCGTTTTTTTTTCTCTTTCAATCAAGTGGGTCTGCTTTTTAATTAACCGAAACTCATTAAATTTTTCCGACTCCGACACATGCAAAATTTTCTTCGCCACCGAAGATTGAAAAAAAAAATTGCAAAAATTTTTTTTTATTTTATAAATCTTTCCTTGAGGTGCTTTTGAGGTTGGCAGATGTAAAAAATACATCTGAGGTAGAAAATGAGGTTATGTTTTGCCCCGAAAATAACCTCATTAATAAACCTCAACTTTAATCTCCTTTACATCAATTTCAACCTCATACATCATTCAGAAATAATTTTAGTTTAGATTGGGTGAAATTATTCACACCTCAAATATACGTATTTGCCTGAAGTGTAGAAAAAATAATCCGTGCACCTCAAAAACAACCTCCCTAAGCTGTGTTGCTCGAAAGTAAATTTCAATCAACCTCAAATGTGAATAAAACAACTTCATACACCTTGGGAGGTTGATCTCTTAAGGTTGCTTTTGAAATCAACTTCGAATAAACCTCAAATCAACCGTGACACCTCAAATCTACCTCAAATAAACCTTAAAAGTACCATAAATTTTTGTAAAGGTTCATAGTTCAATCCAATCTCAAGACTCGATCAAATAATTTTTTTTCTTCCTGTTTTTCTTTCCAAACTGAAAATTAAATTATTTTTCAAAAAGTACTCGTTTCCACTTCCTTTCACGGCCTAAATGGGTTAAATATACTCTCCATGAAAATTATCGTCTGCTTCAAAGCAAGAAACAATGAATACCCTCTCCACTATCATTGTACCCAATTAACTTTCACTGAGACCGTAACTTGTCCTTTCTACCTTGTGTACACACAATTCCGAAGGCTTGGATGAAAGAGCAATCATCCTTCACAAAACTTTTATTTGTTCAAGACGTCATTGGGGTTAAGTTCTTTATTCAACTTATTATTGAATTAAAAAGGATTTTCCATGAACAAGAGATTCAAAAATTCAAAGGTCAGGTGAATTTAGCGACCCAGAATTTCTTTAATGTTAATAGAAGTTTTTTTTATTAAGTAATGTTTGCGTTGATGAATATTTTCTTCATAAACAGCGAGGTTAGGGTAAAGAAATTTTAATCAATTGCATGATATCATCGTTAATGTAATGTTGCTTATATGCAAAAAAAATGTTGACACATAATCTAAAACGCAAATTGCTAGTTTATTAAATTTTGGAGAAAAAAATTATGAAATTCGTTTTTAGTAATCAATGCATTAAAAAAGAATATTTCATAAAAACACTCTTAGGGTTGTTGATAGTACCTAAAAACCTTGTTTTATTCCTTAGTTAGTGTCGGTCAAAATGTGAGCAAATTATTTTGAGTTGAGTCATTAACCTATTACGAGAGTATAATTAGCTTTCTTTCAATAGAAATAATTTTTAATACAAGCAATGCCATTATTAAGTGAAAAAAATATAAAAGACTAAGATTACAGTAGTATTTTATTATAAAAAAAACGCCTATTTTTCAAATGTTTACGAAACCGAACAGAATAAAGTCTATATCAAGAATAATTTTTTATTTAAATATTTTGAATATTTTCGTAAACTTTAAAATGTTAATTGTTTATGAAAAATATTAGTGAATCAATTGAAATGATTTTCTCATTCAGAGGGTAATACGGTTTAAATTTTTTTATTTTATTTTGACTTTAAAAAAGTTGTTTATTTTATTTTATTTCATTTATTTTTAAATTTTCATCCTAGGTTCTGTTAAAAAAAATAGCACACATAATGTAATATATAAATTTGAAAATAAAATCTTGTTTAGTTAAAGTGAACTATTATTGGGATAGTTAATAAATTAGAAAACGGTAACTATTTTTGCTGTGGCGCTTTCTAACAATATTCTATTAAGTGTAACAATAAGTAAGTTCCAACAATATTCTATTAAGTGTAACAATAAGTAAGTTCTAACAATATTCCATTAAGTGTAACAATAAGTAAGTTCTAACAATATTCTATTAAGTGTAGATTCTAAAGAAACTGAATTTATCTTAGTTTCTTTCCAATCTTTCACAGTTACAAATTCTGAAGCTTAACCACAAAATTTTGGAAAAAAAGGTTTTTAACCTGAATTTACTAAACATTCATCTAACAAATTACCGACCTTTGCTAGTTTTACAAGCTTGAGTTGTTGTCTTAGCTATTTAACATCCTGAAGATTGTAAGTTTACCTTCTATATTTTGCTAAAAGTTTAAGAGTTATTCCATAATAATTTATGCTAATTTGTTAAAAACAAATAAGAAACTAATTCTTGTAGTCTAGTGATTAGTAAACACAATGATACTGATTTAAGTTAGGTTAATGAGGGTTAAAATTTTGCTTTCAAGCAAGTATCAACAAGCATTGTACGAGGGTTGTTTTTTTAAGTAAAGGCCGATTTGTTGTGTACACTAATAGGTGACGCGTGCGTCGCAACGAGTGCTTGCGTCGTGTCCCGTCATTCCATAGGAACAACTGTGCAAAGTTGCAACTGTGTAGATAAACTGTACGGGCAGTTCTGTGTCTTAAAAATGTTCGAATTTAACAAATCGTCCACCACGCGCGAGATACGGTCAGTGATTGATGCGTTTTTAGTCGGCAAAAACCTGTCTGATGCATACATTCACTGGCAGACATGTGAAGTGGCAAAATTCTCTGTCATGCTGACAGGGAATTTTGCTACTCTATGACAATAACTCTCTCTGCAGCTCATATTCCAGCTTTAGTGAACTCTTTTGGTTGGGAAGTTTTTGACCACCATCCCTACAGTCCAGATCTTGCGCTGACTGATTTTAATCTTTTTCGATATTTCAAACATTATTTTGGCGGCAATCACTACAGCGATGACGAATACGTGAAAACGGCTCGTGTTTAACGCAGCAGACGGCAAGTTTGTATGAATAGGGTATTATAAAATCTAGTTGTAAGGTAGGATAAGTGTTTAAACAAACTTGGCAACTATGTTAAGAAAAAGAGAAACGTATGCAGAATCTGAAAATTAATTCGGTTTTTTGAAATTTTCTTTTGTTTGGTTTTTATTTTCAAACGGCCCTTGTTTAAAAAACAACTCTCGTATCAACACGCAAGAAAATAATTACATTACTCTTTACTGTCAAATAGTGCA
Organism: Parasteatoda tepidariorum; assembly: GCF_043381705.1. Lineage (NCBI taxonomy): Eukaryota > Metazoa > Arthropoda > Arachnida > Araneae > Theridiidae > Parasteatoda > Parasteatoda tepidariorum. The sequence continues at coordinate 80,984,045 of NC_092211.1, forward strand.
CCATAAAAAATTGCAGTCCGGTATCCGGACGTATGACATGCTTTAAATTTTCTTTACTGTTCTACATCATTATTAATTTTGTTCTTTTATTCTCAAAAGAACAAATACAGTGGATAGTAATGGATAGTTTACACCACAATTTGTTATGAAATTATTTAGTGTTTTTATATTTTGTTAACTTGGAAAGGGTAACAGCAATATTTTAGAACTGTGCAACATTTAGAATATAAAAAAATATTTGTTCACTTTTGAGCTTACAGAGTGGTTAAGGGACATTGTGAAAGACCGGAGTTCTATCTTCGGTGCTGGCCTGATATGTTTGGGAATCACAATTGGCTTGGAGTTTTTATAATCACAATTTTGTTCAAACTTGCTGCAATTTTGATATGGAGGAAAGTTGTGTGAACCATATTATCGTACTAATTCAACTAAATTACACGGAGAGAAAATTAATACGGAAATATTGTTTATTGTTCCTTGCCGCAATTTTTAATCGTTATGAATTGTTAGAAATTTTCGGAAAAGCAAGTAAAATAACAATTTGTTTAATTAATGTTTCACCAAATTTAACCAAAACAGTCAAGTAGCTATAAAAAATATGATGTTCACCTTTTTAGGTGTAAAAAAATCGTTCATTGACCTAATACGAATAAAAAACCAGAATTTTATTCGAGGTAACTAAGCCCATAACTGATTAGAATCGAGGGTTGGAACTTAAACCATGTGGTAAGGGTTATTAATTCATATTTTTAATTAGCATGTTATTGTTACCATGCTACCGTGTGCTTAAGCTCTAACGTTAAACTCTAACGTAAACTCTGCTTAACTCTAACGTTCTTCGAAAGTTGAAAGCAAAACCTTGTGATAAAGTAACGAGTTTATATTTTAAGTTTCCATCATTGGATGCCTAACACAACAGTGGATGCTTAATAATTTAATTGTAATAAGTGTGTGGTGAACACCTTAGTTGCATTCAGGTGGGTGAAAACCTTAACCGAGAGGGCTAATATGACAATTTTATGACCGGCTGAACGGGGCTTCGTATCATAGCATTGACACCACAAAATTTACTCTATCCCTTGAACACATGAGGAGTTTCCAGCACTTTTCAATTGGTGACCCTGTACGAAACTCTCATTCGCTCATAGGTGACAGAACCAAAGAGCTGCTTAGCGAAAAAAAAAGTCTAGCATTTACCATTTAACAAGTTAAAGTTTGAGCATGATTAGATCAACTAATTCAGCTACATTTCATGGTTTACTTGACAAAACACAACTCAACAACAACGTAATTCCAAATGTTCATTACCTAACGAAAAGTCTAGCATAACTTCAATGTTCAGAGACATAACTTCAAAGTAAATTTCCTTTTCGATGATTACAAAACCATATAATTATTTACTCACGGATTTTTTACGATAACAGTTGTTAACGGTTTCAAAACCGTAAACGTAAATAAATGTTCCTAACCACAAACTTTACGGGTTGTTGTATGGACAGACTGCTGTCGGTTATTTTACAGTAATTTCTTAATGAGAACTTTAATAGTCTGGTTTAAGGCACCGATATTACGTTTCAACGATAACTTATTTGAGAGTGTAGCGTACTTTTAAGATAAATTTTAAGAAAACACTAAAAATGCATGTTCTTCAAACAACTGATCTTTCCGTTTATAAATTATTTGAAGAAAAAAAAATGCGGAAGATATTACGTAAACACGGGTTCTTCATATATAAAGTATCCTGAAATCCTTTTTAAACGTCATTTTTTATCCTAGGTCTTTAAAAATTGTTTTACGATTCTGTTCAAAAGTGAAGATTCGTGAATTTTTCCTTTATTTTTACATTCAAAGAATGTTAAGTATGTTGACTTATTCGACCTTTTACACTACCGGCTGTAAGTTAAGGATGTTCAGTGGCTAAAAGGTCAGTTAGAGAATGAGAATACAAAATGTTACAACACCAAACATATATGAGCCTTTTATTCGATGCATCGTGCAACAGCCATAAGCGCTTGCTTTGCATTACATTTAGTTTACTGGCCGATAATTTAAAGTTGAAACTTATAGGAATTCAATTCCGCCGAGACTGAAATAAATAACACCATTTTAAGGCAAATTCCTAAATTATATTGCATGAGGCGTGAACTTAATATTCTGAAATATTATAATTCAAAAACATGCATTTTTATCAATTCAATTTATTTATTACGGTTTCAAAAATTACTAGGTATGCTATTTAAACAAGCTTTATTCAAGTGAAATACAAATTTTTTGTAATAATTTAGAGAAGTGTTAAGTGTATTTCTGTAGACACGTGTCTAACAAAGTTTACTCTTATTTTAGTCCAAAAAAAGTTGAAATTCTGTTTAGGGAAAAAATAGTTTGAAAAAATAAATGTAGATCAAATTGTTTTCTTTTTTTTATTACTTTTTTATGGAGGGAGATTTTTTTTTAGGATTTTTTTAAATATTTAGATTAGAATCTCGCACGAGAAAGATTCAGTTCATTTTGATTATACGCATGCGCTATGAAATGAGTTAATTTTCACAAACTTAAAATGTTTTTTTAAATGTTTTTTAAATTTTTTTTTTAAATGTTGAAATGCTTTCCCGGTTGTTAAGGAGAGTCGGTATGGCATGTACCAATAATGCTTTTGAATGAAATTGACCTTTGACCATTTCGATATACCTTTTCGATTGACTTTTTTCGATGATCTTTTCTCAGCATCTAAACAAGATGTTTAATTTTTTCCCCACAGATCATTTACATATACATGTTTACACTTTGATAACTGTTAGTAAATATCTTCGGCCAAAAATGTTTTACTAAATTGTGAACTGAGAACTTTCAATATTTTTGAAAAGTTTAATCAAAAAATTTTTATAGGTCAAAAAGTGTTTCTGTTAACTCTAGAAAATTAACACAGCATGCAACTGATATAAACACAAATATCTCCAAAAATTTTCAAAGTGATATAAGTAGTTTCTTGTACAAAGCAATTAGATGTTTAATTTTTTTTACATGAACGGTAAAAATTATTACTTTCAAAAAACTGAAATGTATCAGGTTTAAAATAGGTTACGGGTGTAAAATTCGATTAGATTTTGGAATAAGAAAAATAATCATTCCAAAATTTCAAAGCATAAGAAGGATTAACATCTTCTTGAGAAAATAAATTGAAAATTATTTCGATTTAATTCCGTTTGTAGTGAGATTAAGATTTCGAGTTGCTTGTTGTCCTTTTTTATTTATTAGTATACCCACAATTTTTTGAAAATATATTTTGATTTCAAGAATCGATCATGTCTGAAATTCAGATACAGAGGGGGTAGCGTCTAGACTTTTCAAGGACGAAACGACACATGTGATTTAAGCAGCAGGTATCCACAAAATAATACCTCTAACGGTGTATGTGAATATAGCGCTGATTAAGTTCGAAGAGTTTATTCAAATGATTCTGAAGATAATGTAGAGCTCTTCTTTATCCCTTTAGCATTATTCTGACCTCTTGAATTATTCAGTTGGATGAGAGTAAATTTATCTTTATTGATTTTTTTTAAGTAGGCTGATGACACAACAATTGCTAATTTGATTTTTTCTATAAGGTCAAAACGGCAGTTTTCTTTAAAAAGTATTTTGAAATGGGAAAAGAAAGATATTACTAAAAACAAAAACATTTTTTTTCCTTAAATTGCTTGTACTAAGTACTAATAATGCTATTTGAGCGAGATAATTTGTAGAGATGTTACAAAAAAAATATTTTTTTCCACTACTATAATATTGATTCGATAATACAATTATTTCAAAAATATTACTAATTTTTTTCCAGAGTTACAATAATGCTGATTAGTGCTGAATAAGTTTGAAGCGTTATTCAAATGATTCTGAGGATAATGCAGAGCTCTTTTTATCCCTTTTTCGTTATTCTGACAGCTTGAATTATTCAGTTTAATAAGAGTAAAATTACGTTTACTGATAGTTAATTTGATTTTTTTCGATAAGATCAAAATGGCAGCTTTCCTTAAAAAGTATTTTGAAATGGGAAAAGAAAGATATTACTAAAAACAAAAACATTTTTTCCTTAAATTGTTTGTACTAAGTACTAATAATGCTATTTGAGCGAGATGATTAGTCATGATGTTACAAAAAATTATTTTTTTTTAGTACCATGATATTGATTCGATAAAAAATTATTATAAAAATATTAGTGCAATTTGTAATTTTCTTTCTAGAGTTACAATAATTATGATTACATTTGATAATTGAAAACAATAATGCTGATTAGTGCTGATTAAGTTTGAAATGTTATTTAAATGATTTTAAAGGTAATGCAGAGCACTTTTTATCCCTTTTTCATTATTCTGACAGCTTGAATTATTCAGTTTAATAAGAGTAAAATTACCTTTACTGATTTTTCTTTTTTAAATGGGCGGATGATATAACAATTGCTATTTTGATTTTTTCGATAGGGTTTAAAAGGACAGTTTTTCTTCGATTTGTCAGTGAGATTTTTAGACATTACCTAATCAAAAATAATAAAATTTTATTTAATAATTATTATTTAAAATTTAAAAAAAAATCATTTTAAAATTTGAAAAGCATGAAATTACTAGAAACGAAAACATTTTTTCTTTAGGTTGTTCGTACTAAGTACTAATAATTCTAAAGCAGCGATATAATCACATTATGCAAAAATCGATTGGTTTAAAATGGCAGTTTTCCCCGATTTTTCTATAAGTTTTATAGACATTAACTAGTCAAAAATAATTAAATTTTATTTATAAATTATTACTTATAACTTTTTAAAAATCATTTTAAAATTTCAAAAGCAAGATATCACTGAAAACAAAAAAAAATTCCGATAGGTTGACTGAACTAAGTACTAATAATCCTAATTCAGCGAGATAATTTGTTGAGATGTTAAAAAAAAATAATTTTTAGTACTCTGATATTAGTTCGAATGAAAATTGCTATAAAAATATTAGAACTATTTGTTCGAGAGTTACAATAATGATTGTGGTACATTTTGATTGACAGGATATTACTACTGTGAAAGCAAAACAAACAAACAAATAGATAAATAAGTAAATAAATAAATAAAATAAAATAAATGAAAAAAAGTTTTGTAATAAGTTATAATTCAGCATGGAAATTAATAGCACAGTATAAAGGAGACAATTATAACACCGTAATGCGTTGCACAAAAAATATTATTATGAGATACCGCAAGTAATTATTAAGGAAATTTCACGTTTGCATATCAATCATGTGCATGTTTTTATTCGATACTTTTTAAAAGAAAAAGCTTATAAGCTGTGTAATCAATTTTGATTAAAAGCAAAACTTTGCCTCACACACAAATTTTGAACCAAACACTTTCTGCAATTTGGCGTCTCTGTGTAAGGTCGCCGACAAACAAAAAGTTTCAGAACATAATAACATTTATGCAGCTCAAAAGTACTATTTATCATGTATTACGATTACCTAAAAGTACTATTATCCATTATACTATTTATCAGTACTATTTACGACACCAGATTTACCCGAATTTTTTTATAATGGACCATTTTTCATGCTTTTCGGTTTTCTCTAGAACCCTTTCTTACCTAATGCTGAATGTTCAGAAATTTATGAACTTCAGACTTCTTGATTCTATTTAAGATTCAAATTTCAAACTAATAAAGAAGAAGAAAAAACATGTTTTGTTGAACAGAATCACTATACTAAGTAAAACGTGTGAACAAAAATACCAGAATATGGCGAAACTTACCGTGTTTCTGGCTTTGCGAGAATACCAAAGAGATTAGTAATTTTTATCGAAGCGCTTTCGTAATGATTTTGGTCAAATTAACGAGGAAATATGCTTTTATAATATGTAATACAATTTGGGAAATGTGGCAAAATTTGTTACGCTTATCATGATATCTTAGAGCATATCATACAAACCATACCATTTATTCTGCTAAATTCCCTTTTTTTGTTTTGTATTTTTTATTAAATCTGTGGTAATGAGAGCTATAATTTTGAAAACCCGCATTTCTGATAAACCGTTACCATATGAATGGAAAAAGTTTAAATATCGTGTCTTTTTTATTAGCTAGAATAATAATTTACTTCGGTTTTATTATCAGAATTATATATATATATATGCATATNTATATATATAGTGTTACCATGCAGTAAGGTCATTTCAGCAGAATTTTTTCTCAGTCTATTTATAATCATATTAATAATAAGAATAAAAATTGAAGAAAAAATAAAAGCATGTTGCGACATTTTGAAACTTTCAAATTTTTGGGTTAAGAACACTATATAGTAGAATAAATAAATAACATTAATTTATTGAGATAACAACAAAGGCATCAACAGAAACAGAGTAACAATCTAGGTTTTGTTTTCAAAATTAGATCAGTCTCTTTTACTGATTAGAAACAAAAACAACTTTTATCCGGGAATTTGAATTTAGGTAAATGTTATATGATATTTTTGAACTAGATTAAGGCCTACGAAAGTTTAAAAAAATAAAGAAGTTTTAAGAAAACATACATTAATGCGTAAAAAACATTTTTAATGCAATTTAGAAAGCATTTATATTGAATCAGATTTGAATCAAATTACTTATTATTCACTGATTTTCAAACAAAAAGCAATTGAACCTGCTTCATTTGTCAGTTGTGCTGCTTTAAGAATAATGAATAATGTAAGATTAAGTAGGTTAAAAATTAGGAATAATGTAAGAAATAGCATTTTTCAATTTATAATTTTATGTATTGATGTTTCATTTATTGGTAAACCTTTTTTTTCCAAATTTTACTGATGAAAAAGTAAAGCAAAATAATGTTAAAGAAAATAAACAGGTAAATTATTTAGATAAATAGGTAGGATAGATAAATTATTAAGTACGGAAAATGTTGTTTCTGATAAATACTTGAACATAGCATATTTTTTTTACTATGATGTGCATATTATTATAGGTGTTCTTACTTCAGAGAGTTTTTGTTTGTGCAAGGAGGAAAAAATTCTGGTAAAATTACTATACTATATGGCAGAAACATTTCTGGCAAAAAAAGAAAAAAAAACGATAATTCTCGTAATAAAACCAAAATATACGGTATTTAAACCATTCATAAGGTAGCGGTTTCTGTTCATATGGCAACGGTTTAACGGAATTTCTAGTTTTCAAAATTATATTTCAAATTACCACGTTTTTACTAAAAATACAAAAACTGCGAAGTAAATTTAGCCAAATAATTGATTTTAATGCCATACTCTAAGGTATCATGATAAAACTACCCTATTTTACCAGATATATCAATTTTTAACGCATATTATAAAACACTAAAATCATTATCAAAGTGTTTCGGTAAAAATTACAGTGATTTTTTAAGTTCCCTTAGCGCCAGAAACACGGTAAATTTTGCTATATTCTGTTAGTTTCGACCATACTTATTTTTTTGGTGTGCATATCATTTTAAAATTTTACTCAGCAAAACTGAAGTTTCGCCATAACTAACTTGAGCTCGTGTTTTCAACATCACGAGTGTTTTTGTTTTACTCTTGATCCTGTTCGATAATAATTTAAGTATTCATTAAAAACAAGGCAAAAAAACTGACATTTTAATTGCAGTCATTTCTACCTTATTATACAATATACTTACATAAAACCACAAACGTCATTATGTATTTTCACTCAAACATCAATTGTCAACCTCAAAACACGGCATAGTTAAGTCAGAAGTCACATATAGATAATTTACTAAATTAATTACTAATTTTAGAAACAACAATTAGAATAATTACAACATTGCACGCTCAAAACGCGGAATCGGAAAAACGTTTTGACTTATTAATAGACAAAACGTAATAGGAAATGCATGTTTCCTAGTTCGAACATAGAATCTTCGTATTTGTCGTTTATAATCGAATGTTTCAAACGAATTTGTAATTGGTCTTAAAAGAAAGGAAACCTTTTCGAATGCAGATACCGTTTTAAAATAAGGGCAAGTATTAGACACAGATGTTATTTTCCTAGACTTCGTCGCAGACTCTAATTAAGTTGGATTACAAGCACGCTAAATAACTGATGTCAAATTTGAGACATATTTGACGTATGTCAAAGAGAAAAACTTAAAGTAATTATTTATTTTACAAGTTGTATATCTAACAATCATTTGCACTGCTTTTCACGAACGATTAACTTAACAGTAGTAGCAATAGAGGTAGTTTGTATTGTTTAACAATTCACATTGTTTCGGTTTTTTTCCTGCTTTCAGGTACGCGGAAGGAGATGGTTTTGTAATAGGTCAGTAGTTTTGTTTACAGCGGTAATGCTGATAAACTATTGTTCGTATAATTTGTTTTAATATAATTCAATTTAATAAAGCAGTTAATAGCTTTATTAAAAGGTTGGAAAATCGATTTTTTTTTAATTTTGAGGTAATGAATAAAAAATTATTAAAAAAAAAGAGTTCAAAATTTATTGTTTAAAAATTGTTTATATTTAAAGTTTGAGGATGATACCGATATGATGATCTGATGATATTGGATGATACTTATGAATGACTGAGAAATATAATATCACGAATTTGTGAAACTTTTTAATAAAGTGCCAAATTTGAAAGTATATGAATTATTTTATTAGAAATTGGCAATTAAGATGTATGCAAAGCGTGTTAAAATTTATTTTAATCATACAAAAATATTCATAAATTAATTTAAAAAAATCAATAAACTGATCTTTTAATTGCTATGAAATGAAAACCAGTATAGAATTAATATAATGATTAGTAGAAGAGTTCAATATATAATATTTTGACTTCTTCTGAATTTTTGTATTTTTTATAGAACATTAGTTACAATTAAAAATAATATTGTTCTAATTTGTAAAACATTGTATCGAGTCGATATATATTAATGATATAATTAGATTAATTAAAAAAATCTTTGTAGTTTCTCTTATTGCAAAAACAATGAGTGAAACCGGACTCACTTTATTTTCATTATAACCTAAAAAGGTGAAGCGGATAATATGGTTCAAATGTAGCACTACTGAACATATATTAGGGTTCTATCTTTTTTTACACTGCAAAAATTTTTGTGTACCATAACACTAAAAATGGTGGCAACGACTTCACACCAATAATGCTGTTCTGAAACATCAGTAATGATTCTTTAAACTAATTGGTGTAAAGTAACAGTCACCATAATAGTTATTCACTCACAATAAAATTTATAATTACAGTAAGATATGAATATGTAAGTTCTTAAATTTAAAAGAATGTGATTTATAGATTTTTTAAATTCAGGGAACACAGAATTCAATTCTCTTGGTTTATTTGATAAAATAGAAGATATTTGTGTGTTGGTTAAAAATTAAATAAGTGAACTATAGTACGATCCATAAAATAAAACATCCGAATAAAAAGTTACTGAGAAAATACGGAAAACAAATTTCTTTACCTGCATCAAAATTAAGAGTCATTCACTTAAATTCAATACAGTATTGAATTTATAGCTTTCTGATACTATAAAAAAGTGTATTTTTTGACCAATTCAGAAATGTTCCAGAAAAGCATTTAGATTAAAGTAACAGTTAGGGCCTTTTAATTTTAAAGAAATTTAATTTATAGCTTTAAAGTATTTAATTTATAGCTTTCTGATATCATAAAAATGTGTATTTTTTGACCAATTCAGAAATGTTCCAGAAAAGCATTTAGATTAAAGTAACAGTTGAGGCCTTTTAATTTTAAAGAAATTTAATTCATAGCCTTAAAATATTTAATTTATAGCTTTCTGATATCATAAAAAGGTGTATTTTTTTGACCAATTCAGAAATGCGCCAGAAAAGCATTTGGATTAAAGTAACAGTTAGGGCCTTTTAATTTTAATGTTAGAGTAATAGTTTAAATTTAGTTACGACCGCATCAAATTTCAATTATATTACGATTTACTGATTCAATTTTACACTTCAAAATGTAACCAATTTTTTGAAAAATACATAACGGAGGTGAGATGGTGACCTATTCTTTTAATTTTAATTGTCGAATTGAAGGTATAAATGAGCTACTAAATTTTTTTTATTACAAAAATGCACAATAGCTGTTTTAAACAGCGAATATAATCATACACTAATATGTTCAGTTAACAGAAGTTGCGTAAAACTTAATTCTCTTACATTATCGAATTTCAATTCAATTTCACAAAGATTGAAAAAAAATTTCAATTATGTTTCTGACAAGTGGATCAAAAATTTCGCCTCGAGTATAAGGCATAGAGTTAAGAACATGTGTGTCAAGCATAGAGTTTAAGTATGTCAGCTTGCCTTAAACTTTCTTTTTCTTCCTTCCTCTCAAACAGGTGCGGAATCTTATTAAATTCATTCAGAAATTCAACTGACAAGGAAAGTTAAAGGGAAGAAAAAAAATCATATTACACTGTTTTTAATTACACTACTCGAGGCACTGGCAACTTTTCCCGCACACTCTCAGAAAAATATGTTCAACGTTGAACGGTACATTGTATAATATCGGTAACGGAACATGTGTCGGTGCATTGAACGATATAGTGTGCAAATTAGCCGAAAACCTTACAACAAAATTTAAATAGGAGCCTGTTTTTCGATCACATTGAACCTTATTGACGAGTGACCAAGTTTAAGATTCTTTAATTCGCACGATAGCAGGACTCTTCTGGGCAACATATGAACTCTGCAAGAAATTCTAACGATATTATTATCGTTGAAAACCGATATACCGTTGAACCATAATATCAATATATTGAAGGATGTATTGTGCAAATTTGCAGCAACGTTAAAAAATACCTTAAATAGGAACCTGTCTTCAGATCACATTGATCCATATTGTCACGTGACCAAGTTCAAGATGCTTTAATTTGCACGCTAATATGGTTTTAATGGGCAACATATGAAGGTTGCAAGAAATTCTAACGACATTATCATCGTTGAAAACCGATATACCGTTGAACCATAATATCAATATATTGAAGGATGTATTGTGCAAATTTGCAGCAACGTTAAAAAATACCTTAAATAGGAACCTGCTTTTAGATCACATTGATCCATATTGTCACGTGACCGAGTTCAAGATGCTTTGATTTGTAAGCTAATATGGTTTTAACGGGCAACATACGAAGGTTGCAAGAAATTCTAACGGTTTTATGGTGCAACCAACTCTAAAATTTCTATTAGTTTATGAGTAAAAATGTTTAAACGTTGAACTACTCTCTAAAAAATTACGGTCAGAAGTACGGCACCTGAGTGCCCGTACTTTTTAGCGTAAAATCCATTTTCACCGGAACACATTACGGAGCAAAAAATCTGATATACCGTAATTTTTTGGAACAATATTTACCGGTAAAAATATTTAATCGCAAAAATGGAATTTACGGTAACATGGATTTTAGGAATTATTTCACTCAAAGTGGCGGTACTTTATACCGTAATTTGATCTCAAATTTTCTACAATGTATAATATCGTGTAAATTTACTGTAACTTTAAAATGGTTGTGAATTGAATATTTCCGCACAAGTTGAAAAACAATATAGTGCAATTAAATTTAAAGCTGGTTAAATTGGCTTGATATTATAGTTTAAGTGAGAACCGAATTCAGGCTATGGAAAATTTGAAAGGTCGTATGTTTCAAAGTATTCCAAAGGTATTCCAAATTGAAATAGCTAATAAATAATTAAATTCAATGCTCAAACATAACATAATTAGCGTCTACAATATCGTGCAAATATACTTCAACGTTAAAAAAGTGCTCAATTGATTCCCATTTCCATTCAAGTTAAAACCTAGTACCGTGAAATAAGGAAGTTTAGAGTGATTTAATTTGTATGATAATGTGGTTAAACTGGGCTCTAAATTAAGTTTGCAGTAAATTTAAACAATATTAAATTAAAACAGTGTAAAATATAATTCACTATAAATTTATGATATATATATAATTCTCTTACGTGGCTCCCAAATTTTGGCTGTATTTCTTTTCCGCTGGTGGCAACGTTTGCTTTGTTTTGTTTACGTTTTGAAAACACCAAAACATTCTGCCTTTTAATGATGTGTTTCTGATCTAATATATACAATTNCACAACACATGGCTTTACCTCTGGTGGGAAAGACTTTAAAACAAAACTTACAACAGTTACTTTTCTCAACAACTGAAATTTTGAATAGTGTGATTAAGAAAAATATGTGAACTGTTTGCAATTTCAAATTAATATTGAAATGTACAGGTTTAGAATTTTCTACAGTGAAAAGTTTTCGGAACTTCAGTATTCAAAAAAGTATACAAAAGCTAGACGTTAAGAATGTATCCAATGAGCGAGCAAAGCGAGCATTGGATTGCGAAGCAATCCGAAATGAACTGCGAAAGCAGTTCCGGGGGTTGGCGAGCGCCAGTGAGCAGGGGGCGAAGCCTCCTAGTAAACTTTAATAATGTAAAACTTCTTTAAAATAATAAAATGTTGATAGAACTAAATTAAAATTATCAGTAATTTATTTAAGGCTCGTTTAAAGTAGTTCTAGAAGCATAAAATAATGCTTTTTCCGTCGCTTTGAAAAATGAGTTGCCAAATTTAATGTAGTCTATGTAGTTTCTTTTCTTTTCTTTTATAACCATCGTTGAACTGCCGCTGCAAATGTGAGCTTACGCCTACCAAATATTCTTTTTAAAAACGAGCAATTAATCCAGGTTCGAACCAAAAAATCTTTTAAAATTTCGGAAATTTAATTTTCTGTCAATTAGTTTTCGAAGAGGTTAGAACTCATAAAATTAATAATATAATCAGCATAAAATTAATAATAACATTTGCGTTTATTGTTATTAAAGTAAATTTATAGGTTGAATTAATTAAATAAAGCTCATAATTAAAATATGTTTCATGTAACGATATTTTTTTTATTTTGTCATTTAAAAAAAAAATAATGTTCAATGCATGCAAGAAAAGAATTATTAGAAATTTTATTATAAGGAGCGTTTTTATTTGAGAGAGTTAGAGTTCGTTTAGAGCTTTGAATTGCAAAAACTCGCTTCGAAAAATTCTTCTTACTTTTTTGCTAAAAATTTCCATAAAAGTAAATTTATCTTAATTTTACTAGTTAAATAGAGCTCATTAATAGTTGTATTAACGTGCGTTTAATATTTTGTTTGTTTGTTTTATTTTAAAATAGTTCAATGTTCAATACATATAACGAAAGAACAATTAGAAGAAGTGTGAAAAAAATATATATCTTTACAATTTAGACTTATTCGCAATAAAATAAGCTAAAAGCCATAACTCGTAATTCCAGGAAAACAAAGAAAAAAACATCTTTGAAGTTAAACATGTATTTTTAGAAGCAAACTCTTCATTTTTTTTATCGTTATTACAAGGTAAGCAATTACCTATCATTTACTTATCGAGATTAGGTATACTCTTTATTCATAAAAAGCAGTAAAAGAATTATGAATCTATATAAAAAAAAACATTACATTACATTATCTTTGAAACAAGTATCAAAAAGAATAATTATAATAATAAAACAAGGCCTTTCTCAGATCGTCGTCTTTTTTATGCATGTGAAAGAACACATGTAGTATTTATAATCCAAAACAATTTCACTTTTACAATACAACATTGTCTTTAGATCAATGTAATTGACACGAAAGTTTTTACTCATTGAGCAATGAAACAAAATTCTTATCGGTTCTATTATTGTTCCCATTTTACAAATGCAATTAAGGTTTTTATGATTGCTCGAAATATTAATTTTGATACCTTTTGATCGTATCTCCGGTGTTTTTAAGTCGCGGCCAAGGTAAATAAAAAATGTTTTCTTTTGTAGGTAAGTGTGCCGAAACGTTATAATCCTATTTCACAAGTTCCTCTTTTAAAAGAATGACAGGTGATTGGCTATGAATGAGGCATATTTTGTTTATCCCTGTAAAATCATTAATTCAATGATTTACAGAGGCTTATCATTATTTTTGTTAATAACGTTTTGTAGAGATGTATAGTAATAAAAAAAGATTCAAAGTTAATTAAAGCTGAGCGTTTCTTTTTCATGTGTTTATTATTATATTTTGATACATCCATATAAATAAATTTTAAAAAAAAATGTTTAAACGTCTCTTTAAGTTAAAAAAATCGTATGAAGCCGCGATGGCTCAGGGGATAGAGCGTTCGCCTTCCAATGCGGCGAACCGGGTTCGAATCCCAGTCAGTCGATATAAATAACGCATCCGGCTTGCATCGAACACAGTGTTGACGTGAAATATCCTCAGTGGTAGACGGATCATGGGTTAGAGTGCCTTTGCCGTCAGACTAACCGTGGGAGGTTCTCGTGGTCTTCCTCTCCATGTAACGCAAATGCGGGTTAGTTCCATCAAAAAATCCTCCAAGAAGGCAAATTTCTCCCAATACTCGATCCAGGAGTTCCCTTGTCTTCTGGATTGGGTTCAAAATTAGGGTCGACCTGAACTGCGCAAAATTTTCTACCCCCCTTCAATCAGTGACATCAATTATCAAAATCTCCTCCTCACCAAAATTCGTCACGGGAGGGGAAAGAAAGTAGGAAGTACATTTCAAAANAATGCAACTACAGAGTTGAAATTTGACGTGTTGAAAGTACTATTTTTATTAATGAACTTGACAAAGAGTTTTCTTCTTTTTTTGAAATTCTGACTTGTTTGAATGTTATTGCAATTTTAAGTGCCTTGTTGAGAATTTATATAATCATTTTGTTTGCTTTACGTTACAATTTGTTTTGCTGCTCAAAATCTATAAGACTAAAAGACTTTGAATTACGAAACTATGTAGAAAACAGTTTAAAGAGTACGACGAATTAAAAAAATTAAGATTCGATAACTAGTTTGAGAATTATTAACTGATAAACATTAAGCAAAAAAATAAATACGATGTTTGATAGATCTGTAGCCCATAGAAATGCAATATTGAGTTAAAATTTGACATGCGGAAAGAGCCATTTTTATTCCTGAACTATTGCTTATAGATAAGGGGAAAACAGCGTATATTAGCCTATGCACTAATTCAGGGAAGTAATATTTTTTGAATGCTCTTGTACAAAAACGAGAAATATAAAGTTCAAACTAGATTTAATAAAAGGGCATTTACAGAAAATGTAAATATGAAGAGTGCTTATTCATAACGGGACAGCAACGTATGTTAATCTATTCACTAGTTTTGTAATTTAATATTTTCGAAACATTATACTATGGGAAAAGTTAATGTATCATTGAAGTTAAATTTAACAAATGGGTATTAATTCGAAATGTGAGTAAATATGCAGTTTGTCTATGGTTCAACATGAACAACATATAATACCCTTTACTAAGTTAATATTTTTTGGATGCTCTATTACAGACGTAATACTGTTTAATGCTTTTTATACCGGAATTAAAACTGAAAGCACATGTATGTCATGAAATTAGAAGCAAATAAAGCAATGAAAAGCAGGAAATTACATAACGAAAAAAAAAACTGGTCATCAAAAGCATTTAAGCGTTTCATTCAACCTGCACCTAATTTTTCAAATCTTTCAAAAACATAATCAAACATTTTGCTTGCGTAAACACGAGGTAAAAGTTCTATTTATTTTGTTGAACGAAAACTATCTATACATGGATTGTGAGAAATTTTGAATTGCAATTGAAGCATGATTTCTAATACTTTTCGAAAGAAAAGTAAATATTAAAAAAAGTGCTTTAAAATTATGAATGATTATTTTTTGGTTGTTTCATGTATATGTGCTTCTTATTTAAATAGTGGTCCAACTTATTAAAATTCAGATAGCATCACTTACATGTTAAAGCCAGTTCTAACTTATTTCAAAACGAGTATACCTCCAGCTTACTTCTGTGGTGGTCATTTCGTGTATAGGAGGGCCTTATTTGAAGAGAGATCCAACTTATTATATAAGTAGATAGCATCACTTTTATGTTCATACAAGTCAATTCTATCTCATTTTTAAAATGAGTACACCTTCAGCTTACTTCTGTGACGGTCATTTCGTGTATAGGACGGCCTTATTTGAAGAGAGATCCAACTTATTATACAAGTAGATAGCATCGCTTTCATGTTCATACAAGTCAATTCTATCTTATTTTTAAAATAAGTACACCTCCAGCATACTTCTGTGACGGTCATTTCGTGTATAGGAGGGCCTTATTTGAAGAGAGATCCAACTTATTATATATGCAGGTAGCATCATTTCATGTTCATACAAGTCAATTCTCTCTTATTTTTAAAACGAGTATGCCTCTAGCATACTTCTGTGGCGATCATTTCGTGTGTAGGAGGTCCTTATTTGAAGAGAAATCCAACTTATTATATTTGCAGATAGCATCATTTCATGTTCATACAAGTCAATTCTCTCTTATTTTTAAAACGAGTATGCCTCTAGCATACTTCTGTGGCGATCATTTCGTGTATAGGAGGTCCTTATTTGTAGAGAGATCCAACTTATTATATATGCAAATAGCATCACTTTCATTTGATATTTAGTGTTTTATTTCTTATTTTGAAAAAAGTTCACTTCCAGCTTATTTTGCTCCTAAACTGACGGCACAGAAAATCAGAATTGATTGGATAATCAATTTACTCAATAAACAATTTACTCAATAAAACTTTACAGCTTTATTTCTCAAAATAAATAAAAGTGGAGTTGTTTCAAAGGCCTTCATATCTTGACTAAATTTGAAAATGGCATTGATTATGGAAAATTAAACAAAAACAATTTATTTAATTCCTTAATAGCTATTTTTAAAAAAAAATTAAACTATTCAGTACAGCTCTAAATTATAGCACTATACTTAGGTCTCGAAATCGGTTTTAAAAATATTTAGCGAATGTCAGAAAAATGGAACAACATCAGTTTCAATGATTGATGTATGTTTAGTATGAAACATACATTTCCAGGTCAATTCCACTGTTTTGTGAATCAAACACTCAAATTCTTGTTTTGCTAAGAGTTTGTTTTTTATATTGCTTTCAAAATTAGATCTCTACACCGCATCTAGAATCGAAACTACACAAACTAAAACACGCAAATAGAGTTATAATGGCGTAGTATTAATAAGTTAAAGTCGAATAACGTTTATTTACTATGCAATTTCGAAGAACAATTTAGCATATTGTTTTATTAGAAAAACTATCTTATCAGAAGTGCTATGCAATGTAACCTTGGCCATGTAGGCTTGATGAATACGTTCTGGATTGAAACAAGGTTAAAGAATAAAAAGAACAAAAAAGAAGATATTTAATGTTTTGGAAGTTGTTCTGTAGTATCAGGATGGAACATAATTTGGTTATCACATCCTTAAAAAAAACTTGTAATACATACTTTAAAAAGTAGATCAGAGTATAACTTGTAACATTTTTCGTATGTAAGCACACTTCCGTTGAAAATTTATATGGAATATTCAATGCAATTAGTTCGCAATCGGAATTACAATTCGTTTGCAATCGGAATAAACAAATTTTTCTGAGAGTGCAAGAAATAGAATTATATATTAAAAAAATTACTGTCGTATTACATAGAAATTGGAAAATTGCTTCTAAGTGCAACTGGTTTGAAATCGAAATAAACCAATTTTTCTGGGAGTGTAAGAAATAGAATAATATTCAAAAAATTACGGTCGCATTACATAAAAATCGGAAAATTGCTTCTAAGTGCAATTGGTTTGAAATAAGAATAAATAAAGAATGTATAAGCATATATTGTTGCTAAAACTACAGAGTAATATTTTAATTTTATGAAATGAAAAAATGGCGTTAACTTTTTATAGCATTCATAAATGTGCCTGTTTAATTGTTATAAATTTAATTCCTTGAAATATTTACCCCCCCCTTCCNCCCCCCCCCCCCACTAGTTTAACTATGCATCTTTATAAATGACGTAATATATGCTTGTGTTAATTTTTATGGTTTAGTTTCCTTCTTGTATTATCCAATAGTTAATCAATTCGATCCACAAAAAAATTTCCTTTTGACATGCTTAAATATTTGTTTACTATTTGCGTGCGGCTTTATATACTTAATAATCAAGACAATAGTGCTACATGTAAAAATTTGTAACACTTGTTTCAGTTCAAAGTTGTTAATTCAACGAAATGTCTACCAATTGAAAATAATGCATTCTATCTTCATGATTTTCTTAATGATGAACTTAAACATTTCTCATGATGAACTTAAACATTTCTGCCAAAAAAGGAAAAAAAAACTTGAATAAAATTAAAATGTCTTATTGAGCAAGTTAACCATTTAATTGCCTGTATTATATGAAAATTTATTGTCTGTACTGTTTACAATTTGATGCTTGTTTTCAGCACCAAAATTTTTCATTTATTAGATCAGAAAATTAGAAAATGTTTACAGTACCCACAATATTTGAAAGAAGTTTCTAAGGTTTGGGTTTCTTATCAAAAGAATTCTGATCACGTGATCAGAAACACCTGATACATACATGATTCGATCGAATCACTCATTCCATAGCATGCTCGAACGATTTCAGATGAATTCTCTCATTGTTTTAAGCCATCTTTGTATTCAACTCGACAATCCAGCATTTTCATCTTCAATCAGTTTAACTTCTCCCTCCTACAAACAACTCTCACTTTCATAAACCAGCTGTTCTTTTTCGATGAGTTTTTTTTTCATTATCGTTTTCTTAATTCTTCTTTTTTCTTTATTATCTTACTCAGTGAAAATTTATACAATGGCGAGAAGAAAAAGTTAAAATTGGAATGAAACAAACAAATTACCTAAAGATCAATATCATTATTATTTGATAGTAAGCTTAGTAGCTTGCAACGATATATTTGTAAAAAGAAATCGTTTTCAAGTTGCTTGTATTTTAAAAAGTTCATTTATTTTACTGAACCATTACTTTTCCTCTTACTACTGATCTTTATTATTCTGACCTTTTAGCTTTTTTTTATACAACGTGAGTATAATTTAAAACGGAAAAATTTTAAATATAAAAATAATTAATTTATGAAATAAAGAACTTATTTCTCGATCAAACGATTAAGAAATAACAATTTTCTAAATCTTTTTCTAATTTCTAACTGTAAATAATACCTTTTAAATTTTAATTATTATTGACCTATTAAGTTAAGCTATCAAGTTTTTAAAATATGATTAAATATTAATCTACACTTGATAATTTTTTTTACTAAATAATAGATTAGACAATTATATCGCCAACCAATTGGTCCAAGCATTTGTCAAGATATACAAAAAAAATCCCCAATATCATCAATTGATTTTTTGAAAAAATTTTTAAAATTACTTTTAAATTTCTAAATAATTTACAAATTTTTACCAGTAGCATTAATTTATAATTTAAAACTTTTAATTAATTTAGCTTAGAACGTTAAAAAGTCTGGCACATGGTGCCCTAGAAAGTTTCTTTACACCAAACTATTAAGAAAACTATCTCCTCAATTAAGAGACTTGAGTTTGTGAGATTAAGAACATAACTCTTGACCAAACGGTTTTATAAATGATAAATTATTTTTAAATTTTCTACTATAAACTATAACTTGTAAATTTTAACTGTTGTTTAATGTGAATGGCACCTTGTCAGGTTTTTTAAAATATGTATGTATAGGTTTTTATGCGGAACAATTAATGAGGAAATTGTATCTCCAATTAGCAGACAATTCTTGTATTGTTTGGTCCTAGAATTTTGCGAGAGCCAAAAAATTCCATCTTAGCATTTTTAAAAAAATTAAAAGCTGATAAAATTAGATATTAACAAACTATGCAACGTACAGACAACAAATGTAAAGTAAACTGTGATCAAAAGGTATTTTAATCTTATATTATTAAAACAATGGATTTGTAAGAAAAATAATACATTCTTTGACCAAACGATAATAATACAAATGGCGCATTTTCTGAATCATTTTCTAATTTTTAACTGTAAACATTTATTTTTGAATAAAATACGATACGACAAAACACTTTATGGGTTATAAATTGCTACACAAAAATTTGTATAATAATATTTCAATGAATATCTTTTTTAAATAAAATGATGAGTCTAAAAATTGACTATACTACGACATGAAAATAATCGTCAACGTCTGACAAACCAATCAAAACCTGATTTTGCAGTGATATAGCTGAAGGCTATTTTTCTTGTATTATGAATGGGATTCGTTGCATCAGTGCGTTTTTGTTCTTTTAGCGTTTGGTTAACCCTAGTTTTTCCGAGAGCCAGTTACGAAAGGAGAAACAGGGCTCAGAACACAGGAGGCTAACCTCGTAATTAGGCTTTTGCAATCACGACCACTGTTCGTAATCCATTGCGAATTCCGATTGAATTCGAAAGCGAGAGAGAGAGAGAGAGAAAAGCCTTATAGGCAGGTTTTTATAAAAGTTGAGTAACAAGCAATGATGGCCGCTTTTAACAAAGTTTTGAACTCTTGTAATGAGAATCTTATTGACTGAGGCATCTTCGAATGGATTTGGAATTAAACTTCACTAAATTATAAAGGATTATATTGATTTTTCCGTTTTATTTACTGTTGTTCTGTTACTTATTGTTTACTATTATGTATTTAAAAAAAAACGATATTTTTTAAAGTAAGAGATATTTACTGAGAACTTTTTTCACTAATTCTAAAATTTCAATAGATTTTTGTGAATTTTGTATACAATTAATCACGAAGAAGTGCATATAAGTTGGAGTTCAACAATCTTAAATCGGAGTTTTCATGACTTGTTTAATTCAAAGTTTTGTTTTCACTTGCTCGAAAGTGTTTTGAACTCGTTAGAAAAATCCTTATTTTTTTAAAAAGAGGTTTTTATTCACTTTACTTTGAAGAGTCTAGATTTTTGGTTGTTACTGAAAACTTCTGGCTAAAAGATTTTCTATTGGTTGGAAAATAATCAATTTTGCCGCTTGTTTCGTACTCCGCTTATTTTAAAATAAGACTAGATTGATTTTTACTATTCTCAAACAAAGGTTAATGATAGATTATGAGATTAGTTAAGAATTCGGCTTAAAATATAAAAATATAAATGGTTAAAAAAAAACTGATAATAGACACTGATGATCTGACAGTGACAGTTTTACAAAACTCTAAATGTTGCATATTGAAGATAAGTGTTCTAATCTAACTCACATTCTTGTATGAACACTTGTGTAGTTTTACAGATTTTTGTATCAATATACATTCAGAAATTTATATCGTTCTGAACAATAATGTCATTCAGATTTGTTGCAGCCTTATTACATTACAAAATTGAACCATATTATCGTGCAAATTAATTCCTTCCTTGATTTTTCAATATTATCGTTTTATTTTAAGAGAAACATGGTTAAATTTGAAGAGAAACATGGTTAAATTCAGAGAGAAACATGGTTCAATTTGAAGAAAAACACGGTTAAATTCGGAGAGAAACATGGTTCAATTTGAAGAGTAACGTAGTTTAAGTGCAAGAGATACATGGTTTAATTTGTAGAGAAAAATTGTTCGATTTGAAGAGAAACATAATTCAATTTGACGACAAACACTGCTCTATTTGAAGAGAAACGTGGTTTAATTCGAAGAGGAACATATTTGAAAAGAAACATGGTCCAATTTGAGGATAAAAATTATTCAATTTATAGTTCAAAGTTATACGGATTGTTTTGAAAATGTACTCAAAACCTCAAACCTTTATACAAATTTAGTTTCAAAAATTGAAACTTGCGTACATATAAGTCCTGACAACAAAAGTTTCCCAGCCTCTAATTGCAGAATAATTGAAGATGAATATTCATAACTACACTCATCGTCTCAATTCATTTCGCAATTCAAATTAAACTTGCCCTCATTCAGTTTTAAAATAATGAATAGAATTATAGCGTATGCAAAAGAATAAATAATTTAGCATGTAAGCAAAAAAACTTTTTCGAGAGCATTATCTGGCTATTACCCTCTTCCCTCGTTTGCATCGAACAAAGAGAAGAAAGAAAGAAAGCAGAAGAAACCAAAAGGCCCACTTTCGATCTAGACACCGGGGTCCATATCGCAAGTTCAGAGTTCGAAAACGTTAATGAAATCGAGGTTCCTCGTTCCTTTATTCGAATTCCATTAACTACCCGCCTCCTATCTTTAGGTTAGAAAGAAAGTAATTCTATTAAGACTACCCCAGGATAAACTGGGTCATAAGCTTTCTCAGTTACAGGGGCCAACCGTGCATAATACATCTTAGAATGAGATACCTGTCCTTAATTGCCTTTAGAAGAAAAGAATTAGTTGACACACACGCCCATATTGTAGTTAACACTATTAATATTGCGGAGTTATGGGTTGTATGTATTCATTTGGCTGTTTAAAATCATTATTTTGAGCCCCGTGGGAGTTTTGCGTTACTATATTAAATATAAAGCAGCAAATTCAGAGAGAAAAAAAATAAAATTGCGTTTTTGGTCATTATTTTCTAATGAATCACTTTGATTGATTGAAATAAAATGGTTTATAAGCCTTTTAATTCTTAAACGCGTCCTTTTGATTATCCGGTTATGTTTAGCTACGTGCTTTATTAATTTTTTTTTTGTGCGGAAAAAAATCGGTTCAGTTTAGAACCGTATTACAGATAACCTAGAGCCGCGATGGCTCAGGGGATAGAGCATTCGCCTTCCAATGAGGTGAACCGGGGTTCGATCCCGGTGATGGCTGATCGATACGAATTCTGCATCCGGCTTGCACTTACCCCAGTGCTGACGTGAAATATCCTCAGTGGTAGACGGATCATGGGTTAGAGTCCCCTTGCGGTCAGGCTAACCGAGGGAGGTTCTCGTAGTCTCCCTCTCCATGTAACGCAAATGCGGGTTAGTTCCATCAAAAGTCCTCCCCGAAGGCAAATTTCTCCCAATACTTGATCCAGGAGTTCTCTTGTCTTCTTGATTGGGCTCAAAATTATAAGGCTACGGAATTGAACATTAGTAGTCGTAAACCCAGAAATTGGGTCGGCTGTTCAACGACGGTTATAATATGAAATAAAATAGATAACCTGAACCATAAAATAGTGCAAACTTCGTATAACTTTAAAAAGAGTGCAAATTGAACCACGATTTAGTTAAAACACGTTATTTTGTAATAACTTTGATTGATTTGGGAAAAAATGGTGTATAAATCTTTTAATTTTTAAAAATGGCATTTTAATTATCCGTTTAATCTATCTACGATATTATTAATTAACTTAATTTATCAACGACATTATTCAAATTTTTTTTTTCTACAGGAAAAATTTCAACGGCTTTTTTTAAAAAATTATGGTAGAGCTAAAAGTCTGTTTAAAATAAATATTTTCTTTTCGTTATATTTAGGTATTTTGCTGCACATATAAAAATCTTGATAAAAAGATAGTCAACTAAATAAGGGATATCAAGTCTGTCGTGTCGTTATATTTGGGTATTTTGTTGTACAGAAATGGTTCATGAATTGTGCAAAATTCGAAAGCAAATTTTAACACAATTCTTATAAAACAAGGCGGCATTTCATGTACTTTCACGTAAGGAAAAATGCGAAGACACTTAAAAAAAAAATATGATAGAGCTAAAAATCTATTTAAAATAAAATTTTCCTTTTCATTATATTTAGATATTTTGTTGTTCATATAAAAATCATTATACAAAGAAAATCAACTAAATAAGGAATACCAAGTCTGTCGTGTTGTTATATTTTGGTATTCTGCTGTACAGAAATAGTTCATGAGTTGCGCAAAGTTCGAAAGCAAATTTTAACACAATTCTTAAAAAAAAGGCGTTTCATGTTCATAAGGAAAAACACGAAGACATTTAAAAAAAAATTTTTTTTTTATAGAACTGAAAAAATCTATTTAAATAAAATAAAAATTCAACAGACTCTAATCTTAGTACATGAATCCTACTGACCAACATACAAGATGTAACAATGCAACAACACAAAATAAGCCAATTTAGCAACAAACAAGTTCATAACCATAAAGTAAAGCAGGTTTTGTGCATATATTATCATCATCATCTGTCAGTGGATGACGCGTCGCATAAGTTTCTTGTCTATCTGAACCTAAAAACTTCTTCAATCCATAATCATTCACCATTTTTATTCATGATTTCAAACTCAACTGCTCTGTTTCTCTCCAGGTGTGCGCTTGTTAAAAGTGCTCCCCAAAGAGAATCAAAAAATAATCATCCATCACTTTTTCCCCAACATCCTTTCGTTCTAGATCCTGAATCCCAACCAGCGTCCTTGACTCCTCAGGATGAGAAGGAGGCATGATGGGCCGTGCCCAGAATTCACGATTTTTACCTCCATAAGATATTTATAAGAAAAAAAAAGTTGAATCGATGTCAAATCTAGAAAGTTACATGAAAAACCTTCTAAGGAGATGGTTTGCTGAACTGTCTTGTCCATTTGGCTATGCACATGTCAAAATTTAATCGAACAGTTTTTGTCGGGATAAATATAACCAACAGATGTCATCAACTGACAAGATATGACTGCTACTTATGAGTTCTTGTTGATGGATTAGGTGGTTTTTATTTGGAGCGCCGTTTATCAATTCTATGTACTTCAGATGTGCTCTTATCTAAGAAAAAACTGCTTATTTAGGTTATTTTTATATAGAAAGTAAGAGCCAGCTTAAATGGTTTAGCTTGTTCAAATGTTGTTGGCTGTTTTAAGTTACTCATTATTATCGGTAAATTGTTTTAAAAAATAATTTTTTTATTTATGTTTGGTAGAAATCGCTTTTCTGTCTTCATATTTTTTTTCAGATAAAATGTTGACAGTTTGTATAAAAGCACTCACAGTCATTTTTATTACTTTTTTTCTTTTAAATGAACACTCTCTGAAGAATTGCCAGAACTTTGAAACATAATTTCTGTACACGGAGAAAAAAATCTAGCAAAATAACCGTAATGTATGGTAATGGCATTTGTAGTAAAAAAAAAATCATAATTCTGGATAATAAAACCAAAATATACGGTATTTAAACCATTGTTTCGGTTATTTTTTTATTCCTATGGTAACAGCTTACCACAAGTTTTGTGAAAAATTTATAACTCAAGAGTAAATTTAACCGAATAATCGCTTTTTATGCCAGGCTCTAAGATATCACGACAAAATTACCAAATTTTATCACACATTATAAAGACATATTTTACTATTAATTTTACCAAAAGCATAACCAAAGCACTTCAGTAAAAATTACCGAGTTTTTTGGTGCTCCCATAGAGTCATAAACACGATAAATTTGGTAGTTCTGGTAGTTTTGATCATACTTGTTTTTCTCGGTGTGTTAATTTATTTTCGGTGTTTTAAACTACAATATAAAACTAACAAAACTAACTAACTTCAGGTCAATATGGTATTTAATTGAGCCATGTTTCTTTCAAGTTAAACCATTGCATCGTGCACTGTTAGAAATTTCTCGGAAAAAATAGTTGAATAAAAATTTATATAATTGTAATTTTACCATAATCAATCAAAACAGTCAAATAACCATAAATAATATGGTATTCCAACTGTTAAGAGTGAGAAAAACAGTTTATTAACTGCTTTCACCAAGCCATAAATCAAAGTTAAAACAACATAGTTAAACCCAGGTTTTATCGCAGCAACTGAACCCACCTAATGAAGAAACTTTTTTCTTTGCAACTGGGTACATATTATAGCAGAGATAACTTATTTGTCTATGTCATGAACCCATGTGAACCCATGACTGGCACTCGAACCATGTTCAAGTCCCAGCGTTGACTCCGTAATATTTTTAACATTTCCTTCAACACATGAAAAGTTTCCAGTATCCTGTACTCTCCAATTTGTGCCCTTGGACTATTAGAACACGATACTCTTATTCACGCATGGATGGCAGCACTATAAAGATGTACAACACAAAAAGTCTAGTATTTTCCATCTCTTACGATAGGTAAAACAACCAGATAAACTCATTAAACATCATTTCACGGTTCATTTGATAAAACACAACTCAAACACAACTTAACTCCAATGCCCATCACCGAACTAAAAAACCAAGCTCCAATGTCCAGTTAAGTTTCCTTTTTATGGTGTTAACATGAAAAAAAAACCCGCTTGGTTTTATTTTCATGTTTTTTTTAAACTGTAAAATTTTTAAATGTTTTTTTTTTTTTTTAAAACTGTAAACAGTTTCAAAATCGTAAAGTAAAAAAAAAAAATTCTTACCGTTGTGTTTGCGATTAATTGGATAGACAGACTGCTGCCTGTTATTTTACCACAATTTTAGAAAGTCACATGGTGGAGTTTTTTCTAGTGATTTAGGGGAGAATGGCAGTGGAGATTGAACCGGGAAAAAATTCCGGAAAAGAATGGGAAGAAGTATTCAATTTAGAAGAACAAAAGTTTTCTTTTCAAAACTTCAGAAAAAAAAAGAAATTAGTAAAAAAACCTTAAAGTGAAAAGCTTTCCATCGCAGTAAACCAAAGTATCAACAAAAAAAAGAAGAAAAATGCCAAAAGATATATGCTTATATTCCGCTTTCTCATTTCCCCAACCTACAAAAAAGTGGGCACTTCCCATCAGCAGCCAACTCGTGCTGGTCGAATAATATTATTATTAACATTATTAATTTGTAAGATTATGACTGATTAAAATTCTCAAGGACACCTGTCATGCTTAAAACTTTTTTGCATAAATTTTATTCAATAATGTAAAATTTTCCGTATATTTTCAAAAACAGAAACAAGATTTGCTAGCAGAGTATGAGAAAAGAAAGCTAAAACTCATACGAATACAGGTGGTTGTCATCTTCCATTTCAATAATTTGTTGATATTTTAGAAAAGAATAATGTGAGCAAACAAAACGTCACTAAATTTGTATTCACGAGATGTGGTAAATGTGATACATCACTAAAAAAATTCCGATAAATAAATTTATAAAGAGGTTCGATCAATCAACGCTAATTTATTAACAAGATTGAAAGAACACGGAATGGCAATCATATTCCATTGCTCATTCACTTGTTCCATTGATGCTCCACCCCATTCATCCCCCCCCCTTCTTTATTTCTCATCTTGACTGTGACACATGCCTTAGATAGAAAAATTCGATTTCAGAAGAAGTAAAATATACCCCTTTATTGATGTTCGGCTTTGGGTACCAATGAAATATCAATTTTTTTTTTTCTGGTAGCACTTGGAAATTGATGTGGTGTTTTTCAATTCTAGATATGTCATTCTCAACCATATAAGTAATTCTAATTCAAATATCTAGATATGGTGGAAAATTCGATTCGGTTTATTTTTATTATCGTCTGATTTTTTTCTTTTAAAAAAATAGTTATACTGTAGAGAAAATTATATTCCGAGATGTAATTTTTGAGTTTGTAAGTAGTTATGAAGAACGATTTTTTTTCTTCTGGTAGCACTTGGAAATTGATGTGGTGTTTTTCAATTCTAGATATGTCATTCTCTACCATATAAGTAATTCTATTTCAGATATCTAGATATGATGGAAATAAGATGAAATTCAATACAAAATATTTCTTAAGTTGCATCAAAAAATGTTTTTTTCCCAGTGGAAAGTTGTTTTTATTTCTATTCTATGAAGTGACTGATCTAATTCTGAAAATAAAGCTTAGATTGTCACTCTCTTTCTGTTGCTGTATTTGTTGCTATTTTAATAAATTTGTGCTTTATACTTACTCTACTATAAAATGTTCTTAAATAAAAAATTTGAGACTTTTTTAATGTCTGTATTTATTATATAAAGAACCATGCACGGAGAAAACATTTTTGTTAATAAAACTCAAATATACGGTTTTTAAGCTATTTATTTAGTAATTTTTTTCCTCTTATGGTAAAGGTTTACCAAAAATCCTGGTTTTTAAAATTATAGTTCTTATTACCACACATTTAGTAAAAAATACAACACTGAAAAGTAAAGTAAATGATTTTTATGCCATGTTCAAAAAAATCATGATAAAATTGCACATCCCCCCCCAGATTTTTTAAATTTTATCTAACATTATAAAACCAAATTTTTCGTTAATTTTACCAAAGTCATAACCAAAAAAAAAAACCAAACTTTTTGGTGTTACCATAGATCCATAAACGTTGTAAATTTTATCATATTCTGGTAATTTTGACAGTACTTTTTTTTCTCAGTGTATTCATAAGTAACTTCTGAACCTGAGTAATATGTAAATGAAACTGACTAAACCTCTTACTAGGTTACTTAAAAGAATAGATCTCATTACAAAGTTTTGTTACAAAGTTACTTTGTTCTAAGCTACCTGAAAATGATCCTCTGAATCAAAGGAAACTAATTGAACCACCGAAATTAACACTTAGCCTAAACAAAGCTGTCTTCAATCGTTTAGTCAATGAACTCAGAGCTCTTTTTTAGATGCTTACTAAGAATAATTGTTATTATCCACTGAATAGTAGCGTTTATTATCTTGAACTTTAGTTTTGTGTCCAGAGGAAAGGTAACCTAAGTTCATAAAAGACGGCTAAGTCCGATCAGAGAGGAAAAAAAAAATAAATAATCAGTCACGAAGAAGAGTGTGGACGGAGAAAAAAATAATAATCGATCCTGGACCATTGTCGAAGGGGTGGGGCTGAGAAAAGGTCAATCTGCAGTGTTGAGGAAGTGACATTCATAGAGGTATGTTACTTCCTTCATAGGCTAATTGGTGAGTGGACGAAAGAGATGAGAGCAAGTGTCACGTATCTCACCTGATGAGCTGAAGTTTTCAGGTTTTAATGTATCAAATTGGGAAAAAAAAATTGTTGAAAAGAGCGAGGTTTTTAGGAGACAAATTGGGAAAAAACTTTATAGAAAATAGAGAAGTTTTTATGTGTCATATATGTGGCAAATTGGAAAAAGCTTTATTGAAAATGGCAAAGTTCTTATGAAACAAATTGGGAAAAAGCTTTTATTGCAAATAGCGAAGTTTTTATGTGTCATATATGTGGCAAATTGGGTATATAAATATGGTATATAAATAGGTAAAATGGTATGTAAATATGGTATATAAAATTGGGTATATAAATATGGTATATATGGTATGGTATATAGTTTCAAATTATGGCAAAGTTTTATGTGGCAAATCTGTAAAAAGCTTTTGTAGAAAATTGCGAAGTTTTTATGGGTCAAATTGTGAAAAAGCTTTAACTGAAAATAACAAAGTTTTTAAGTAACATATATTTGGCAAATTTGGTAAAAAGCTTTTTAGAAAATTGCAAAGTTTTTATGTGACAAATTGGGAAAAAGTTTTAACTGAAAATAACGAAGTTTTCATGTGGCATGTATGTGGCAAATAGGGAAAAAGTTTAAGTAGAAAAGACCGAAGCTTTCAGGTTTTATACGGCACATTTTCAGCAAATTGAGATAAAAACTTACTGGAAAACCGAAAAGTTTATAGGTATTGTGTGGCAAATATATGGTATGCTAGGAAAAAGTTCAAGTAGAAAACAGCGACGTTTTGAGGTATTATTAGTTATGTAGCAATTTGGGAAGAAGAAAAAAACTGTAATAGAAATCATAGTTAATATTCTCTTAAAGCGTATGAGGAAATCAAACTTTTAAAATAAATATAGAAATTCCACATTCCTGAAGAAAGTTTGAAGTCTGTGATGTACCGATGGAAAAAAATTCTCTCTTTAAATTTTTATTGTAATTCCGCTGGCCAATGTAAAAGAAAAATCCGCAGTTAAGTAACTTATAATCTAATTTTCGGATTTTTATGTTTATAAGATACAATAATTGATTAAATTTATTAATACAGATGCGAAATCACACCAACAGATAAAACTTGTACTTTCTCTCACAGCGCCGGTACTTTTTAACGTAAAATCCCTTTTTAGCATTAAATTTTAGGGAACAAAAATCTGATACACCGCAATTTTTATAGCAATACTTACAGTAAAATCACTGAATTACTCTAATTAAATAATTATTACTGTGAAAATTACGGTTTAATATTATACGTTAAAAATGGATTTTACGGGATTTGATCAGGATTTTTTTACAGTGCATGGAATATTAAACAAAACCATGTTTTAGTTTAAAATAATCGACAAGAATAAATAATGGTGAAAGAAACTAGGGGAAAAAAGAGAACTAGAGGCAGTTTATATTAGCGCTGTTTTTCGAAGCTCTGTCGCCAAGGAAGATAAAAAATTGCCTTACAATTGAAGCAATGCGGTGATTTTAAACTGTAAATATAATTTTACTGTGAAGAATTATCTGGGCTTTAGAACAGACAAATAACTTAAATATTTTAAAAGTTTTTTAAACAATTTTAAAAATCTTCTGTTTGGCTAAATTTTTTCACCTCGATGAAAATTATTAAAATGACTGCCTCATTTTTAGTTTTTGCAAATTCTTATAAGCCCAAGTAATGCAGCATTTGAGTAAGTTTTTGAAAATTAAAAAAAATTAGACCATAAAGGCTTTTCATTTTCACAAAACTGTGAGTATTCTCTATATTGACGTTTTGCACCACGTTCAAAATAAACGTAGACCTGGCTTTAGGTAAGATAAACGTGACCTAACACATGTAACAGTCACGAGTAACAGTTGTAAACTCACAGCAGTTATAAAAATATCTTATTATTCGCAAAAAACATCACTTCATATTACTTCGAAGCCTTCAAAAAGCAGTCTTAATAGGAGGAGTTTTGCAATTTGCTAATTCTTCCAAACAAGAGCAGACGAGGCGTATAAAAAATGCTTAGGTAATAAATTAAATTCCTTTAATTCCTTTTCTTATTTTCAAAAAGATATTTTCTTTTAAGTAGGATATTCAGTGCTGTAAGTTTTTGAAAATTAGTAACTTTATGGTACTTATATAATAAACAGAAATATTCTACTGAGATGTTTGAAAAAGACTTGTTTAAAAAATGTACAATAGTAATCAACCTTAACTTTAACTTAGCCTTTGTTTTTATTGTAAATCTGTACAAGCAAATTTTAAATAACTATGGCATAACAATATGTTACGCCAAATAATTACACTCATAATATAGGAAAGAAAATTAAAAAATATCCGAAGAGTAAAAAGGCACTGATTTACAAAGCAAATCAAAATTATATTTACTCTGCACACAAAGGAATATCTGAATCAAAATAATTTTTTTAAAATTAATTTTAAAAAATATTTATATATTATATATCACTACAGAAGATCACTTTTGATTTAAAAAAGAGTAATTTGAAGTCGTATGTATCTAGATAATTTAAATTTTCAATAAGAAAACAAACATGAAAGTCAGTATTTGTTCTTAATTTACTGATTCTAAAATGTTATTATAAACAAACAAGAATATATTATTTTTAAATTGAAAAGGAAGTTTCATTTGGAGGATGAAAATGCCAAATATCTTTATTTTGTAAGTTGTTTTTAACAATAAATGTTATTTTATAAATTTTTTTAAATATAATGATTAATACATATGCATACAAATACCACTTACATAAATATGTAATTCGCTGTTGTTTATTATTCTTATTTTTATACATAATTTTTCATCATTGATTCCATCTATTAAAACTATTTATACTGAAATATGACGTAATCTAAACTTTAGGATAGATTTTTTGTTATTGATATCTCTCAACTCTTTAGTTATAGTGAAAAATAGTAGCTGCATAATTTTTGAGTATTAATTTTCAATATCATACTGATTAATATGTATGCATACGAATACCACTTACATAAATATGTAATTTGTTCTCGTTTATTATTCTTATTTTTATACTTAATTTTTCGTCCTTGATTCAATCGATTAAAATTATTTATACTGAAATATGATGTGTTCTAAAATTTAAATTATATTTTTTTTATTGATATCTCTGAAAGTGTTATGATGTAGTGAAAATTAGTAGCTATATAATTTTTGAATATCAATTGATATTCGACTATTTTAAGATCAAAGTAACTCTACAAAATAAGCGCAATTCTTATTGTTCTTCATAAAAAGGAAGTTACAAACATTCCTGAAGATGGAGACTTCGGGGAAAAGAAAACGGAAATGGAAAAAAAATGCATTATTTAACAAAAATTTGCGATGGAGAAAGCATTTTTCAGTAAAATACATTTCTGCAGCTTTAACGAAAGAAAAAGTCTGCCTTCAAACAAAGTATAAAAAAAATTTTCAAAGATGAATATAGATCAATTTTTTTTATTTGCAGAGATTTATATTAGTACCAAAAGATTTCCCTGGAAAGTCTAAAAATATTGGCTCAACGTTGAATTTTAATCATCGGTACCTCTAAGTATGATATATACAACCGTGTTGCAAGTTGAACCACACAATCATGTAATCAAGCTTGTTTATCAATTAATTAGTTTGTTTATAAATTCATTCTAGAAATAAAGAGACAGAGTAAATAAAACAAAAACTATGTTATTTTAAAAAAAAAATAGAAACAAGTCTGAAATGTAGCTGCTGGTGCAATTAAAAAAAATCACTAGGTCTGGACTTATCACACAAGCAGAATGTTAGCTGATGAGCTGACAGTACAAGCAATGCTTAATAGACGTGTTACTGTAAAAGCTAAAAAGTCAGGTAAATCCAAGGTTTTATCGGTAAAAATTTAGGATTTATCAAAGTGGTTTAGTAATTCTTACGTTTCACCTCAAATGCTTAGTAAAAGGCCGAAATGGAATCAAATTAAAGCAGACTTCGAACTTTTACAAAGCCACTTTGGTAAAAACTAGGTTTTACATGTAAAATCTAGGATTTACCAGACTTCGGGTATCAAGTTTTTCAACAACAGAGGTACGAAGTGTGAAGGGATGCTTCTTGTCTCATTCAGGGCACTGGAGTCAATTATCATTGGTATTCTAGAACGTAAACAATGTTCAGATAAACATTCAAATCAAAACGTCCCGGTAAACTTCCTCATGGAGTCATCTTGTTTCCATGACAACACTTGACCACACACACTCTCAAGGTAATAAAGAAACTACTGCAGAAGTCCAAAGCCAACACCATCTTATAGTTCAAATTTGTCCCTGTGTGACTTCAACAACATTTCAAATTGACAGCGAAGACAAGGTACGTGTGTGCGGACAGGTCATAAAGAGAGCGCTTCTTATGAACACATTATTGTGCTTTTAGGGCAACTAGGTGACATCTAACAATCTCGCAAACTATTGCAGACCATACATTTGAGCTTTAATAAACAAAATGCCTCTGACTTGTTGTTTATTGACAGCACCTAATAATATACAAACATTATTGAAAGATTGAAACTTTAGTTGGTCTGTAGGTCCACATTGCGTACCCCCTATGGGACCTAAAATTAATTCCTTTGGTAGGGTACACTATTCCATGTGAATATAATACGTGGTGCAGTTAAAATATTATGAGTCAATATTAAGGCTCCATATCGCGTCTTGCGTTAGTATTGAAAAATGACTTAAAACGTCTCCGTTTTAAAGAAAAAATGGTGTAAATACATTGGAAGATTATAAATGTATTTACACCCTTTTTAACTATCTAAAGAATACATATATTTTAAAATCATACCTTAATTAAATTTTTTCTGTTTATTAAGTTTTAATAACAGGGAAAAATAATTAATTGCCACCATCTGAAATGGAATGTATTGAATTAAACATATTGCAAATTTTGCTAAGTTCAACAAACAGGGCCACACTGTAAATACATAGTAAACTTTAGGTGTTTTATAGTGTTTTTGTTCCAGGTAACTCAATTTCTTTTTATTCACCCATTTCAAAGAACCACCTTTTTGATTAATTGAATTAAGATTCATTCATAAAAAAATATTTAAACATTTGTACTTAAAACTAACTCGACAATTAATTAGTTCTCGTACCAGTTAAAAGGAAGCCGGTTAAACGAAAAGCGTGTTTTAATACTCAGTGGTTGATGCAAAAAGCTCTTGATTAATTAAGATTTTATGGGTCTTTGCGAATTAATAACTCTGTTCAAGCTTACATAAACGTTTCTTGTATTACTCTTGCATAAAGCGTAATTAGCCAATTAGGATTCATTCGTACATTTCAAATGACGTCATATTTACGTCAAATGGCTTTTAAGATATGCTCTCTTCGTCCATTTCTGTCAGCAAATTTATTCAAATGGGGAAATTCTCAAAATTATATTATGCCGAGTAAGACTGGAATGTAATGAACTTTGGTATTCGTAACCATTTAAGGGAAAGAATCAAAGTAATCAAGTTCTTTTCCACAAAATATGGAATCTAAAAACGTCATTATAAGATTTTCGATAGTATGCTGTCATAATTTAACTGTACATAAAGCTATCAAAATAAAAATACTTTTTGTACTGGATGACTACATAGAATGTATCATTTTATGCGAGTAAGAAACAAACGTTTTATTTTAAAAAAAGTACTTAATTTTTTTAAAAATTAAACAAAAAAAATTTTTTTTTTAAATTAAAAAAAATTTTATTTTTTAAAAATTAAGAAAGCTTGATTTTATGAGTTTATTAGTGAAAATAGATAATTAAATTATGTTGCCCCTATAAGCGAAATATCTCGATTATTCGATGTAGATGCGGTTCGAATTAATTCGGATCATAGATGTTCTAATTTATATCTTGTTTTTATTTTTCAGTGGCTCATTTTCCATATAAACTACAATTAATTAATCAATACCAAATGGTTTAACTATTTTTTTTTACCTCAAACAACGTTTGTTATAATATTTACATAATTTTTTTCATTCTACTTTCTTCTAATATTCTCATAGTTCGAATAATCTACCTCAAAAGTATTCTATATTTCAAGAAGGCAGACGAGCTTAAAATTAAACATAAAAATGATTTTATTAAACAAACCTTGTTGTTGGCGGTATCAAATTTAGATCCTTTGAAACATTTCGAAAGCACCATAAAATTCGAAGAGCGTTCAGAAGAAATACACTATTTTTTTTTCAAAATGATATTCGTAATAGCCATAACTTATTTAACTATAACTTCTTTATGTACATAACTAATTTTAAGATAATGAAACTTATTGTCCAGACATTTCTGTCCAGACATTTTGTGAAATGTCCTGTTTTTGTAAAATTGTGAAAAATCTTCTCATAATTTGTAAATATAAAATAAGCATTCAGTCACATTCTTTCAACCAGGGTCCTGTTTTGTGAATTTGTGCAAATAGGGTCCTGTTATTGCAAAAATTGACAAAAACCTTTTCAAGAAGTTTTTAAACTGTAAATCGATACAAGATTCTGCTCCACAATTGCTGCTACTAAATTAGAGATGCAACATACAAATATTTGGTACTTAGCCTANATTAATTAATTTCATGAATGAATATAAATTGATCAATTATTTATTTACAAAAAAAATTATCATATAATATCAATAAGAATGTGCACACGATGTTTGTAAATATAGAAAGATTTTCTTAGAATACTACATTTGAAATTTAAACTTGGGGAAACTTAGGAAACTTTTTCCTCCTGGAAAGGGTTTATTCGATTGGCAAAACAATAATGAAGATAAACAAATTTGTGAAGGGTACGTTTTTATGAAAAGATATTTTGTGAAGGGTCCGTTAACGAACCCAAATTTCTTCTGAACAGACCCCTGATTTCGTACAATTCAGAAACCCTGGCGTTACGAATGATTACATCGAAAATAAATATTCGTAATCGTGCAAAACTGTATTTAATTTTAATAGAAAATTACTATAAAAAATTATAATTAGTTATTTATAAAAAGTTAATATAACCTTTTAAGTATTTTCGCACACATTTACGCAAAAATGAGTATAAAGTATGGAATCATTTTATAAACACTCATCTTCCCAATGTTAATTTTTAAAATAAGTATGGATTTATTTTATAAACATTCATCTTCCCAATGTTAATTTTTTTAAAAGTATGGATTTATTTTATAAACATTCATCTTCCCAATGTTAATTTTCAAAAAAAATAAATTAAATTGGTCTTTTTCAACTTTTCTCTCATTTATTACGCTACTCTTTATAGAAGAAGCATCTAATTGAATCGATAGTTTCTACCAACCACACACCTCTAGATGCCTATATGCCCAATTGTAGCAATTTTAAAGAAGATAAGACTCGCGAAATATTATTGGGAAAATATCGGTCTCAACAACTGGACATTTTTTAGTTGACTGATGATTCTTCATTAATTTTTTTTAAATCTGTGATAAATAATTGCGCCAAAATGTGAGATTGGCTTCTTTTCCTTTTTTAAATACTCATCGTATTTTTCAGGTGACTTGGCTTTCAAAAGGAATGCCAAGGTCTTCTACTTCTTACACAATCATTAAGTAGCTACGCGGTTTATAGTAAAAAAAAAAAGTTCGCTAAGTACTGAAGAGGTACGCATTAAACATTCTTTTTTATCTTAATGAGAAATAGGAAGGGTGGGGTGTTAAAATAGAGTCATTTCCTGGTATATTTATTTATCCAAACGGAAATGGTTAAACTGACCATGAAATTAAATGGCAAAGTTTTAAAATGTCCACAAAATATTATTGAGGCATTATTGCATAACTGAGTTTAGCGAGGTAATGCATAAGAGCATTCAAAACAAATGTGTGCCTAAAATAATTAGATTATTTTTTAACCCCTTAGCCGAGTCTCTCTCTCCCCCTTTTTTTTTAACTAGTTTGTTTTATGTTTTCTTATATCAGTTTCTTTTGACTGAAGATCAATGATTATTATGGTGTTAAATTTTTAAAAGTTATATATTTTAAAGTAATACAAGCTTTAATAATATTAAAAGTAAGATATAATATTAAAAATAATACAATAATTTATAGGAAATTAATAAAAGTACAATGGTTACGGAAATCGCAGAATATATTTATTCTAAATGTAATTAATGGTGTTGAATATAGAATTTAATAACAACAGAACTGAAATCAATTATACTGCCAAAAACATCAATTATAATGCAAGAAAAGAAGATAATTGAACATCACTAGAGCATCTAAGTGCTGTGGGAATATAAATGGAACCAATTAAAACACATATTTAAACACATATTTACGAAGTATCATTTACCTAGGGAATATTCCAGAGCCTAATTGAAAAAAAAATGGTTATACCCATGGAAATTGAGAAAACAGACAAGCAATGTGTACGATCTGAGGACACTTAAAAATCTTATTTAAGTAAATAGTTTATCTTACTGGGGTGCCAAAAATGACTGATGGTTACTGAAAATCGATTAAAAAAATTATAATAATGAAAAAAACGGAATGCGATAAAATGTATGGAAAACTAGGGAATTTAATTCCTCCAAATTACGCATTGAGATAAACAATATGTCAATAGGCGGCACTGCAGAATAGGAATAACTACAATCGGCATGAAAATGGTGCAAGTCAATAGTTGGAATAGTCACGTGTTGGCACAAAGCACCACCTATTGGCAGGAACTTAACTAAATGTGAAATTAAGTAGGATGAATTCCCTTAGTTTTCCAAGCATAATGCCACAAACCGTATATTATTATTGCATTCTGCTCTTTTTTAAAAATTATTTTTAAATTCTATCAGTCATTTTTGGGACACCAGGTAGTTACGGTATCTAAAAGATCATGCGGCAAATCACTTCATGTTCTTCCTCTAAATTAAAAGTTTAATGCGACACAACTTAGAATAAATTTAAACAAATAATGGCTATTTTATAGTATGTAACTTGTATGAATTTTAGCAATTTAATAGAGCGGTTTAGATCACTCGCGCTATGATGATCGGTTAGCATGTACTCTATCTATGGCTTTAATTTCGAATATCACGAAATAGTACAATCTATATTAAAATCCAGAAAAAAGGCGAATTTCCTTTGCCTAAAGAACTCAAGGTAAAAATCTTGCTTAAATTTCAAACTAGCTACAAAAAAAAATGAAAAGCCTGTTGGTGTTGGTGGTCCAAAATTTTGGATTATTTCTACATTTACACTATAAAGTTTAAATGTGTCGAGTAATTTATTAAATGTTCTTATTTCTATTATTAAATGCTAATTTATGTATAATTTTCGAAAATCTGATTTTGTAATCACATTTTTATGAATTTCATTACCAAGTAATAATTTCGAACCAGCTATTGGAAAAACACGAAAAGCCTATAGGTGCAACTGAACGGTAGTACAAGTTTTTGAATAAAGTCTATAACATAAAGTTATTCAAAGCAAAGCCAGATCATTAACTTAGAC
Source organism: Parasteatoda tepidariorum (assembly GCF_043381705.1). NCBI lineage: Eukaryota > Metazoa > Arthropoda > Arachnida > Araneae > Theridiidae > Parasteatoda > Parasteatoda tepidariorum. The sequence continues at coordinate 81,022,223 of NC_092211.1, forward strand.
CATTCATGAAATCTAATAAAATTTCTTATCTGAATTATGAATTACACTTAGAAATGCATTTAATCATTCAGAAAAAGAATAATTTTTAAACAGCTGATTGATTTTCTAATCAGGTATATTAAATTAAATTTAATAAGATAGCTCAAACATTTTGATAATGAACCTCATTAGTACAATCTAATAATTTTCATATATTAGATTTGAAAGCAAGATGAACAAAAACAATAATTGAATCTAAAAAATAATTGCCTTTATGCCCTTGCAGAAGTACTAAATTATAGACCAGGAAATGACGATCGCTCTTTTAGAATTGGGAGCGCTAATAGTAATAATCTTTGTATTCAAGCATTAACGAGGCTATAAAACAAATCAAGCTTATCTCATCACACAAACATCAGCTTATCTCAACACAGGTGTTCTAGAATTCTTTAATCTCCAGATTCGAATGAAGAACCTTGGCTTTGTATATTTGACAATACTATTTTCTTATGCATATGAAGGGTCCTAAATCTTCTCACTCTTGCTTGCTGATGGCAACTGCGCAGTCCAAGGATTTACTGATCATTCGGGGAAGCAGCAAAACTTTGAATGGTCAAGAAGTCCTTGGTCACTCTGAGTCCAGTAGAAAGTGATGTAACTCTGGCTCTTCGACTTGAAGGGTGCAAGGCCGAAACATACTTTCCTGTCCCAACTCCTAATTAATAGTCGTTTTCATACGAATGTTTTTCATCATTGCTGATTAAAGAATTCCATTCCAGGGGGGTGGATAGGCGTGCCTTTTTAGTGCCTGATGAATGTCTGAATTCTGAAATCTAGGCACACAAGGAAGAAAAACATCATGTCGTTCATTTCGTAGTTAGTTTAAAAAAAAATTCGTTACAGGTGGTTGTGGACGAATTTCTGGTAATGGCAAGGCTGTTTTTATTTTTCAAGGTGTTAGAAAACACCATCAATCACTCCAAATATAAACAGACATATAACCAGGATAAACTACTTTAATTGGAATGTTTTCAGCGAAAAACCTGTTGGACGTCATCACCTTCCTACGCTTTCCAGAAAAATGTGAATGGCATTTTCAATTTGCTTTTTCTCGCCGCAAAGTGACGCTTTTAAAAAAGAGCTTTAATAAGTAATCTGGTAACGATTTCTTGATTAATGGATCGATTATGTATTTATAAATTGTAATTCTTTGTAAGTACGTTTCTTAATTCTTGCGGTTTAATCGAAAACGGTTTTGCAAAACATGAAAACAAACGAGATATCAATCAATATTTTATTTGGTTATGTATTTATAAATTGTAATCATTTAAGAGTGTAATTCTTAATTCTCGAGGACAAATTCAAAACCATTTTGAAGGGAATAAATACAAAAATAAAAGTTGCGTTCATCTACATTTTATCGTTTTGGATAAATACTATCCTACAGGAATGGAAGAGACACTTTCTGTTTTTGAAATTTTTTTTGTTGAATTTCTCAAGAAAAATGAATTAAATTATTTTATAACTTTAAGGTTGTTTAGTTCATGCGATTTCTCATATTAGTTATTTCTTATATTCTCTAGCTTTTTTAAACAAATATACTATACCTTTAAAAAAAAGAAACTTTTTTTTCGCTTTACGTTTTCTTACAATAACTGGAAAAATATTTAATAAAATAAAACAAAATTCCTGGAGACATTTTTAACTGATATAAATTTTTTTTTCTAAGATTAAAAAAAATCGTCAAAAATTGTGCAAGACATGGGCATTTAAAGTGGTCTTTTTTATATTGCGCATGGGCGCGGAAAACTATTAAATTTTTTTTCTCCATAATTTTGTTGTGATTCGTATTTGGTAACTTATGGAAAAAACTCCGATTTGAATGTCTTTAAAATTAGAAAAAAAACGAAGTTTTTAACAATTTTCGAAGCAAGTTTTTGTAAGTTTTGTTATAGACCTTTGAATGGTACTAGGGTTTTCCGCAAATTTCGTTTTGTTTTATTAAACTAGATTCATTAAAAATGACGACATTATAAAGGACCATTCTCTTTTAAAGTATGTTTTATTTTACATATTTTCTTCACGTAGCTCACATGTTTTCTTCGCCACATTTCCTTGACCGGACAATTAGTATAGATTATTATAATTTATTATTAAATTTTGTTTTATGATACATAATAAATTTTTTAAAGACCCCATGTCATTCAAAGTTTTCTTTCAAAATTCACAAAAACTACCTAGAAAATCGCTTGAAACATTTTTAAATTTTCTAGATATTCGAATTGTTTTTTTCGTAAGTTACCACATACGATTCAGAACAAAATTATGAAAAGTTTTTTTTAAGTACTTTAAAAGTTAAATAAGCTACTTAAAAGTTTCATGTCTGAATTTCCTAAATGAATTTATTCCAGGCGCTAAATATTTAGATAATTAAGCGGCGTTAAATATTGAGAATTGAGCAGCAAACATTAATTTTAATTTCTTCAAACTTATTGGAAATATCATTTTTCTTTTTTGTAATGCAAGAAAAAATGTCTCATGTCTTGTTTCTGTAAATTTCGAACTACGACCTTCGAATTTACCATGATTGGTTGTTGACTAAAATTCACCCTATATTATAAGAAGAAAAAAATCGCCCCCACACATAATATTAATACAAACAATAAGTCCTCCGAATTATTTTCTTTATATTAATATTTTATGTTATTTTCCAAATTATCACAGATGGTGTCTACTGAAAGATGATAAAACCCAACTTTCAGTCATAAATCGCGTTTAGAAACTAATCACAGCTAAAAAAAATTGCCTTTTATTCGTTAAAAATGTCTTGTTTCTTAAAAGTTCTTGTCGTTTAAAAAATAATACGACCGAATTTTATAAGAATAGCCTGAAGAACGGCAATACATCTCGCAATAAAATTTAGAAATTTGAACTTTTCTAACTATTTCGCCCGTATATATCATATACCTTCTGACGCACTTCTTTTTGACGCATAATGTTAATGTAAACAATTAATCCTCCGAATTATTTTCTTTATATTAACATTTCATGTCATTTTCCAAATTAACATAGAAGGTGGCGACCTAAAGATGACAAAACCTAACTTCCAGTCATAAACAGCGCGTAGAAACTAAACGTAGTTTTAAAAAAAATTGCGTTTAATTCGTTAAAAAGGTTTATTTCATAATACGGCCGAATCACATAAGAATAGATTAAAGAATGGCAATGGGGTTCACAATAAAATTCAGGAATTTTAAATTTTCTAATTATTTCGCCCTTCTGATAGTGTTATATACGCCACTATAATCAAATATTAATCTTGACCTATGCGCAACTTCGATTCAACTGTTAATCTTGACCTTTTCAACAAGAGTTTCATATAGCTACCGAAACCATTTCCTTAATAACGTTGATGAAGTGTAAATCACCATTTCCTAATCGATTTTTATGCTTCTAAGAAGTAATTGGGTAAAACCACGAAAATTTGCGCCCAAACAAACATAAATTGCTGGTTTTGCTATTATCCTTGACATACAATAGTATCGTGGATTAAGTTAAAAAATTTCGATAAATGGGCATGACGATGTTTATTTATTGTTTAGATGAAAGGATGAGCTTATCACGTTAGTTCCTAACACTCTCACTTAACCATGAACCATCAAATGAAGGTTTCGTGAGCATTGCTTCCGGTAAAGCCACATAAAGGGACTTATCCGCCTATTTTTCAATGTTTGGGCATTCTTAAAATAACCGTTGTGTAATTTCAGCCAGGCAGAAATTGCGAAAATTTTATAATTTATTCTGATGTTTTTCAACATTATTATTGTTAAGGCTAAAATTAATTTAGTAGCTATCTATTTTAGAGAGCTGTAAAAAATTCCAAATCAAATTACGGTAAATTTTACTCTTCAGTATTCTATTTTTTACTAAATGTGTGGTAATGAGAGCTATAATTTTGAAAACAGATTTTTCCTGTAAACCGTTACCATATGAACAGAAAAATTATCAAATAAATGGATTTAAATAGCGTAAATTTTGGTTTTTAATACCACAATTATGTTTTTTTTTCAAATTCTTTTTTTTTTACCTGAAATGTCATTACCATATAGTAAGGTAATTTTACCAGAATTTTTTTTCTGCATTAAATTCATTTTTAGCGTAAAATTTTACAGAAAAAAATTTGATGCACCGTAATTTTAACAGTATTATTTGCTGTAACATCAATGAATCACTTTGATTAAATAAATATTATTTTAAAAAGTGCAGTATAAAATTTTAAGGGTAAAAATGGATTTTATGGATGTTGCAGACAAGGTGTCAATACTTTTTACCGTAATTTCATCATGCTCACCACTACTATTCACAAAAATTTAATAACATACTGTAGAACTTAACTATGTACTAACAATAGCCAAAATGTGTGTAGTATCGCTTAGGATACAAAAAGTACTGCAGGGTAATGACAGTTCCAAGAAAGAAAAAAAACAATAATTCCCGTAATAAATTTAGTAGTATATTTAACGATTTATTATCAAATATTTAAACCATTCATTTGATAATTTTTCAGTTCAGTTGGTGTCAGTTTAATGGAAATTCTGTTTTTTTTTTCATTATTTTTTTAAATCATAGTTTGCATTACAACACATTTAGTAAAACAACAACAGTGAAGAGTAAATTTCAAAGGTTTTTATGCCACACTCAGAAGTATTATAATAAAATTACGAAATTTTACCCCTTTTTCCTAATTTACACATATTATAAAACCCTATTATATAGTTAATTTTACCAAAATCATCATAGTTTTGGCTATATTTTTTCCCAGTGAGGGTATTAATTAGAATCCTGCATTTAACCGAGAGCCCTTTTCTTTTCATCTTATGACTTTCTCCTGATATTTTCATTTTTCTTCATAGAATAAAATGTTAGAATTTTTTTATTTGTGATGAGTTATATAGTTTAAATATGCTGCACTCTTAATACAGTACCATAGATCAACCACAGCTATGCAATACGTTCTTAAATTCGATTACACAATACTATTCACCTTGGTCGGAAATAGGGTTAAATATAACGATAATATAGCTCATAGTCGATATTTTTTAGGGTTACTAGAAAAAATTATTCCCACTCTCTCAAAGATATGTGTTACGGTAAAAATCCGAAGTCTGGTAAATCCTTTGTTTCACCGGTAAAATCTAGCTATTACCAAAGAGGCTCAGAAAAAAGTTCGACAACAAACTAACAAACAAATTAACTTTTTGATTTAAAACTGTTTAATTGGTTTAATTTTTACACGACGTTATTTATTTTGTCAAATTCTTGATTTAAAAAGTTACAACGCGTAATAAAGAAATCTTGCCAGCCATTAATTTTAAGGAAAAAAATACAAATAATTTTTTGGTAGAGTAATTTTGGAGGTTAATAATTTACTTAATTTAATTTTTAATTATTTAATATAATTTTTAAAATGCTTACATGATCAAAAGTAAGGTTTTAAGTTGCGAAGTGATTTTGATAAGTTATATTGTTTGTTCTCAGGACTTAGAAACTAGTTTACTTTAGTAAATAAGTCGGGATACATTATGTTTTGCCTATTGCATGAGTTTCTTTTTTTAATTGCGAAATTATTGACAAACATTGAAAGAAATTTCGGATTAAAATACGGTGTAAGTACCGGCACTTAGGGTGAATCATTCACCATAAAATCAATTTTTTTTCGTAAGATAAGCAGTAATATTTATTTAATTATGGTAATGCTGTGATTTTACGATAATTATTACAGTAAAAATTACGGTGGTATTAGATTTTTTGTTTTGTTGCATCTTTCGGTAAAAATGTACTGTAAAATTTTACTGTCAAAAATTCAGGTACCCTGAGGCTGATACTTTTTTATCTTAGTTTGATCTGGAATTTTGAACAGTGTGCATAAATCTATCTAATCACATATATAATAACAGAGAATAATCATTACATTATCATAATAAGCAATAACAAGTACAATTAAAAACAATGATCAACCGTATTAATTATAAATTTGTTAACATGAATATTGTTATAAAAACTAACGAATAATTCATTTTAGACAAATAAAACAAAGAATATTAATCTACGTATCCTAATCTACGTATATAAGTATCCTAAAATCTGAACATTAAAAATTTGTGTAGTAAAAAATATATTTCCTAATTTTTTTTTATATAATTTCAAGATAAATTACCTTATATTACTCCCAGCATAACTACATAGAAAAAATTCATTCGCTACTTAATATTAAATAAATTTCTGAATTTCAAATTCAAGGATATATTATAGGAATTATAATTACATTAGATTATTCATTAATCTTCCATACATGAGCAATTCAATGGCATTCGTTGTGTGTGTAATAGAAAAATCAATTTCGAGAAATTCTAAAACCCCTGCCAATTCAAAGTACTCAGAATAAACATTTAGCCTTGTCCTCAATAGCTTATGCATGCGTTGAAACTAGAAAATTACTCCTTCATAATTTAAATGAAGTCCCTAACATTGGCAGAGGAGGTTAAGAAAGAATGCTTAATTAAATCATAAGAGCAAAGAATAAATTTCGTGCCTTCAAAGGGTTGCACTATTGTGATTTAAAAAAAGTCTTAATTTTCTGTATGAACTTTTCAACAAACGATAAATGTACACTCGTAGTTTTCTTTCAGCGTTTTTTTATTTTTATTTCTTTTTACGTTTTAAACTACAAAGTCTATAGTTCTGTTATATACGTCAAAAACCGAAAATTTCTTTTGTTTATAGTAACGTTTTTGTAATACGAAGTTATGTTTCCTTTGCGTTACGTTTTAAACTAGATTTTTGCTAAAAGTAACGGTTTTGTTGTACGTCTGTTATACTAAAAGTTACAACAGAAAGTTTCAGCTGTTCTGTAATCCGAAGTTATGCTTCTTTTGTGTAACGTTTTGAACTACATTTTAGTCAAAGTAATAAAGTAACGTTTTTGTTGTACGTCTATTATACGAAAAGTTACGACAGAAAGCTTTTTCTGTTCAAAGTAACGTTTCCGTAATATGAAGTTATGTTTCTTTTGTGCTATGTTCTGAACTACATTTTAGTTAAAGTAAAGAAGAAACGGTTTTGTTGTACGTCTATTATACGAAAAGTCGCAACTGAAAGTTTCTGCAGCTCAAGGTAACGTTTTTGTAATATGAAGTTATGTTTCTTTTGTGTTACGTTTTGAACTACATTTTATTTAAAGTAATGAAGTAACGGTAAAGTATACTTCTATTATGTGAAAAGTTGCAACAGAAAGTTTCTGCTGTTCGAAGTAACGTTTCCGTAATATGAAGTTATACTTCTTTTGTGCAACGTTTTAAACTACATTTTAGTTAAAGTAACGAAGCAACGGCTTTGTTGCATGGCTGTTATACAAAACGTTACATAAGAAAAATTCTGTTGTTCGAAGTAACATTTTTGTAATATGAAGTTGTGTTCCTTTTGAGTTACATTTTGAATGATGAGGTTTCAAAATCATTAAGGTAAAGAAATGTTTCTAACCATAAATTTAACTGTCATTTGGATGGTTAGGCTGCTTCCAGTTACTTTACTTCAATTTTAGAAGGAAAATTCCAACAGTGTATTGAAATTCAATTTATATATCTTAGTAATATGAATATAAGTAATATATTCCTTAGCAAGTTAAAGTACGTAAATGATGGTATCGCAACAATATTCAAAGCATTTCAGAAATTTTTTTGCTTTGCTCATCAAGTTATAACACACCTTACTCAATAATCAAATGCAGAGAACAAAAGTGAAAACAGGAGGAGGTACGGAAAAAGAAAAAAACAATTTTTTCCCCACCCCCTAGAAAAAATGAAACGGAATCGGTAGCAATTATTTATTGAACAGTCGGGCGGGGGTAGTTCGTGTTTCTCCAAAAAAGAATGTGGACAAGAAAAGTCTGAGAATTCTTATCATCAATAAAACCCTATCGTGACCAACCCACACGAAATTGACCCTTTCAGAATGGATCCGTTTGATGTAATAACTGAATTTAAATTCGTCAATTTTCGATTCTAATTCCATGGGCGAAAGATGCCTAGTAGATCCTATATCAAGGCCTTTTCTTGAAGTAAGAAAATTATTGGCTTTTGGGGAAGACGATTTTGTTCTTTTTTCTCAATCTTTTGTTCTTCTTACCAACAAATACTCTCTAGTTTCGAATTTCGCGTGACTTTCAATTGATTACCTTTTTTATTGTTTCTATTCTTTTATTCGAAAGGTATGAGGAAAACAATGGTTTTTACCGACTCCCAGTGAATTTCAACGGTTTAAAAGTTTCCTAGAAAATTAGTAATTGTGGCTTTTAACTTATTATTCTGTTCAAGGTCTGTGTCGGCGGGCTTGAACACATCATCGATTAATATGAGTCTAACTGTTTTTCTGGAAAAAGAATTGTTCAAAAAATAAAGTTCGCACGATAAAGCCAAGTTAATTATAGTTAGTGCATAATTTATGAAAATAAACACGATATTAATTGTTTATGCACTAAAATATTTAATGGTAATTCGATAGTAATTGTTTTCAAATGAGGTTAATTTAAAAAATTACAGAAATGTTAAGTTTATAATTTAAGTTGTGTAAATTTATTTGGATTTGTTTTTTTAATTTAATTACTTTTGATTCAGTTTTTGTTTTAAACTTTAACCAGCAACATGTTTTACTTTTTTTTTTAATAAGAGAACTGCATGTGTTGTGAACAAAGAAAGGAAAAATGTAGTTAGACTAGTTTATTATAGTCTACCAGTTACAATTTCTAGTTTATTAGCTGTAGATATAAATTACTATTTCTGTTTTATTTAGGTCAAATAGGATAATTACTATAGCAATTTACTATAGCAGTTTTACGTAGTCATTTAATCTAATTTTTTAAATAAATTGAATTATATGTTGTGAAATAGTTATACACTTAAAAAAATTAAAATAACAAAATTAATATATTAATAACTGTATCAAGATTTATATACTTAGCTTTAACCATGAACAAAAAATTTCGTTAACTATTTATGCTTTTCTTTTCTATTGTTTTCCCATTCATTACTTTTACTATTTTAAAAGTCAAACAAAAGTGAGATACTTATATTTGTTTTTCCTTTACCTCATTTTAAAATATCTTAACATTAATTTTTTTCATAAATAAACGAATCTCCTTTTCTACTGAACTAATCTTTGAGCTACGCGTTGCAAAAAATATAAGTTTATTAGCAATTAAGTGCGAAATCTGTTAAAAATAATTGAAAAGAAAAGTCCTCATCGAATTTAAAAATAAATTTATAAAAAAGAAAAGTATTAACTAGCTCATCACTATCTCGAGGAGAATTATAACTAGATCTTAAAAATTATTGAATTAATGTAATTATATTTAATGAAATGTGTAACAAACGTATCAAAACTTTAAAGGTTACTCTCAAAACAGAAAAGGAAATTTTTTTTCATCGAGGCAAAAAAATAAAAAAATAAATAAAATAAATAAATAAAGGGATGTACCTTTTTTATTTCAGAAACAAATTAATACATTGAATATTTTTCATTTTATTCAAAGAAATTAAACTTTGTCATTGCTATTGAACCTAGTAACCACACTTTAAGTTTTAATGTTGCAGGTATTTCTAAAACTTGGACTTAATAAATGTTTAGGTAGAACTGCAGCTAGATGAACCGCAAATTTTAAATCCTAAGGACTGTGTTTTTAAATTTTGAGCTTTGAAAAACTTTGAAGCTAGAAACTTAAAATTTCAAAACCTAAAATTTGCCAACCAGATAGGTCCAATATACAAGTTTCAATAAAAACATTCTAAAATTATTAAGTGAATATATTAAGTTAATTGATGAAAGTTAAATTTAATTAAGTTTATTAAGTTTATTAAGTTAATATATTACGTTAATTGATGAAAGTTAAGTTAATTAAGTTTATCAAGTTAATTAATTAAGTTTATTTCGTTCTGGTATCTTTTTCTTCTGTAATAAAAAAGAAATTGTATTTATAAAACTGCCCTTAAGCTAACAGAATATTCTTTTTGTTTGGAAGGAACCTTTAATAAATTTTTGAGGAATAATTATTGCTAAATTAAAAACTCATCAAGGAAAAAAGATGATTAGGAAAATAATAAAACCATTTAATATCAGTTATTAATGTTCAGAGCATAATTATTATGCAACGCAAGCAGGCTATTATTCAAGCAATTGTTTCAGTTCGATTTTCATGCGCTGCAACCAGCTTAAATAATTTTATTTTGCAGATAGGGACATTTACTTAACTTTGAACTCATAAACTTACAATATTAGGATCTAAAAATCGGTAACTAGCTATAGATTCAATATATGAGTTTCAATAAAAATATTCTAAAATTTCGGATTAATTAATAAAAAAAAAGAAATTAAATTTATATTACTGCCCTTAAGCTAATATGAAAATACTAAAAAGATTTTACTGTTTGGAGGGGACTTTTAACACCTGTTGGCAGGATTACCAATACTGAATTAAAGAGTAAAAACTCGTCCCCGAAAAAGTTGGCAAAAGAAAACAATAAAACCATTTAAAATCAGTTTTTAATGTTCAATGCATAATTATTATGTAACGCAAGCAGGTCATTATTCAAGCAATTGTTTAAATTCGATTTTCATGGCCAGCAACCGGCTTAAATCATTTTCTTTTAGAGATAGGGCCATTTAACAGAATTTACACGCGTTTCCTTACATCCATATCTTTACCATCTACAGCGAAATCCTGAAGTATGAATCATTTATAATATCGCATCCACACACCAAATCCTGCAACTAACCCCTTCTCGCGTTTGCCTGCGGACAGTTCGATATTCATCTCAACCTATGATTCGAGAATATTAAAAACAGTAGAAGAAATACCATTAATTATCGAACCCGTTCGAACAGTAAGAGGATAGTCTCTGAAATTATGTAAAAAAAATCAAATAAATAAAAGGAAGAGTTTTTAGATGTCTTCGCACTTTTTCTTCTGAAATAAATGAACTGGCGTCTTCTGAGAGTAATGAGTTATTACAGCAATAAATTAGATTTTTTTTGGCAACAGAAAATCGTTCAATGATCGACTTTCTTAAGCTTTTATCCGTGTTGTGATAAATGGATTTCGACTTCTATCAACCCAACCCTAAAAGTTTGAGCGACAATTTCAAAAGGAAATAGAAGGTTTCTCAATGATATTTTTCGCAGATTAGGAATACCTACTAAGTTTCAATTACGAAATTTTATAAACTAATCTAATATAAAATAATTGTATTCTTTCGAAATTTAAGAAAGCTATTAAAGTAACTAGACGTGAGGCCAACAAATGTCAACTGCAAGGGTCCTGGGGTTTGCAAGGACATGGGGTTAACTTTATCAAAATCATTACAAAATGTTTTGATAAAAATTACCGAGGTTATTAGTGTTCCCATAGAGACAGAAACATGGTTAATTTTACTACATTCAGGTCTTTTACCGAGCTTATTAATGTTATTACAGAGCTTATCAATGCTCCCATAGAGCCAAAAACATGGTAAACTTTACAGCATTCTGGTCGTTTACCGAGCTTATTAGTGTTATTACCGAGCTTATAAGTGTTCCCATAGAGCCAAAAACATGGTAAATTTTACAACATTCTGGTCGTTTACCGAGCTTATTAGTGTTATTACCCAGCTTATTAGTGTTCCCATAGAACCTGAAACATGGTAAATTTTTCAACATTCTGGTCGTTTACCGAGCTTATTAGTGTTATTACCGATCTTATCAGTGTTCCCATAGAGCCAGAAACATGGTAAATTTTACTACGTTCTGGTCGTTTTGACCCTACATTTTTTTTCTCAGTGCAGGGGTTTAAGGGTCCCTTTGAGACCGATTAGTTATTCTTTTTTCTCCATGTTTTAACGTTCAGAGAATTAAATGAACGGAATTTCCTTATTAATCAAGTCAATAGTATTAGGAAATATTTTTGTAATATTTTTGTAATATTTTTGAATATTCTTATATTTCATTAAAATGTATAAAATAAGACGAACTATTATCTATTGGACATTGTCACGAAATTTCGAGGTAATAAGTAATTGTGAAACTTGAACTTTGTTGTTTGATTTTAAAAATACTTACAATATAGGAATTAAATGTCAGATACCTGAAGTTAATGTTACACATTTCAGTGAATAAAATAAAATAAAAAATATAATGATGAAAAATTATGGAATTTATTAACTTAATAAGTAAGAAAGTTTAGTTTAATTAACAATTGTGTTTTCAATGTAATATATTTAATAAATAATAATAAATTTGTAAGCTCAGTATGAAGTTCAAATGTGTTTTCTGTTTACTTCATGAAGTTTGTTTTAACAAAGGGTAAAATTATATTTATATTAAATAGAGCAGAGTCTTTTGAAATAGCATAGAAGTTTTAAAAAAAACTCAAAATTTCAGTATCAAAGTTCGTTTTGTTTACAACTATTGCCGAATGTTCGTAAAATATTTTTAGGAATTTGCCTTTTTTGTTTAAAAACATGATGAAAAGAAGTTATAATGAAGAGAACCGTTAAAAAGATATTTAATTATTTAACATGCGTTAGATTTCGAAACCAGCTCATTTTTCATAAATTTCGCAGGTAACAATTAATTATTACCCAGGCTACACAATTAGGTTAACTAATGTTTTTTGAAAGAACAAAAGTTCATGAATATTTTAATATACTTTGCAGAGACAAAAATATTTAGCGCTTGTGTAAATATTTAACAATAAATTTGCTTTTATTAAAAATAAATTTTACAGTAATTGTGAAATAAAAAACTAATGTTATTTGTAGTTCAACCTTGTTTCGTATTTCTATCCTTTTTTTTAGATTTATTTCCTATCTGAAAATAAAAACTGATCTTAAAGGAAAAAACAAAATTATTTTTCTGCGGTACTACAGACGATTAAAAAATAAAGTTAAGATTCAGTTAAATGTTAAAATTACGTAACTTTTATAAAGAAATTTTCTGAAAACTTGATGAATTTTTATAGTTTTTATTTAAATACTTTTTAATTGCGTCAAAAAGCATTAAAACTTAACAAATCAACGAATTAGAAGTAGAGAAGGTGCAGTATTTAATCCGAATAACAGAAGAAATAGTAAAAATATGTGCAAAACTTAAAAAGAAAAGCAATTCAAAAATAGATTGTTTTGGATTGAATAGATTGTTTTAAAAACTAAATTGTTAAACACCTCATAAATTTTTTTAAAATATGTAACCAATTACATATTACAATACATTACACAGTGCAATATAAAGCTAAGCAATACGTTTTAATGCCTGCACTTATAAGGTACATTCGTGCCCCACCAATGAGCTATACAAGCGGCACATATCTTTGCATTTTTTCTTCTTCACAAATTCTAACCGATACTGACAGAACTCAAAAGAATGTTGCAAATAATAAACAAATACGAAAAATGCGTGATATGTAACAATTTGAATGGCGTATCCCTCCCACACTATCAATATGATATACTTCAAAACGTCCCGGACAAGGTCAAGGGACAAGACGACCTTCTAAGAATGGGTCAAGACTTAGCAAGACTAACTAAGAAGGAATTTCAAGTGAAGAGTCGGAATATTGTATTTGAAACATATTTTTCATCTTTTTTCAAGAAAAGCCTCAAGAAGTCGAGAAAAACATGTCATTGGCAAGACTGCACGAACTCCCCGGACAAAGACCTTATAAATAAGTCTGCAATTTATATCTTTCCCGTCATAAAACGGTATAGGGAGAGTGACTTTTGTCAAAAGGACTTCTTGCTCGCTTTTGTAATTCGGGGGGAGTTATTCAATAGCTGCCGTAGGTTCGTATAACTATGTTGAGTTTTGAAGGAAATGAGCTGAAAATATCTATTTCTGGAAGCATTATACGTTTTTTTTTTATTTATTGAAAAAAAAAATGTATGATGTCTGAGTTTTGAAGTTTTGTTGGTATGTGGTGGGTGTTGAAATTTTTTTTTTCAAGAAAATAAATGAAATTTTTTTTATTAAGTTATTTTTGCTGTATAGAAACGTAAATCATTGAATAAAAAAGAAAAGAAAAAGAAGTTTAATATAAAAAAGAAAATTCCTATAAAGAGCCTGATAGTGTCTTGGCATTATACAGCTACGCTTCGAAGTTAGATAATGTGTTTACTATATGGTATAGAATTAATATTTTTATTGAAATCCCAATTATTTACAGTAAAATATTACATATGTTAGTAAGATTATTCGGATTATTTAGAAATTGAGTTTCAATCTGATATATTTATAAAAAAGGTCATGCGATTGATGTCGATCTGGGAGTGCGTAAATAACTATCATCTGAATTATTAAGAAAACTAAAAAAAAAACCATGAAAAAAATATATATGTTACCGTTAAAGTATGAAATCCGTTATTTTATAGAATGCCTAGTTATTCTATGAAATAACTGATCGTGTCCGTTAAAGTGTAAAACTCTCTTGTATTTCATGGTTTAACTAGTTATTTCATAGAATAACGATCTGCAGCCCGTTAAAGTGTAAAATAATCTACATCATATATCTGTAGTTGAACAAGTAGTTGGAAAAGTAGTAAAATAAACAGTATTAAATAATCCCATTTCGAAAGTATGTGTTGTCTGTTCAAAAGAATACAGTGAAGATATAGTTTGCTTCAAATGTATGGAGCCTGTCCATATATCATGTTCGGAAGATTATGTTTCAGAAGATGAAGTTGAGCAGAAAATCTGCAAATTGTGTTTTAATGAACTTAATGTTCAAAGAGAAAGAGAAAAGTCTAAAAAATGTTTAGAAATTCAAGCGAAAAAGATGAAATTAATGTCGGATAAATCTCATTCTGAAGCCTCTGTGGGGTTTACCGTCCGTATCCCAGTGCCTGAAGTTGACAGAGGAAAAGGTGATGCCAAATCTATTTTAGCTATCATCATAAAAATAACCGAAGAAGGATTTTTCCAATTGGGCACAAGAAACGGCCGCATAAAACAATTATATTCCCGATCCCAGTTCAGTGTCTGCGAACAAAAATTAATTAAAATCGAAGAAGTACCGGATGTAGAAATATCGCTCCGGTCGGTTGCTACAGCTCAAAGTTTAGGTACTGGTCAGGGATTTAAAAAACGTTCGTGTAAAACCCAGTGTGTCAACAAAAAATGTTTTTGTTTTAGAAATAATATTCTTTGTAATTCCAAGTGTCATTTTAGTAATCCTTGTTGAAACAAATGATTTTATGGTACGTATTTATAGAATACCTATTTATTACATTTTAGATAAATTGTTTATTTCACACTTTAACTGTCTCTCATTAGTTAATTTATAGAATACCTAGTTACTTCATAGACTAACTAGTTAAAGTGTCAAATGAATAACATATTACACACTTTAACGGACACGATCAGTTATTTCATGGAATAATTAGATATTCTATGAAATAACTGCATTATATACTTTAACGGTAGCATATATAACTATTAAATTCCAAATGCTGCGGAGTTGAACATTAGTTGTCGCTGAAAATTGGGTCTGCTGTTCAACTGTGCTTATAAAATTATGAAATAGGAATTGCAAGAGATAAAGTTTATTCTAATGTATCGTAATAAAAAACTATACATAATAAGAAAAACAGCAAATAAATTGAAATTTATGTTATAAAACTAACGAATTAGTATACGCTTTTAAGGAATTCTTATTTATTAATTATATAATATTAATTTACAAATTTGTTAATCAGGATTGACTCAGATTAAATAACAGTTTCCGAGCTATGAATAACTGGCTTGAATGAAAAACAGATATTTCTTCCGTTAATTACATTCGCAGGTGTTTCTTATCTGACAAAGTAATTAGAACTACGGTTGTTAAGGCAATAGCCTAAAGATAAATGAAATTTAAGCAAAGAAAAATCTGTCATTGATAAATAATAAATAATTTGTTAAAAATGTCAGTCTTTTGGAAAAATCATTTTTCTGTCATTGAAAAAATATTACAGAATTGCATGCAATAATAAATAGATAAATTCTTGTGAAAGAGCATGTTTTTATTATTGCAGAACTAATTATCTAATTTTTCATTAGAAACTTGATTAAATTAGATGTTGAAAAACGATTTCGTAGTTAATATAATAACAATAACACGCATAATATGACACTAAACTTTAATTTACTGCCTCGATGGAATATTTCAATAATTTTGCAATACCGTATACTTTGGTTTTATTAAACAAAATTGTGTTTTTTTAATTTTTATTTTTACATTCGAAATGTCATGACTATACAGTACGGTAATTTTAGCATATTTTTTTTCTCGCAGTGGTTTTGTTTCGATTTGCATATAAGACTATACCAAGGCCTTAGCTAGCTGAGAAATATTGCAGGGAAAAAATTAACAGTTCTTAGTTTATTTTTTATCGCAAAAGTTTTTACGGTGTATGTCCCCTTTTTTATTTGTTATTTTAATTTTGTGGGTTGTCTTGCGGGAACTTTACAGGTGATGGTCATAATTTTTTTTAACCATGTAAAGCTCTTCTCGTATTATTCTACTCCCTTTCTTTATTCCTTGATTTTTAATTTTTATGATTTTTTTCTCTCCGTATAAAATGAACAAAACTTTAAAACATGGAAACCTAGTAACACAAAAATTCATTTATGTACTTAAAATTTACAGGAAAAAAATAAAGTAAATGTTTTGGAAGATAATCAAATTTCATCAATTCTTGGATAAGGCAAATAATGTTCATAATATTTGCTACAATTACTACTAACATTTTTTTTAAAACGCAAATAGTTCAAAATCAATGGAATTGTTACGTAATAATGCTTCATTAACGAACGCTTAATCAAAAAAAAGTAGATGTCATAAAACTTTTTCAGGCTAAGTTCAATAGCGGGATTATTAATAATACATTAATCACTCTTGTCATATAGAGGTCGTAAACAATCAATATTTTTTTCTTTGTGGTAAAATTATATCGGGTAATTTATTTCTGTTCTAACGCTAAATTGCTAATATTCTTCATACCCACGTTTGTAATTGTTAATTGAGCAACGCAGAAGATCGTTAAAAATCAATAAGCGATCTATAAAAAGGGAGGTAATGAAATGAAATTTCAGACCGACTAATGTCGTTTTCAGGAAGTAACATTTAAGGTTATTTATGTATGCGGTAAAGTTTTTTTTGTTCTTCCGTGAAAATGCTTGTTAAACGGAAATGTTTGGAAAGTGGAAGTTAAATTGCGATACAAATGAAATGATTACTTTAAAAGATTTTTATTGGAAACAAATTCTCAAGTTAGATAATAATTAAACGTTTTATTTATGATGATTGGTTTATATGACGTTTATTTTATCGTATTTCTGATGAAAATCGTTTTAACGAAATGAAGTCTGTTGCGGAATCGATTTCGGATGCCGAAAGATCCACAAAAAAAATAATAAAATAAAAATAAAAATAAAAGAAAAGAAAACGATTTTTATTCTTCACTGTTAATTTTTTTTATTTAATTTTCAGACGATATTACATTTGATTTAAGAAAAAGATGTATTTTCATGACTTATTAACGTTATGCAATGAGAATATATAATTTTAAAACTATGATCAATGTAGAAAACTAGATAGAAATAAATCCGTATACATTCTTATTTAGTCATCGTAAATTAATAAAATCGCATGCATTCTTATTTAGTTAACGTAAATTAATAAATTCGTATATATTCTTATTTATTTAGCGTAAATTAATAAAAGTGAAGCCAATTCGATCAAATCATATCCTTTTTATTATATAAAGTTAAAAAGTAAAAAAAATTATAGAATCGGCGCAATCTGTAAAACAAAAAATGGTGTTAGTTGCCACCATTTTTGGTGTTGAGGTAAGCAGATTTCCTTTTTAAAGTTGAAAATTGTAATTATCGTGCAAAAATTATGTGAAATTGTCAAAATAACAATTTTTTGAAAGAATTAGTGCGAATATATTACTAAAAATACGTTTTTTTTTTTATAAACGAAATGTTTTGGCATAAAGCCATTAAATTGATTCGAATGCACATAAAAATATGTATTGTCAATAAACAGACAAACAAAAAAGGAATAAATAAATAAATAAAACTATAATAGAGAAAAAATAAATTAAAAATGTGATCACTTACAGTGTAAAAAATTTTAGTTTACCTTAACACCAGAAATAGTGACAATCATACACCAAATTTTTTTTTTCAGTGCATAATAAAAAAAAAAAGGCAAAATAAATTTCTACCTGTAATTAATAATAGAAGAAGTAATGATAATATTTTTGCACGTGATTAAAAAGATTGAAAATTTATATTTAATTATGATTAAAAAGTTTCACTCGGTAGCAAAAAGAGTTCAAATTCTGCACATAATTAAAAAGAATAGGACAAATAAAGACTCTACTAATTTTCTTTAAAATATGTTTTTTCTTGCAGATAAATTTCATTTGGATACTAATTATAAATAAAGAAATTTAGAAAAATATTATTTTAGAAATAATTGCGGTTCAACGAAGAAAATTGAAAAAAATAGCTCGCATTTAAAATTATAAACAGAAACACAAAATTATTCATTGACTTACCGTTTAAAATTATTCTTTTGTTGTTTTATGTAAAAGTTCAAAAAAGTTCAAAAGTTCAACTCACCTAAAATAAAATAAATTAATCAAATATACACATCAAACTAATGCACATTTTTCAGAAATAAAACAGAATAAAGAAAAATAAAATAATGCTGGGAAAAGAATATATTTTTCGATAATCTGGTTTGTGAATTACTCTAACCAGTTTGTAACCATTTTTTTCAGTAACAGTTTTTACATTTATATTATGTGTCATAAATTCAATTGGCAAAATTGATAAAAAAAAAATATTTATAAAAGAAATAATTCGAAAATTTATGACAGAAGTTCTAGATTTTTTCCATTCACTAGTACTGCAGAGTTTACTTTAATTAGTTGGGATGTATTTAAAAGAAATTAAAAAAATTTCTGAGCATCGTAAACTACTTTCGATCTGGGCCTTAAATTAAATAAATAAATAAAAACATACAAACGTATAGTCACGGATTTTCAGACAAACTGAAAAGTATAAAACCAGCCTTAATGCAATTTAATTTATTAAAAGGGACCTGATAGCTTCATAAAACACAAAATATTCCATTCAAATAATTCTAAAGTATTTTTTCGGAAATATCGGTATTTTTCGAAAAAAAAAAAATTAAAAAAGCCATCATTAGCACACTGAAAAAAAATTCGGATGAAATCACGGTTAAAAGTATTGCTGTAATGATTGCAGCGTTCGTAAACCCATTTTACCGCAAAAGCTATTTTTACAGTAAAATTTTATATTGTAATTTTTACAGCAATATTTAGTAAATTATATAGATTCAGTAATTTTACGGTGAACACTACTGCAAAAATTATGGTGTAACAGATATTTTAATCCATAACATTTGTGCTAAGTACTGGCACCCTGAGATTCGGAACTTTTTACAGTAATTTGATTCGGAATTTTTTACAGTGCAGCAATGTCGCTATTTCAATTATTGTTCAATAATATGAAAATTCCTTGTTTAAAATTTGCCAATAATAGTGCACTTCTATTTTGATTCGAGAAAACTCTTGAATTGATGAATAATGAGAATGAATGAGAAAAATATGAATAAATGAGAAACATCTTGAACTTAATCTCTTATTTAGTTTAAATTTCTGATAAAATAGGAGTAAAACTTTAAATTACTTCCACTAAAAAATTTCCGGTTTAAATTACGTTTAAAAAGTACCGGCACTCAGGGTGCCGGTATTTTTCACCGTAATTTAATCCGGAACATGTTACGGAATAAAAAAAATTCTGATATACCGTAATTAATTTTTTCAACAATAAGTACCGTAAAATCACTGACTCATTCTAATTAAATAAATATTACTGTAAAAATTATGTTATAACATTTACGGTAAAAATAAATTTTACTGTAACATGAATTTTACGGATCATGCACCAGTAGTGTCGGTACTTTACACCGTAATTTGATCAGGAATTTCTTAAAGAACACATTTAAAAAAATTATAATTTTCAAAAATTAAGGAATTTTGTATTTTTCAGAAAATAAAAATTAATTTTTTATTTATTATGCCCTCTAGTGATCTACAAAGTACACATTGAATATTTTCACTGTAAGTAAATGCTGAGGAATTAACAAAATAAAAATTTATATTCATAAAAAGTGACCTTCTAGGGTATCTCACCACCGATCTTAGTCATTAAAATAAGGAGGGAGCTTCAATCTTAGTCATTTCTCTGATCTTCATTTAAAGACATTTCTATGACCTCTCCAAAATAATTTGCCTCTTCATGGGGGCATAAAGAGAGCAATCTGGCGAATTTCGAATCCTCCCATTCGAAGGGGAAAACTTAACTTTTCATCACCACTGCAATAAACAGTTTATGCCCTCTTTTCCTATTTTTTTATCTCTCAAAATTCCAGACGGAGAAAGAAAGGAGAAAAAATCATCCTCTAGGGGGGAATTGTAGCCCTCATCATTTGACCTTTGACCTTCTGGTTCTTCTCCCTCAAATCATGACGGTTTCATGAACCCCCGAAGTATTATAACATTTTCCATCAGAAACAGATGAGGAGTTTTGATGGCCCACCACATTCTTTAGTTCTTCTTTCAGTGCTCGCTGATCCGAGAGGCTCCGTCAGGCAGGGTTGTTGAGATTAAGCAGACGACATCTGATAATCCACAAGGCGAAAATTAAATCGAGCAAATGCCAAATGTGATATTGTTAAAAGTCGCACTAAAATGATGCGAATGGATATCTGGTTTTTATGATAATCTGCTTCTTGAAGAGGAGCCT
The DNA here is from genome assembly GCF_043381705.1 of Parasteatoda tepidariorum. Lineage (NCBI taxonomy): Eukaryota > Metazoa > Arthropoda > Arachnida > Araneae > Theridiidae > Parasteatoda > Parasteatoda tepidariorum. Next base: position 81,043,106 of record NC_092211.1, read on the forward strand.
ATATCTCTGATTTTTATTAGTTATAAAAATTCTGAAGCCCAAAATACAATAGATTAAACGCAAAATTTACTATTGCGAAAAATTATAATTTTTTTTATAATCTTGTGAAGTTATCTGATTAAGAAATTACTCACTATTGTAAAGAAAGAATGTCAGAAATTTTTGTAATGACCTAATTGAATTGTAATAAACAAAAAGAATTTTTAAGATAAAGAATGTAAAATGTTTTTTAATTTATGATCTTATATTATCTTATCAAGATAATATAATCGATAATTATCGATATAATAATTATCGATATTATCGTATCAAGTTGAAAAATCTATGACTCCCAATTGACTTTAATATCATTAATCTAATCGGCTATTTTTCATAGTTTTTTTCTCTACTATTACACTGTAAAAATTTCTGGATCAAATCACGATAAAAAAGTGTTGGAATCCTGGGTGCATCATTCGTAAAATTCATTTCATCATAAAACTCGTATTTATCGTCAAAATTTCATTCCGTATTTTTTACTGCAATATTTATTTGATTACAGTCATTCAGATTATTCAGAAAAAATTACCATAAAAATTTCAGATAACAGATTTATTTTATTTTATAACCGTTGTTGAAAAGCCGACCCAATTTGCGAATGATTAACGATTACTAACGTTCAACTCCGTAGCCTTGTAATTTTGAATCCAATCCAGAAGACAAAAGAACTCCTGGATCGAGTATTGGGAGAAATTTGCCTTCGAGGAGGACTTTTTGATAGAGCTAACCCGCATTTGCGTTGCATGGAGAGGATGACCACCCACGGTTACCCAGCTGGTAAGGGTACTCCAACACATGATCCGTCGACCACTGAGAATATTTCACGTCAGCACTGTGGTCGGTGCAAGACAGATGCGGAATTCGTATCGACTGGGATTCGAACCCTGTTCGCCGAATTGGAAGGCGAACGCTCTATCTCCTGAGCCATTGCGGCTCAGATAACACATTTATTGCAGCATTAAATTTTACAGTAAAAATGGACTATACGTTGAAAAGTACCGGCACCCTGAGTGCCGGTACTGAGCTGACACCATGCGGCATTGAATTAACTTTTAAAAGATTAAAAATTTGAATCACAAACACTTTTCGTTTTCACGTTTTTTTTTTTAAATAAAAACCATAGAGAGGACTGGCTAAATATGGATAAAACTTAACCCAACAGTCGTGTAACATTTTTATAGCAGTTAAAAAAAATCATTATCAGCTAAAAAAAAGGTGTCAGATGATGACAGGCTTTGATGAACTGCCCTAAATCGTGGCAAGGAACTTAAGACTTAAATTACCCTATCAGCCGACTACTTCTGTTATCTCAATTACAGACACAGTAGGTGTGGAAAGTGTACTAATTTCTTATAATTTGTGTAATAGGTACAGCATATGGCAGACACTATTACTAAATTCTTCAACAGTAACATAAAACTGTCGCCTAGGAAAGGCTGCCTCTTGCTTATTTGCTGATAACTGAGCCCCCTGATATCAAAAGGAACCAAAAAATGAAATCAACCAAAATGTTTTCGACATCTTTGTTTATGCGTCATTTCCATCTGCTAGATTGTGAGGAAAGACAGGGAAAAAAAATTGCAAGTTGAATTTTAGAAGGTTTCACTCAAAGACCGAAGAAGACATCTGCAGAAATTGACATGCGTCTGCTTATCAAGATGGAACCAGCAAGAGGTGCTGACCTTGCAGAATTTTTAGTTTTTCTCACTCTTGCTTTGCTCATGGCCTATCTCAGGATAAGCTCTTCAAAGGTCAAAAGATTACAATGACTATATTAGAAAACAAGCTCATATTTTGGAGAATGTCATTGGCAACAAATTCATAAAATTGCTGACTTTCTGTTAATCATGATGGAAGCATACTTTTAATGAAATTTTGAATTTAATTTTTTGGTTTAGAAAATAAGTAAGGAGCTGCACTTAGTAATAAAAATCTGCGCGTATTGTACTTGAGACACTCGCAAATGTACAAAAAATTATTTTGCTTTTAAAAATTCCAGTATTTATTTTCTTAATACTCTTACTTTCAAAGTAAACAAGAAAATATTCATAAACTTAAAATTTTTTTTCAAATCCTGATACTTAAAAATAAAATTTAACAAAATTTAAATCAAACAAAAATTTAAAATTATTTAATAGTAAAATGTTAATTATTTAAATCAAGTATAAGTAACTTATCATAAGATTTACAATTTGATCCTAAATACTGTCTAACTTAGAAAACTTCTTTTTTGGAATTAATAGAATGGGTGAGTTAGAAACTTTAAAAAAACCTAATTTATGCTTTAGTTAATACGTGAATAGAATGCGTATGAGAAATCGAATATTAGTACGCATAAGTCCAAAATATTAGGAAAACATGATCTTTAATTTTTATAAAAATATGCTTAGAACCATAAACGGAATTTAATTTTTGGCAGCCAGCACATATAAGGTAAAATTTACATGTAAAAATACTAAATTACGGTGCAACATTTTTCAAATTCAATTCATTTACTTTAATTTAACATTAGTCAATAATTTCAGTATCAAAATAAAAAAAATTCAATACTCAGGATAGTATTACACATGATATTCGATATTTAATTTTGCTGATTATACTCACGATATTATCTTATTAAACTTCATCTTTGACGATAATTATCGTTTCTTCGATGCTTATCGTAAGCGATGGTATTCTTGAAATATTGTGAGATCGTTTTCACGATGTTTACGAATTATCTATATTTCATGATATATCTATATTTCATGAAATTATCTATATTTCATGAAATTATCTATGTGTCATGAAATTACCAACATTTTATGAAATTATCTATATTTCATGATATATCTATATTTCATGAAATTTAGTCTAGCTAGCTTAGTGCCTACTCTTACTGTATTAAACTATACTGTATTAAAAANCATGAAATTATCTATAGTTCATGAAATTATCTATGTGTCATGAAATTACCTACATTTTATGAAATTATCTATATTTCATGAAATTATCTATGTGTCATGAAATTACCTACATTTTATGAAATTATCTATATTTCATGATATATCTATATTTCATTATATATCTATATTTCATGATATATCTATATTTCATGATATATCTATATTTCATGAAGTTTAGTCTAGCTAGTCATGACTTAGTGCCTACTCTTACTGTATTAAACTATACTGTATTAAGTTCTTACTGTATTAAAAAGAGGATTTTTTGTTTCGGATTTATTCACTGAGAAAAAAAGTATAGTCAAAACTACCAAAATATGGTAAAATTTACCTTATTTTTAGTTCTATGGGAACACCAAAAAGCTCAGTAATTTTTGCAGAAGAGCTTTGCAAATGATAATAAAGTATAGTCTTATGATGTGTGATAAAATTTAGTAAATGTGGCAAGTTTTGTTTATTTTATCATGATATCTTGGAACATAGCATAAAAACCATTTAATAGATTAAATTTACTTTTCAGTTTTATATTTTTTACTAAATGTGTAATAATAAAAACTATACTTTTGAAAACCAGAATTTCCAGCAAACAGTAACCATAAGAACGGAAAAATTACCAAATGAATGGTTTAAATATCGTATGTTTTGGTTTTATTTGCCGAACTCGTTTTATTTACTAGAAATATTATAACTATACAGTAAGGTAATATTACTTGAATTTTTTTTTCTTAGTGTTTAAATAGAAGTAATAGAGCTATAAAACGATACCCTTAAGAAAAGTATAAAATTAGACAAACAAAAAGAGAAAAGATTAGAAATAGATTAAAAATTAAAATTATTAATGTTACAGACATAAAATAAAGTAATGAATTAACCAAAAAAGTTAAACAACATTAAAAAATTAAGTGGAACAAAAAAAATCGAAAAGCATGCACCATAAATAAAACGCAAATAGAATAATAAATAATTAGGATATTTATTAAGATTTAAAATATTTAGATTAAGAATTGATAAATAAATAAATAACGAATCTGAAAATGTAAACAAGGGAAGATAATTTCGATGAAACATTTAGTTATTTTAGGAAAAAAAGGTTATCATAATAATGAGCTCTGTTTTTATTAGTTATTTGTTTGTCCTGCGTTTAAAAGAAAAACAAATCATGAAGTTTTAAGCCAAAAAGTTTGTGAGCTAAAGAACATTAACTTAACATATTAACTTTTTATTTTTTACGTGTGAGTAATAAACAAAATTTTATGTCAAAAGCAGTCTTGTATAAAAAGAATTTTTTTCTTTTCATATTATACTATGCATAGGTAATATGAATTCAAATTATGAATGAAATGAAATTTAAAAAAAAAAACAATCACAGTTTTACATAACTATCATGAATAATTATTTATGTTCAGTTATAACAAGATCACTGCTATCATATATTAAAAATATATATGTATACATACTTTTTTTATTATAATTTATTTAAAAGTGTTTTGTGGATATTTTTTTAACGAAAGTAGTGAGAATAATTTCAACTTTTCGAAGAATTGTGTTGGAATCCTGNTAAACTATGGATCGTACAGGAACGCTTCTTTGGGCAGTTTTTATGCACTCCTAACGAGCAATCTAGCTGTGCAGAGTTTATGCGGTCGTTTTGGGACACTATATATATATATATATATATATATAAAAGAAAAAATTTATTTCTCGTTTTATGACAGTTGTAACATTATTTTCTATAATATTTGATTTCGAGTTTTCAACAAAACGTAACTCAGTAAAAAGTACTTAAATTTTTTTTTAAATCAAAAATAAAGCTATTATTCACAGATATTGATAGTTGGCTTTTAAAAATCGTAGAATTTAATTTCCATAAGTAATGGCGTTAAAAATTTAAAGTTAATCGTGATAAAAAAATTAATAAAATAATAATAACACGAGAAATAATTAAAAATAAGTGTAGATCATTTTTTTCAACCACGACATCAATTAAAAAAGGCTTTTTTCTAAATATCACATGCTTTATATTCCGAAATTTCCAATTCTCATTCTTTTTTGCTTACTTATTTTGCTCTGAAACTGTTTTCGGAAAAATGAACATTAAAAATTGAGTAAAAAGAGAACAGTTTTGAGGCTGCCATATCTTCAGCATAAAATCTAACCTCTTAAACCAGAAAAAAAATTAAAAAATTTAGAGCAAGAAAATTCGATTATAATTTGATCAAAAGTTATTCCTGTGTTCTATTTTTTATTTTTTTTTTAATTTTCAATCTATACCACATGCCATTTTTTTTTCTTTTCAAGAAAATTGTATACATGAATTTTAACTATATACAACTGAACTACATATAGTTCTGGAACTGAAATATATACAGCTGTATGTTAGATGAAACAGACTGTTACCATGTACAACTGAAATTACCTACATATATGTAGAAAATTTCATGAACTTTATCTACACTGAGAAAAAAGTATGTTTAAAACTAGCAGAATTTTTTAACATTTAACGTGTTAAAAACTCTGTTTTTTAAAGTTTTTTAATTTTTAACATGTTTCTGGCTTTAAGGGAACACCAAAAAGCTCGATAATTTTTACCAAAGCGCTTTGGTAATGATTTTGGCAAAAGTAGGAGTAAAATATGGCTTGGTTCCATAATATGTGATAAAATTTGGCAGATGTGTTGAAATATTTTAATTTCATTAAAAGCATGGCACGGAATACCATTTATTAGTTAAATTTACGTTTCAGTTTCTTTTTTTTTTAAATAAAAGTGTGGTAAGAAGAACTATAATTTTGATTATAAGAATTTACGATAAACCATGACTCTACGAAGAGAAAAATTAGCAAAAAAACTGGTTTAGATAGCGTACATTTTGGTTTTACTAATCAGAATAATGTTTTTTTTTTTTTTTTTTTTTTTTTTTTTTTAATTTTTTTTNAAATTTTACTACCATACAGTACGGTAATTTTACCAGAATTCTTTTCTCTGTGTTTCGAAATATCAATTATTTGAATCTTCCTGCTCTGATTGCTAGTAACAGGATATTAAAAGAAATTGAACCTAAAAAATATACGTAAGAAACTTAAGAAACTAGTTTCGGTTAGTAACATAAGGAGTATACTTAAAAAATAAAAATAAAAAAAATGAATAAAAATTTTAAGAAATATAAAACTTAGTTTAGAAATATAACCAATTTACTTAATATAATTTAAGAATTTTTTATACTTAAGTTTGATGTTTAGATCAGATAGATATAATCATTTCTAAGAAAAATGATTCTCAAATGATTTATTTCATTAAAAATAAAGTAAAAACTACTTAAATAGGTCATTACACTCTGAATTATATAAAATTCTCTTCTTATACATTTAACTTTTATGACGTATTAAATAATAACTATGCTAAATAAAATATAAAACAGCTATTCTGAAAAGTAAACAACATACAAGTTTATTTCAAACAATCTTGAATGAAAATATATTTACAAATATCCCAACATTGACTGTTTCTAACAGATAGCTCAAGAGAAACTTATTTCGCATTTTGATTGAAAAGATTTTACCTAAAGAAAACAAAAATGCTTACGGAGTTACAAACCATTCAAATAGCGAAAAATAAGTTTATTGATTCCCTGAATTAAAATTTTAAATATTTTTTTTCTCTCGTGTTTAAATTTTGATTCACGCCAATTAAAATTTACTACACGCATTATTAAAGAAAATTATTTCACATTTTGATTGAAACATTTTTACACTAAGAAACCAACTATGGTTATGGCGTTCAAGAGTTTAAGCAACGAAAAACAAGTTGATTGATTCCCTCTATTAAAATTTTAAATATTTTTCTTAAGCGATAATAATAGCGTTTGAATTTTGATTCGAACAAATTTACATTTATAAATTGCATTATTGATGTACCTTTATTTTACATTTTCCTTGAAAAAACTTTACATAACTAAAACAAGAATGCCTATGAAGTTCAAACATACCACTAACGAAAAACATGCTAATTGATACCCTCAATTAAAATTTAAAATATTTTGCGCGCTGTTGAATTTCAACTCATGCAAATTTACATTTATTAAACGCATAATTAAAGAAACTTATTTCACAATTTAATGGGAAAAAATGTTTCTCCGAGAAAAAAATCATGCTTCATGTGTTCAAACATTGAGGTAACGAAAAAGAAGTTAATTGATTATGGGAGAATTGAGATGAGATTAAAGGAGGTAAGATCATAAAAAAAAAAAAAAAAAAAAAAAAAAAAAAAAAGATGAGAAGGCGCGGAGCGCGTTTAATTTAAAACAAAAAAATGAGGAAAACTGAGAAGACGGGGTACTGTTTAGCTTTGACGAGAACTCCTTCAGACAAAAAGTTTAAGGCTGTCTGATGTTGTGGTAACATGAAAAAATATTTTTCCAGTGGAGGTGCATTGGAAGAATCAAGGATTCCCTTGCCAACATACCCTTCGACTTACCCTTGTAACCATAGTAACCGTCACCACTTGAGACTGATGTCTGGAGGAGTTCTCCTGAAAGACATTGGTCTGCAATGTTTATCTTTAAAGAAATAGTGACTTTGAACTATCTTTCTGAATTTCAATGAATGTTTTATCAAAAATTGTAATTCATTTTACATATAAATTCTACAAATTGTATTAATTTACCTTTTTTATAAATACTTTTAAATCTAAAATGTTTGTTAATTTTATTTTACGTGAATTTTATTCGTTGTTTTTTATTTTAACCACTTGGGTTTAGTATTGACTGGCTATGCAATAATATGTTTGCTTAAGAATTATTTATATAATAATTTTTTTTCATTAAATATAAACAAAATTCACAAAAAAATCCTGGTATTGATGAATTGCAACTATGTAAGTTGATTATTAATTGAATTATTAATTGTAAGTTGATTATTAATTGAACAATATGATTATTATCCTTCACATACTAACTGCCATAAGAGATTCAAAATTGATTGAATTGACCGAAATTCAAATTGATCAATTACTTCAAAAACAATTAATGAATCGATTTCAATAGCTCTAAGGAGAAAAAAAATTCAAACTAAGTTTATTTGTATGAAACTCCTTAAAAAATAATTGTATAAACTAATAAATTTCAACTGAAAAAAAAAAGGATTTTTTTTTCACAATCAATCTGTAAAAACGTATCAACCAATTATCATGTAGTTAATTTAAAACAACCATCACGAAAAACAAACAAGCCATTTCCGGCTATAAAGTGATTTGAAGCAATCTCGTACCATAAAAAAAATGAAGTTTTTTCATGAATATAAATACCTTTCTTAAAATGTTTTCCTACAACGAAACAACATCTTAAGCAACTTACTTTACATTTTGATCGAAACAATTTCTCCATTAAGAAAACAGCAATGCTTACATAGTTCAAACTTATCTCATTAAAAAATACAAGTTGTTTGACCTCTTCATCAAAATCATGAATATTTTTTCTCTGCTTACTTCATATACACTATATCAAACATATATATTTTTTTTACTTATAGATCAAGCTTATAATTTTTTTTTCATAAACAACGAAACTATCTTCAATCTTGGGCGAAAGCTTATCTGTCTAAATGTTATTTGCATAATTCGATTACAACAATTTATACAGAATGGAGGCGGCCTCCTCGGAGTTTATTGTTGTTTAATAGATACAGAGTACTTATGCGTTTTCTTAAATTATAGTAATTTTAGATGTTGCCGTAACAGTTTAGGTGGATACATTTTTAGTGATGTAATTATTATAAATATGCTTCTCTATTTTTTTCAAGTGTTTCACGAAAACATGGTTGAAACTTTTTTTTTAACGCTTGCAGTATTTTAAATATTTTTTTCATGCTGTTGTAGCATTAAATAAGTATACTGAAATTTGCAAAAAGCTTGCACAATTCTGGCTTTATTGAAAGCTGCCAGAAATTAGTCTGTCTAATTGAGTAATAAATTACACAGTTTTTAAGCTTAAAGCTATAGGCAGTGGTAAATTAAGAAAGACAAAGGATTATTAATTCTGCCTTTTAATAAATCAGTAATAAAATAGTTCGGAGACCACTATTTTTTCGCTTACCCTGATAATTGCCTTTCTGAAAATGTCAGTTACCCGGTTTTTCGGCAAATCTCTTCAATTAAAATGTTTTAAATAATTTAATTTTTTTTCATTTATTATTATTTTTGGCCCTTCCCGGTTGATTTACGTTATTATATTAAGCAAAACACGTATCTTGCAGTTCATCCCATCAGAATAAAGATTAACTGTATTTAGCATCAGTTGTTGCAATGATATTGAGTGCGGACAACTCATGATAGCCAAAATTTACCACTATCAAGTAGTTTTCTCCGTTTCATATCGCTTTCCAGGAAGCCGTAAGACACTTATTACCACTGTTTGAGCCGCGATGGCTAAGGGGATAGAGCGTTCGCCTTCCAATAAGGTGAACCGGGTTCGAATCCCAGCGATGGCTGATCGATACGAATTTCTCATCCGGCTTGCACCGAGCACAATGCCTACGTGAAATATTCTCAGAGGTAGATGGGCCATGGATTAAAGCACCTTGCCGCCAGGCTAACCGTGGAGGTTCTCGAGCCAATCAGAAAATTGCATTTTGATTTTCACTCATCCCGCTCGAGCGTTTCGTCGTAGAATGTTCTAATGTCTTTAGTGACCTTCCTCATGCTTCAAACTATCTATATGGTAAGTTTCATAACTTTCGGTCAGATGGTTTAGGAGTCTTTAAAGGACACATTCAACCACAAACAGACAGACATTCATTTTTATATATCGAGATAAATGGATAAAGGTATTAATGTATTTACTTATTGTGGACAGTTAAGTGAAAGATTAGTAATTAATAATAAATCATTTAGTAAAAATTTTGTTGTTTCTATTTAAAAGTTATCTACATTAATTTCGAATAAGCTTAAAGTATATTCATATCGTAAGAAAATTAAAAGATATACATCATTTTAAAATAAAAGCACCACTTGCAATTTAAATTTACTAAACTATGATTGGTTTAATCCACTGAGGTTATAAGGCACAAATTTCTATAAAACAACCTCTGGAACATTGGCAACCTTTAATTTTTTTTAAAGCGAAAAAAGTACAATTTAAAATGCAAAAATCTAAAAACATTAAAATTTTATGCAATGAGATTTGAGGGTCCTTAAAAATGAGGCCAAAAAAGTATTTTTTTTCTGGCAGTGCGATTATCAGACCCTGCGTGACTCTACATTTTTGATATTTATAAAAGTTAGTTATTTTATAATGTTTTCAAACATGTGCACAGTCTAATTTTCAAAAATTCAACACCAACGTACTTCTTTTAAAAAAGGGGTTCAAAAAAAATTTTTTTTAGGTACTAATCTTTGTGATACTTAGAAACGGTTTGCCAAAAAGTGAAGAAAAAAAATTCTCTTCTTTGACTTGCCAAATCAAAAAATAGACCAGTCATTAGGAAAACTCATCAAAACTACGCAAAGAACCACCCATTTGCTCTTTGATAATCTTTTAAGTATATATAGTAACCCTAAATCCCTCACTTTGGACGTACCATGAAAATCCTGAGGTAAAGATATCCAGCACGTTTGAATAATAATAATGGTTTCGATTGCTAGTAAGTAGTGAGTACCGGTCACATATAAAGCATAAGACTTCCTAAATAACCTCATCATTCCACGTCCCCTTGATGAGCTGGGGCTGAAAACCGTACCGGATCTGACAGTCTATAATTTTAAACGTAGGCCCCCACCGAAAACTTAGGAATTCTTTGATTAGTGGCTGTTGACTTATCGCTTTGAGAACTCGTCAGTACCAAGGAACGCCCCACCAATGATTGAATCTGGATCGTGGACCATGTATTCTTTAGCGTACTAGATAAACAACACAAAAGAATAAGTGATATTGATTATTTTTGATCCAATAAGATGATTTTATCATATCTCTAATTTTAGAATAGATTTAGAGTTTAACTTTAAGTGATCAGTAACAGAGGGAGCAATCCACCAATAATTGAATCGGATTCGAGCATCATGCATTCTTAGCGTACTTGATAAACGAGATCAAATAAGTAGTTTTGATCAAATAAGATGATTTTTAGCATGGTTTTGATTTTAGAATTTAGTATTTGGCTTCGAGAACTCGTCAGTGCCAAGAAATGACCCCACCAGTAATTGAATCTGGATCGTAGACGATGTATTCGTTGGCGTACTTGATAAACAACGTGATCAAATAAGCAACATTGATTTGTTTTGATCAAATAAGATAATTTTAGCATATATTTAATTTCAGAATAAATTTCGAGTTTAGTTTTGAGAAGTCAGTAACAAAGGGAGTGCCCCACCAATAATTGAATCTGATTCGAACATTACGCATTCTTTATCACATATTGATAAACAGCAAGATCAATTAGGTTTTTTTCATTACTTTTGACAAATAAGAAGATTTCAAACATAGCTTTGATTTTAGAATTTAGCTTCAAGAATGACCCCCCCCCTCCCCCAATGATTGAATCAGGATCGTAAGCCATGTATTTGTTGGTGTGCTTGATAAACAACGTGATCAAATTAGCAGCATTGATTAATTTTGATAAAATAAGATGACTTTAGCCAATCATTTTTAAATTTATCATAGATTTAACTTTGAGAATAAGTTAGTTCTAAGGAATTACCCACTGATTATTGAATCAGGATTGTACGTTATGCATTATTCAATGTACCTGATGAACAAGACGACCAAATAAGTAGTATTGATAACTATTGATGATTTTAGCATGAAATCTTACTTTTTACTCTAATTTACGCACTCTGTTACTCTAACTTACTCTAAAAACATTTAAATGTTTTCAGTACAGTGACAGAATTGTTATTTTTAACGTATATATTTTAACGGATATTTTTTATAACGGGTATTTTTTTATAACGAAAATTTAAACGGATATTTTTTATAAATATTGCAGTCGGAAAAAAGAAGTAAACAGCCTCTTGTTATGGTGTCTAAAGCTTCATTAAAGTGTCGCAAGAATTTTTTAAACTGAAGTTTTAAATGCAAGTAAAATGTACTTGTAATTGTAACGTAAAATAATTTTCAAATCCATGCTGAAACAGTAATAGTCACCAAAGCAAATATTTATAAATTATTATAGTTTATGCCTTTTACACACATTCGCACAAGTGCTCTTGAACATGAATATGTATTGAATGCCATTGAACACAATTTAATACATATATGTATACATTTTTTTAAGAAATATATTTTAATTACCTTTCATATTTTTATAAATGCATTGCAAAATATTATAGAATTCTAAATGTGTTTAAGTACACTCTATGATTTTTTCCAATAAAATGTTTAGATGGAAAAATTTTCCATTCATAGAATTTTTTGCTCAATGAATTGTCAATAAGTTATTGACTCCGAACATTGTTGTTTCCGCAATTTGTTTTCAAAAATTGGATTGTTTCTTTAATACGATGTTGCAAAAAACAATTTTTTTTCTCACGATAATTTTTTCAAAAAATGCGTTCTTATAATTAAATTTACTCAAAAAATAGTGTTTTTTCTTTAAAAATTGCATTATTTTTCTTAAAAAGATTGTCATAAAGCGTTTTTCTTTTTCTCAACGTAATAGCATTTAAAATGTGTAATTTTTTCCCAAAACAGGTGTATTTTTTTTCTATGTTTTTGCATCAAAACTGTGTTGTTGTTTTTTTAATACATTTTCATAAAAATTTGCATTTTTTTCTAATACGTTTCTCTAAAATGTTATGTTCTTTAAAATTTTATATTTTAAAAAAAAAAACATTTTAATGAATTAATGTATATGAAATGCTTTTTGGGTATGAAAAGTATTATTTTATAGTAATTTGTTAATATAGTAATGCTCAAACAAAATACTCTATTTTGCTAATAAGAGTAATTTGTTTGTAATTAGAGTTATATGCGAATTTCGCATGTAATTTTAATATTTTTTTTTCTTTTTTTGTAAAATGTGAATGACGAATTTTTTTATACATTTAACAAATTAATCTCAAAATTACCAAGAATTACGATTTATTTTAATGTTCGCAAGTATAAATTAAATAAGGGTATTAATTTATACCAAATAAAAAGATAACTGTTCTTCTATAATTATACATAAAAGGGCTTTAACGAATAAACACTCTAATTAATAATCTAAATTAAGTATAATCAAAATTTTAATTATGTTGCTATTTTGTTTTGAAAATTAATTTAGTTTTCCAAATTGATATACTTATCAGAAATAAATATTTCAACATTTTTTTATACGTCTGTTATAATTCGTGCTATAATAACAACAAGATATCATACACTAAAAATCTTAAAATAAATGCTGATTACATTAATTAAAAATGCTGATTACATTAATCATAATAGTAAGGATTTTGATAATTAACAATATCTAAAAATTAAAAAGAATTGTTACATTTATGTCTTAAATAGCAATTTTCCTCAAAATACAAAACAAAGTTGTTAGAGTAAATAAATAATATAATGAATTATCGCAATGATTTCAGTATTGCTAAAATTATATTTATGCACTATTATTTATCGAAATAATTTATCCATTCCATTAACTTAATATACATAACATTTTTGCTATTTTTTTTTTATATCTACTATAATTTTTTGATGGTTATTTTTTAGTATTATATGAAACATTTCTATAAAACATTTAAAATCTGAAAGCTATTAGAATAAATAAATAAACTTAATAAAATTAATCTTCTCAACGAATATGCAATCAAATTACGTTTATATAATGAGATTATTAACTTATTGCATTAATTTATTGTAAATAACAGTTTTGCTATTTTTCATACCAATTATTGTTTATTCATTTGCTACACGAAACACTTTAAAAATGAATTTTAATCTAATAAATAAATCAAATTAATTATCTGAATTAATTTAGAACAATTAAAATAATGTCTAGAGTCTATTTTTCAATGAGGATAATTAATTCATTGCTGTAACTTAAAGCGCGTAACATTTTCGCTATTTTTAATGTCAACTATCATTTCCTTTTTCGATTATAGCATTAAGACATAGAGTGCTTAAAATCTGGAAAACATATTCTTAAAACATTTAAAAAAAAGAGAAGAAAAAAAAGAAAATGCATCAACGTCTTTGCATCCACAGTGCATCTTGTTTCTGGAATGTCGTTTAGGTTGACTTTTTAATCATGCCATACCTCATTTCCATATTAAAATGCAGCATAGAAGAAAGAAGATTCTGTTCCTTTCGCACCAGGACTTGTAAACTAATTACCCACTACGATAATTCCGCGACCTTGACTGCATGCACTGAAGGTGTGGTATTGCAGGATTGGTTGCTGAAACCACGCAACACTGAGCCCAGACACTGAATAACAGCAAAGTATGCAGATGAGTTTGGAAGAACTTTCAAATAGAGAGGACCCGTTCCGCTCGAATTAATTGAACATATAATATTGATTTTACGAATACAAGTTAAGGGCCAGCAATAAAATTTTATGTGAAAAGTTTATAGACAAAACGTCGCGTCCCCTTGTTTCTCCTTTCCTTTTCGTTCTTTTAAATTATACTACTACTAAAACAAGGATTTTAATATTTCATTACTTTGTCTGAAAGCGTATTCTCTATGCTGTTATGAAAGATTTTCAAAAAAAACTTATTAGAAAAATGACTATTAATTATATTTAGTAGAATATACTATTTAATATCCTAAATATCAAATTGGCTCTCTTAGCTTTTTAACGGTTCCATCTGCAGTTTTAAAATGCTCTTTTTTCGTCTACTTTTAAATGTCTGGATGTGGATACATTCTGGAACAGTAAAACGTTTAACTCACCAGTTACAGTGGAGAACTGTCAAGTTAGCATTTTCTAGCAGCAAAAAATTTCTAGCAGCAAAGTAGCCAGAGATTAACCGCATGCTACGGAAAAAACACGTAGACAGAAGTTTCTTATCGCAAAACACCAGAAAAATGTCTGTACGCATAAGCTGTTTACCGTAGGTACGCCAGAGAAATTTTGCAAGAAGATAGTTGTATACCCTCCGGTTTACACAGAGAAAAAGATTTGTAAAATTTTGATTATTCCATTTTTTGCGATTTATGAGACATCAAAATCAACGTGTTTGAAAGAATCGTAGTGGAATTTTAATTTTTCCCAACGCTATATTCAAACGCTCCGAAGCAAAATTCGAACCCGGGACTTTTTTGGTACGCAGTCAACTCCTTGACCAATATACAAGCCGGCCAGATTCTACTTCAATGTAACAAATTATTTGTCACCATTTTGATACCAAAATTTTTCATTTTCAAAACTGAAAAAATCTGTACTCAACAGATACAGTCTTTATCAATTTTTATAGAATTTCATTTGTAAACAGAAAAAAATGTCTCTTTTGACAGATTACGATGCATTTTAAGAGTAAATTTCGGTAGATTTAGAGAGAAAAAAATTTGTAGGAAAATTACAGAATTATTGTGTTTTTTAACAGAAATTTTTAAACAGTTTAGGGGAAGAAAAAATGAAATTGTATAGCATCATCTATTTCATTCGAATTCATACCATTCAATCTGGATCAATGAATTCGTTCGAATTCATTGATCCAGAAAAAAAAGAACTCTATTAAGTGTTTTTTTTTGTTTTTTTGAAGCTTTTGCGTTAAAGAAAATAGAAAAGTCAGAGTTTGAGGGCTTTACCATAGAGGCAAATCTATAACTTTAAATTATATATATCATCTTCCTGCGTAGAATTACCAGGGCTTTAAACCCGACAATTAGCTTAAATATTTCAATTTATAAAACATTTTAAAAAATCACTAATTTGGGGAAATTTTTAATCCGAGATAAAAAATTAATAAAACCAAATAACAATTCTAAATTTTTTAAAATTTTTTATGAGTCCAGACAGTATAGCTTTGAAGTATCCATATTTAAATACCAATCAGAACACTTTTCACGTTCTCAAAACTATAGCTATTCTTTATATTGGTGTTTTGCAACATCTTCAGTATTATTACTAAAGGAGCTAGCTAAAGGTAAGCAAAACTCAACCTAACATTCTTGAATAACTGTTATAAACTCGAAACAGATATAAAAATATCGTATTATTTTTGAAAAAGCTTTACAATATCTAACTTTACCAGTCACTTCATCATATGTAAGCACCGTTTTTATACAGATTTTAGTTTGTGTCTTGTTGGGCTATAAAATGTGAAAGCGGCTACGTTATTTTTTAAGAAACTGTATTTCTCTCAATGCAGAAGACTTGGAAAATTTTATACATCTAACCGGTAAAGTTAACTTGTAAGGTAGAGGTCGAAATTTCTTAAAAATAATTACCAGTATCCATATAAATCCGGCACTGAACATGGAAATCAAAAGATCTTTAAAACTTGTAACATAACAGCCATTGAGTAAACATAACAACAATAGAATATAACAATAATAACAGCTATTGAGTAAATATTTGTTCACTTCAAATTTCAGAGATAGTGTAAATATTTAATTAAGTTTTCCCAATACATACTAATACAACTTAAAAATTTATTATTCGATTACGATCTTTTAAAATATGTTTACATTTTTTACAAGGAGAACTTTCAATAGGTATACCTCTAAAAAAATATAAATTTACGCAACAGTGTCCATCACATATTATTGGAAATTTTTAATCATCATCAATTAGTTTAAATCATCCCTTTTCAAAGGTTAAATACCCGGACTAAAATATGATGAAGCGTTGAGAATTAAAAAAGAGACTAATATTTTAATTTCGTCTTCTACAAATGCTTTACAACAAAAATGAATTATTAATTCAGAAATCAAAACGTGAAATTTAGATCAAAATAATAAGCTCGTTTCGTTATTTCAATAATAAAATTGTAAACTTAGATATTATCTTTTTGATGACTAAGTGTTTGAAGAAAATTGATGGATGTTCTGGTTGATAGCAATTTCATTTTATTTTAAACAAAAATGTGAAAATAAGTAAAAGAAAACTAAAAAGAATTCAAATGATTTTTTTTTAAAGAAAAAAAAAGAAACCGAAGCTGAGAAAAATGGAGAAGAGGTTATTTACTTATAGAACATCTTCCCAAAAAACTCGTTTGAGAACTTTTATTTTCAGCTTTTAATACCTTCATTGAAATTTTTAAACTTGCTTCAAATTTGTGAAAAAAAAGGATAATGTAAGATATTATTACAACAAGAATAGTAAATTATATTTGTTATTTTGGGAAATGTAGATGAAAAGAAGACTTATTTAAAAACCATATTCATAAAAACCGAGGTCAATTTAAAGTTTTGTATTTTTTAAACCTCTTTTCTTTTCGTTTGTTGAACCCATTTAGTTAAAAATAAAAAAATAATTTAAGTGCTAAAATATAAGAAAATTACTGCATGACTATCTGACTTTCTCAGTGAACTTTTTTATTGCTGAACTATTTTATTTCATTAGTTGAGTGTGAAAATAAATATTCAAGCAAAGCACATGCGTTTTTTTAACAATTAAAAATATTTTACGCGGTTTAATATTTTATGTGTTTATGTGTTATCTGTACATTCCATTGAATTAAAACTCTATACAGTTAATTTTACTGTTTGGCTATAAAAGGTGTATTTTTAAATTCGTAAAACTGATGAAATTATCACTTCAAATGTTTAAAAAATTAAATAAAAATGATGAAATATTTCTAAAATATTAAATTGGATAAAAATTTATATCCATCCCCTGAACGGAATCGATTTCTGAGTCTCAGAAATTTAATTAAAATTGAACAAATAAAAAACTTTTTTTTCAAACTTTTTTGATTTATTGATAATTTTAAATCCATAAATACTAAAAATTAGAAAATAAAAAGCTTAGATTTTACCATTTAGTTGCGACTGTTTTTTGCTTGCTCTAACTACCGAAAATAAAATAAAAAATCCCAGGAACATTGTTAAAATAATGTTCACTTTTTTAAACAATGTATCGGTTTTCCTTTACAGTTTCATAGGAAGAGTACGAACAGTTAAAAAAAAAAGAGGAAAATAATCACTTTAAGTGCAGGTTAAAAAAAGTGTCAAGTGTCAAAATGTTAAAACAACTAAATTGCAACAACAACAAAAAAAGCCCACAGAAACAAATGAAAAAAAAATGAAACAAATAACATGTAACACATGTTTTTTTTGAAACAATTCAAAAAGTAAAAGCGAATCTAACATGTATTATTGCCGTCCGAAAATGGCATTTCAATTTCCATTTGAAAAATGCAACCCGGAAGGAATTTTTTTCTTCTTCTCTTCCTAACAGCAGTTTCTTTTTAAAACATACGGTATCGGATCGAAGATCAAAAGAAAACTGTTACAAAGGTATGTAGATCGGTCATTCACGCGTCGAATTTTGGCACTTTTTTTCTTTTTCAGGAAACTCTAAGGAGCAGGTGGTATGGGGGAGGAGATGAAATTAATGTTATTGCCTCTTTGTGACTGCTGTGTCAATCTACTGTGACTCAACTAGTAAAGTATTTTAATCATGCTATCCAGTTATATCAATTTACACTACATACGAAATGTAATAAGCATATAAAAGAAATTTTAATGTTTCGTCTTTTTTTTTTTTCCTTTTCCGTTCGTATTGGGTAAATCTGGCACTTGTAAGCGAAAAAAATAATTTGAGAAAAAAGGAGACGCGTTTAAGAAGACTTTACAAAAATTTTAAGTGCTTTTGAGGTTTGTTAGAAGTTGACTTCTAAACAACCTCCCGAGGTTTATAATCAAGGTGTATGAACTTGTTTTCAAGTTATTGTTAAGTTATTTTGTTAATTAGTTGAAGTCAAGTGTGAATAAACACTTAAGGTGGTTTTGAGGTGGATAGAAATTTACCTTAGAGCAGCCAGCTCAGAGAGATTGTTTTTGAGGTGTACACGCAATTTTTTTATGCACTTTAAGCAAATAAATATATTTGAAGTGCGAGTAATTTTACCTGATTTCATCTAAACATAACTCGTTTTTAGGTGTATTTTTTGGTGAAATGTAATGTGCATATAAAAGAAATTTTAATGTTTCGTCTTTTTTTTTCTTTCCTTTTCCGTTTGTATTGGGTAAATCTGGCACTTGTAAGACATTGCAAAAGCGAAAAAAATAATTTGAGAAAAAAGGAGACGCGTTTAAGAAGAATAGATTTTACAAAAATTTTAAGTGCTTTTGAGGTTTATTTGAAGTTGACTTCAAAACAGCCTCCCGAAGTTCATAATCAAGGTGTATGAACTTGTTTTCAAGTTATTGTTAAGTTATTTTGTTAGTTAGTTGAAGAAATTAGTTAGTAGAAATTTACCTTAGAGCAACCAGCTCAGAGAGATTCTTTTTGAGGTGTACAGGCAATTTTTTATACACTTTAAGCAAATAAATATATTTGAAGTGTGTGTAATTTTACCTGATTACAACTAAACATAACTCGCTTTTAGGTGTATTTTTTGGCGAAATGTAATATGCATATAAAATTTTTTTAATGTTTCGTCTTTTTATTAATTTTTTTCCACTTTTATTGGGTTAATCTGGCACTTGTAAGACGTTATAAAAGCGAAAAAAATAATTTGAGAAAAGAGGAGACGCGTTAAGAAGAATAGACTTCACAAAAATTTTAAGTGCTTTTGAGGTTTATTTGAAGTTGACTTCAAAACAGCCTCCCGAGGTTTATAATCAAGGTGTATGAACTTGTTTTCAAGTTATGGTTAAGTTATTTAGTTAGTTAGTTGAAGTCAAGTGTGAATAAACACTTAAGGTTGTTTTGAGGTGGATAGAAATTTACCTTAGAGCAACCAGCTCAGAGAGATTGTTTTTGAGAAGTACATGAAATTTTTTATACACTTTAAGCAATAAATATATTTGAAGTGTGAATAATCTTACCTGATTTCAACAAAACATAACTCATTTTCAGATGTACTTTTTGGTGAAATGTAATATGTATGTAAAAGAAATTTTAATGTTTCGTCTTTTTTTTTTCCTTTTCCGTTTGTATTGGTTTAATCTGCACTTGTAAGACATTATAAAAACGAAAAAAATAGTTTGAGAAAAAAGGAGACGCGTTAAGAAGAATAGACTTTACAAAAATTTTAAGTGCTTTTGAGGTTTATTTG
This sequence comes from Parasteatoda tepidariorum, assembly GCF_043381705.1. Taxonomy (NCBI): domain Eukaryota; kingdom Metazoa; phylum Arthropoda; class Arachnida; order Araneae; family Theridiidae; genus Parasteatoda; species Parasteatoda tepidariorum. Next base: position 81,063,233 of record NC_092211.1, read on the forward strand.
AAGTCGTTTTCAAAGGAACCTCCCGAGGTCTGTAATCAAGGTATATGAGCTCGTTTTCAATTTTTTTTTGTTAGCTAGTTGAAGTCAAGTGTGAATAAACACTTAAGGTTGTTTTGAGGTGGATAGAAATTTACCTTAGAGCAATCAGCTCAGAGAGATTGTTTTTGAGGTGTACATGCAATTTTTTTTATACACTTTAAGCAAATAAATATATTTGAAATGTGAATAATTTTACCTGATTTCAACTAAACATAACTCGTTTTTAGGTGTATTTTTTGGCGAAATGTAATATGCATATAAATTTTTTTTAAATGTTTTTTTCTTTTTTCTTTTTTTTTTCGCTTTTATTGGTTTAATCTGCACTTGTAAGACATTATAAAAGTGAAAAAAATAGTTTGAGAAAAAAGGAGACGCGTTAAGAAGAATAGACTTTACAAAAATTTTAAGTGCTTTTGAGGTTTATTTGAAGTTGACTTCAAAACAGCCTCCCGAGGTTTATAATCAAGGTGTATGAACTTGTTTTCAAGTTATGGTTAAGTTATTTTGTTAGTTAGTTGAAGTCAAGTGTGAATAAACACTTAAGGTTGTTTTGAGGTGGATAGAAATTTACCTTAGAGCAACCAGCTCAGAGAGATTGTTTTTGAGGTGTACATGCAATTTTTTTTATACACTTTAAGCAAATAAATATATTTGAAGTGCGAGTAATTTTACCTGATTTCAACTAAACATAACTCGTTTTTAGGTGTATTTTTTGGCGAAATGTAATATGCATATAAAATTTTTTTAATGTTTTTTCTTTTTAATTTTTTTTCCGCTTTTATTGGTTTAATCTGCACTTGTAAGACATTATAAAAGCGAAAAAAATAGTTTGAGAAAAAAGGAGACGCGTTAAGAAGAATAGACTTTACAAAAATTTTAAGTGCTTTTGAGGTTTATTTGAAGTTGACTTCAAAACAGCTTCCCGAGGTTTATAATCAAGGTGTATGAACTTGTTTTCAAGTTATGGTTAAGTTATTTTGTTAGTTAATTGAAGTCAAGTGTGAATAAACACTTAAGATTGTTTTGAGGTGGGTAGAAATTTACCCAGCTTAGAGAGATTGTTTTTGAGGTGTACATGACATTTTTTATAGACTTTAAGCAAATAAATATATTTGAAGTGTGAATAGTTTTACCTGATTTCAACTAAAAGTATTGCTGAGCTATATATGAGATTGATTTTATGAGATGTAAATGAGGTTTATTGATGAGGTTACTTTTGGTACTAAACATAACTCGTTTTCAGGGGTATTTTTTGGTGTTTTCAGTTGTTTTTCATGGGTATTTTTTAGACCTGTCAACCTCAAAAACACCTTATTTTACAATTTTTTTAAAGGGGAACCCAATATTTTATTATGCATATTGCTCAGAAAATTAAGAGATTAGGGATTATGATACGTATTGAAGACTGCAAAAAGTTACGATTTCACTATTTCAATTAAATGTTTTCCGCTAAACAATGGTGAAATCTTGTCAAATACGTATGTATTCTGGAAAGCTGATGGCAGCAGAAAAATTAGAATACTAAGAAGTGAAAAATGTTCAACAACAATCTAAAAACCGTGTATGACTATTATAACTGAAAAAAAAAACTGCTGCAGATGACGTAAAAATGGTAAATAAAGAAACTAACTTTTATGTCATAATCAAACGAGTTAGATTAGTTTAAAAATAGTAAATGTTGCGAACAGGAAGAGCAATTTTTTGAGATTAACAAAAAATATGATCAAAACTACCACAATATTCTAAAATTTACCGTGTTTCTGGCTCTATGGCAATAACAAAAAGCTCGATAATTTTTACCAAGCCATTTTGGAAATAATTTTAATAAAATTAACAATAAAATAGGGTCTTATAATATGTGATAAAATTTCGTAAAAGTTGTAAAATTTGGTAATTCTTTTTAACCCTGATTTTTACCATGACTTTAGAGTCTGGCATAAAAACCATTTGTTCGATTAAATTTACTTTTCAGTATTGTAATTTTTACTAAATGTGTGTTATCAAGAACTAAAATTTTGAAAATCAGAATTTCTAGTAAACCGGTACCATATGAACGGAAAAATTACCAAATGAATGCTTTAAATAATGCATATTTTGGTTTATTAATAAATTATGTTTGTTTAAAAAAAAGAAGAAAAAAACAGAGAACTATTCTATACAGTACGGTGATTGTACCAGTATTTTTTCACCAACTGAGAATTCTGTCTCTCATTCGTGATTAACTTTTTTTGCAATATTTCCTAATCATTTTTGTAAACCGATACTCTTGAAGTCTCTATCCTCAAACAACAGAAGATATAAATTTTCTCAATTTGATGAAATGTTCACTCAGAGCATTTCCCGGAAAACGGCTTCGTCAAAAATAAACAAAACTTTAAATACCCATTCATTACTTTATAGGATCATAACGAATTATTATTAGAGGACATTATATCTCAGTTATTAGTAACATTACAATATTCTTATACAATTTTATAAATAGTTTCTATACCTATATATAAGGTACTGTGATAAATAAACTCATAAACCTAGATGAGCTTTTTTTTTTACCCTATCAGAAACACACATAAAAATGTCCGAAACTAATTAGAAAATTTATATATTTATCTCCAATAAAACTTTTTTATGTAAATTATGATCCTGGTTTGTTACAAATGTACCACCCATATATTTCGGTATACATTTAAAAAAAATAAATGAGCCATAAAAAAGTCTGAAGTATTATTGCGCAATCGTATTCAATACTAACAATCTTAAAAGAATGTGCACACATATGACCTTGAAACTGAGTGTGATGAAGATAAAAAAAAAGAGAAAGAAAAATCGAAGGCGAGTAGCTAAGGTGTAATCCAGATAGGGGAGGGGGGATCATATAGGGTCAATGATGATGAAGACCACCTGCCGTATCGATGGGGACCTTGGAACTAGCAATAGAATTCGAATATTTGTATGACCACTTTATTGAGATCCTCAAAAATTTATAGGGTCGAAGCATCAGGCTACTTATTTTCTTATGGCTGTTATTCGAAGGTTGTACTCGCATACGAAACAGCATTTTTCTGCGCATGATGCGATTTTTATAACTACAGTAATGTTTTAACAGTTATACATGACATATTAATTAATTTCCTTCCCTCTCTAACCACCAATTTAATTATGGAAATTACGCAAAATGTCAATAAAAAAGAAAGCCAGAGTTATGTAAAAAAAAAAAAGGAAGAAGGAAAGAAAAAAAAAACGTTTTGGATCTAATTCTTTAATATTACAAAAATTACCTCAATATTACATTGGTGGGACTTACTAAAAAACATACACTAAGATTGAGAAATATTCATCGATTTTAATAACTTTCATCCAGAAGAAAAATATCGCCAAATTGGTGATTTAAAAAAAAAAGGGAAAAAAAATTTTAATTACTTTTTTTTTTTAATATTTAAGTCATTTGTTTGTTTATAAGTCTTAAAAATTCTTTTTACAGAGTTCGTATGTACAGATTAAAATTAAAGCTATGTTTCAGGTTAAATTCTCTTTAAAATCATCTTTTTTTTTCCTTAGTAAAATGTTTTAAAAGAACCCTAAACTTAAATAGTTTGAAGCATTTCTAATGAAATTCACACAAAATTTGAATAATATAGATAGACTAAAAATTATTGCTAAGTCTTTCTCTGTTACAAAAAAATTAAAAAGTTTTTTTCTTCCTTTGTAAAAAATAAATAAATAATAATAATAATGATGAGATATGAAAAGATTTTCTTTGCTAGAAGTTCTTTAAAATGCTATAGATAATATGCTAAAAATACGTTTAAAAAATGCAATAAATACAATTTAAATGGTTTTTTAGATTTGCTCGGAAGTCTTGACTTTTTATAAATAAATTTTTTGTTTTTACGGGAGAGTAAATTTTTTTTCTAAGTATCCATAGTGAAGTAAACGAGGTTTTCAGTTTCTCTCTTTCTCTCTGTTTTTTTAAAAGATTTTGCGAACTTGTTTTATCATTATTATAATTGCGCCGTATTACATAACTTCAAACCTTTAATCTCAATCGAAAGCTGCAAGAACTACACGAGCTCTATTGCATTTGTCATTCCTCATTGTTTAATTACATTGTTGTTTAACTGTGTTGCGGTTGTTTAAGGTCAAGATTCTTCTTCTTAGAACCCTGAACGTTGGTAAATGTTTTCATTATTCATCAAAATTTTATATATATTCGCATTTTAGAAACGATGGTAAAATAAATCCAGGATTGAATCAAATAACTAAAAATCCCACTAAAAATATCACTTTGTATCAAAACACTTTAGAGTAGACTGACACTTTTACACAGACTTATTTTTAATTCGAAATTTATTTATATACTTTCAATCGGTTTTCCGAATAGAGATGTCCAAGTCAGAGGTTGAACTAGATCAATGTTCCCCTATCATTCAAGCAATTTCCGTTAGCGCTATTCTTATTGGACGATTCGTACTCCTACCCTAATGGAAACGTATTGCTATTGGTTGCCTCTATAACTGATTGATCATTGACGGATTTCCAGTGGACTAAGTGAAGTGACGAGAGCTTAGAAATTACTATTATACACTATCTACGTCAAAATATTAATCCTTCCTTTTGTAATATGCTGGGTAAAATCAATTTAAAAAAATCCAATCGCCAAAAATGTTTAACCGTTACTTATAACCAAAACCTCCTTTATTATATGAAGAAAGAAAAAAAGAAATTTTTTTTTTACAAAAATAGCAAAATATGCATCACATGTGCGCGTATAAAAAATAATAAAATATGCATTTTATCAAAAGACGACTTCTTGAGAAATTTACGCAGCAATTACCATACGCGTGTGATTTATTTACGGAGCATTTGAAAAATCCGTAATTGATGTAAATCTTGATTGATAGTTGAAAAATAAAAAATAAAAAAAAGTATTAAATTGTATCATAATGCGAAAGAAAATCTTCAGATAAAGTAATAAATCTGAAGCTTATCCCTCCAGGGATGTCGGTCTGTTTTTGACAGTGAAGCCAGGTGTGACAGTACTGGTCGCTCCAGTGATTTGCAAGAGGCATTGGCGATGACAAAGGGGTTTAATATCGCCAATAACATCAGTTAGTTGAAACTAAAAGAGTCTAAAATAGCAGTATTTGTGACGAACCGCCGGAAGGATTAGATGTAACAATTTAGGGAGCTACTTAAAATATTTTCGACTCTAACATAACTTAATCATGTTTTGAAAAATTTATGAGGTATCAGATAAGTGGTAATCTCCCTTCAGGAAAATAACATTCTGAGGTAAGATATAAAATAAAAAACTGAGTTCAAAACGTTTAATGCTTTGAGAACCGTTAGAGGTCTACAAAAAAAACCAGAATAAAACATTTGGTTTAAAACTAATTATGATCCACTTATTCTTAAACTTCTCAACGTCGAACCATAATATGGTGCGAATTTGATAAGACCTTAATGATAAGACCGTAATGAGGTGTTATATTGATCCGAGTTTCTGGTTAAATTGAACCATATTGTCATTTAATCAAATTCAAAAAGTACACTCTAAAATAGTCCGGATTAAATTATGATATAAAGTATTGCCGCTTTGGTTGTATGATCTGTAAAATGCATTTTTGCAGTAAGCTATTATACCGTAATTTTTACGGCTATATTTATTTCATTGGAGTAATTATGAGATTTTACTGTAATTATTACTGTAAAAATTACGGTATATCAGATTTTTTTCTTCCTTAACATGTTCTATTAAAAATGGATTTTACGGTAAAAAGTACCGGAAACCTGAGTGCTGTTACTTTGCTCCGTAATTTGATCCGGAATTCTTTACAGTGTAAGTAATTAAAATTTTACTCTTAAGTAACTTAAATTTTTAACAGATACACATAGTAAAAACTGAGGTATAAAATCTTAGGGTAAAAATGGATTTTATGGTGAAATGGATTTACAGATGGTTCCAATGGATTTACTCATGGTTCCAAAACTTTTACCGTAATTTCAGCAATACTTTTTTACACTGTTCGATAATATAGCTCAACTCAGCACTGTATTAACGTAATGACAAATTTTTAAGAAAAAATGGTGCAGCACTCTCTGAAATTTATAACAGCATAAAGTGAACAGCGTAACTGTTGAAAAACCTATTTTCTAAACAAAAGTTTAAGAAAAATTGGAAATAAAACGCAAAAAAATAAGTAAAATAAAAGTCACACACCTACAACTTTTTAAAATGGTTCTATGTGCTGCGTTATTATAGAGCAATTTAACTCTAAATATTTTTTCACGTGGTCAGAAAATAAGCTAGAGCAGGCATACAAATTTTGAGGCTTGCATACGCAGTAACTCTTAGATGATGCAATTGATTTAATTTAAAGTTAGATACAGTGTAATTCAAATGATTTAAGATACAATATAATGAAATCGAATAGGCATATAATTGAAAATATAATCAGACAACTTACTATTAAAGAAAATAAGCCTTTTGTTCATATAAAAACTTGACTTACCTAAAAAAGAAGTAAAATTAGTAAAATAAAGAAAAAATAAAGTTAAAATTATATCAAAATTATCCTAAAATGCACAGTACTTTTGGCTCCAAGAAAAATTAAATCAAGGTCATTTCTCATTGATACAAATTTTACTGTTTTAAAGGAAAAAGAAAGATAAAATTGTGTATGAAACTAATGTAGAATTTTGTTAGAAATCGTAATGAGACATTTCAGAAACAGAAAATTCTATTGAGATGTAAAACCATTACGGATAACCAAATTTTGTGGAAAATTTACATTGTAGTAGAATAAAACATCTATTGCATATGTATTTGATAATCTTAAAAAAGTTCATCATTTGTAAAAATTTTACATTTTCTATAATATATTTTAGCTGAAAAAAAAATCAATAGTAAAATTATAAATGAAAAGAATTAAAAAAAAAGCCATCCAAAGATGCTATCTTCAACAGACAAAATATCGTGGGACGTAATTTCTCGTGAACAGAATTTCAATGGACAAATTTTAATACAGTTCATGAGTTCAAACTAGCATATACAAAAGGACGAGATTTGGATTAAGAGTGGATAAATTATCGTAAGGCAGAATTTAAAGAGATAAAATTTTATGCGAATAAAATACAGTGTCCACGATAAAAAGATATCTGAATTACGAATGGATAAATTATCGTATGGCAGAATTTAACGAGATAAAATTTTATGCGGACAAAATGGAGTGTCCAGGATAAAAAGATATCTGAATTACGAATGGATAAATTATTGTATGGCAGAATTTAACGAGATAAAATTTTATGCGGACAAAATACAGTGCCCAGGATAAAAAGATATCTGAATTAAGAATGGATAAATTATCGTATGGCAGAATTTAACGAGATAAAATTTTATGCGGACAAAATACCGAGTGTCCAAGATAAAAAAGAGATTTACTGTGAAATTACCGCATATTACGCTCGGTTCAATTATTCGGGCATCTTTTATCTTGGCCACTCTGTCCTAGTAACATTTGACGCAAAAATTGTAGACGCTAGAGTTTGTCATAGAACCAAACGGTGGATAAACTGCAAAAAGGGTCATCTGCATTTAAATAATCTGGAATTTGCTACATTATTTTTTTTATAAATTGATGAAATATATGATTGCGCACATATTGGGGTGGATGCTTTAAAAAATTCTAACATTATTTTGATACATTAATACATCAACACATTTTAAAAAGAACGTTCGATTTCATGAATAAGATAAATATTATAGTAGGATATACTATATTTCTAGTAATTACGATGACTTAATTATCGAGCATATAGACTTTTTTCTTAAAAAAAATATTTATTGTAATTAACTCTTATCCTAATGTTGTTTAATATAGATGATGCTTTTTTTCATAAAATTTAAACCAGGCGCATAGAAACAAAAACTTTTTCATATAAGTTTCAAACATACAGCAATTTTGATGGTGGCTCTTAATATGTGATATAAAAAATTGGAATTCAGTTGACGAACTTCCAAGTGCCGTATATTAAATTTCCGAAAACTAATTTTTTGTTTCATCTAAAAACTTCCTTTTTTAGAGTTCCACGGTTTTTTTTTTAAATTAAAAAACCTAATTTTCTATAAATTGAAGCCATATGGAAAATACTTCGGATGGTTTTGCAATGTTATTAACGAAGCAAATGGCCCATGATACTAAGTTTTCAATGGACGAACTTTTTCAATGGACGAATTGCTTTGTAATTGAAATAAATTTCCAAAAACTATGTTATTTTTCCATCTATAAGCTTAATTAGCTGAAGATTTCCAATGATTTTTTTTAATAACAAAACCACGTTTTTTGGGAATCTAAACCAAATGGGGGAAACATTTCGGATACAACAGCAGCATTACTAACAACGGAGAAGCTCATGTAAGAACGGCTCATGTAAGAACGGCTCATGTAAGAACGGCTTGTGCAAAAACGGCCCCTGCAATTTGAACAAGTAGAGTCATTTAATGACTTCAACTTCTTCATCAAGGAGTTGCCTAAATGAGATATATTTATGAGAGTTGACTAAATGAGATACATTTATGAGAGTTGTCTAAATAGGATACACGAACAACTCATTTTATTATACTTGTCCTCCTCCTTTGCATTAGTATAAGAACATTATTTGCGTCATAAGAAAAATCTATGAAAGTCAAATTTATTTCTTTAAATGTTTACTGCCATTTTTTTTGCACAGAAATAACGCGTGTGAACGAAGTTAATTTTTCCACCACCCTTGCGAAACAACTTATTATTTTATAAAGTAGCTATTTCAGATCTAATGGAAAAATCATAAACAGAATATTCTACAACTGGGTGTCATAACAGGAAATGATCTAAACGTTTCGCCATGGACATATATCATTAACAATGCAAGTGACTTGGCGATAATCATTATCATTGACTTCAAGCATTTTTTCCTCTGCAACAGTCATAGCCAACAACCATTGAAACTAAATGTTTTCTTCATCCACCGATACCTACTTATGTCATATTAGCCCTTTATTTTTTTTATGATCAGGTGTGGTAGGACAATCATATAAACTGCTGTTCATCCCTTTCAGTATAAACATTTTGTTTAACGATACCGCATCCTAATACCTATCATTTATACTCTTGGTTGATGTTTTCCACATTACGATATTGCGTTATTTAGTCAAGGGTTAGAGATGTTAAGAAGGAAGAAAAAAACATCTAAATTATTTTTTTTTCTATTTCAACTTATGCTATAATTTAAAGAGTTTCATTTAGTTTTAGAACCATTATTTTAATGAGGAGTTTCAGGATTTCGTAAATTTGTGCCTCAAACTACGACCACAACGAAATTGACTATTATTTTCCATTTTTTTTTTTTAAATAACAATTTTATTTTTCGAGTTTAATTTGTTGATTTCAAACTTATTTATTTTTCTTTAAAACTTTTCTATCGAAGAATCAAGTTTTTTTCCCACGTTATGAACATAATTGAGAAAAAAAGCGATCTTTTTTCTTATTTTCAAAACTTTTCTATCTAAGAATAAAAGTTTTTTTTTCTTCTCGTTATGAACATAATTGAAAAAAATCGATTTTTTTTCTTATTTTTAAAACTTTTCTATCTAAGAATCAAGTTTTTTTTTCTCGTTATGAACACATAATTGAGAAAAATCGATTTTTTTTTCTTCTTATTTTTAAAACTTTCCTTGATAGTCTGGTTAATTTAAGTACCTCGGACGCGCGTTCGCCTATGGTGTCATTGTCGGAGAGTTAAAGGTTAAGTGTCTGATCCTGGAGGCTGTCAAAACTGATGTTAGGAGAAAAGTCGTTCATATCATCTGTCCAAGTTCAAAAATACATGATCGCTTCCTTACCAAAATTCTATACCATGCAGCCACGAGCAATGAAGTCGCAAGTTAGGGAGGACGACTTTAATTTAATATGTTTCCTCAAAACTTTTTAAATACAACATTTAAAGATGAGAAAAAGAATGAACAGTTAAGAAAATTATCATATTTTGCACATATTATACCAATTATGTAAGTTGTATGACAACAATGAATTGGTAAAGACAGTTTCTTTCCCTCTCTCTGTCTCTTTTAAGTTCCAGTGAATTCCAAAATCAATTGCTAAAATTATTAATTTCACACATTACACGCTAAAAATTTTAAGACACTGAATTTAATTTTTTAAAACTTCTTTTAAAGATCTACAAGGTTGTACCAAAATGAGAAAAAATTACGCTTTTCTGAAATATCGGTTTGTTAAACAATAACATTGGTAACTTAAACCCTAATACGGCGTAAACTTGCTACAAGATTTATACGGCGTTAAATTGAATCATGTTATATCGAGCAATTTAGATTAAAAAATAAGACAACATTGTACGAGCCAGCATCATAATATGACTGCTGCAAATTTAAACGATATTATGATTCAACATAATTTAAACTCCCTAACATATACGAATGTCTTAACAGTTAAACTTATGTATCGTGTAATCTTGCGTCGTACGTGTATTATACATTTTGTTGTAAGGTGCATTACAACAAAAACAAGCCTCTCTTTCTATAATTCCAGTCAATTCTAAAATTGTTTACTTCAAACTCTTTTATTACCGGTTAAAATTTCTGAATCATCGAATTTATTTTGTCAAAACATTTTAAAAACAATATATAGGAACGCATTAAATGAGAAATAAAATTGTTATTACGCTTTCAGAAAATCTGTTTGTTGAACAATAACATCGGTAATTTGATATGGTGCAAATTTGCTGCAAGGTGTTAAATTAAACCATGTTTTCATTCACGTTGAACAATAGTATCGCGTTATCTAGTTTGAGAAGTAATATAATATGGTTAAAATCAGCATCATAATATGACTGCAGCAAATTTAAACGATATTATGGTTCACCATATTCCAAACTCTCTTACATTGCCGAATTTCTTAACAGTTAAACATATGTAACTTGTACCTTACGTGTATTATACAGCACGTATATGGTGCATAACAATAAAAACAAGTAAGACTGGTAGTCTCTTTTTCTATGGTTCCAGTCAATTTTAAAATTGTTTACATCAAAGCCTCTTTATTACGGGTTAAAACCTCTGAATCATCGAATATAATTTTCCAAAAGTTTTAAAAACAATATACAGAGATGCATTAAAAGACAAATAAAATTATTATTAGAATTCCTCAACAGTCAAGTGCACGTTGTCTCTAACTTACAAGTGTTTTGCAACACCTGATAAGATTGTTGAATCGTTCAAGGTTTCATATGTACCTAAAAACATTCCATCATATGATATGCATGAGTGAGCAAATCTCTGATAAATATCACCCAACATCACGCACAGTATTACACAAATCGATTAACCGCCGGAAGGACAAATAATTTGACCCTTTTCAATCTTTTACGAAATAGTTGAGAATTCGTTGGCTTTAGTTAGATAAAGGATCAATTAAGAAGATATAAATATAATGTTCGACTTCAAAGAAAATACCCATAAAAATATTTCGCGTCTCACATTCCAAGAGGTGAATAATTTGTTTATTGTGGGTGGCATTGTTTTTTTTCCCAATTGTTTTGTTATCAATATACCGGAGAACAGTGGTGCATTTTAAAAAGAATTTGCAATAAAATTAAAAATATTCTATGTATTGATTTACGAGAGGTGAATAAATTGTTTATTACCTTTTCTTTAATTGTTTTGTTTTAGAGTTAGTTTGGAAATTCAGAGGATAGTAGTTTAGTTTACTTAGAATTCGCATCAATTATTAAAACAAAACAAAAAAAAATTCTATGTATCACTAGACAGGTGAATAATTTGGTTATTACTCAGCAAGTTGGTTACTTCAATTGTTTTACTACTCAGTAAGCTAGGTAATTTAAACAGTATCTAAATGGTGAATCTTATTGGTGGTGCATCTAAATGGTAACATGATGAGTGGTGCACCTTGGGATAAGTTATTCTTAAAGATAAGTGGTGTATCTTATTCGGGATTTATAATAATATAGTTTGCCAAAAGTTAATCTATACTATAATATAATTCTTTATCTTCCATACTGAAATTGAACCACGGAAAAAATGTCAAATGACTAAATAAGAAATAATTTGGTCGAATAAGGTGATAATTAGGCCGGGATAGCCTGTCGGTAGGGAGCTGGGCCCATGTCCGAGAGTTCGTGGGTTCGAACCCCGCGGGCTGAAGACTCCCCGTGTAGTAAATGGTGACTGATGCACGATAAATCTGTCGAGTCGTAAAAGTCCTCCATGTTCCCATAACAAATCAATACCTCTGGGGGTACTAAATTGGAGATCGATCGTTCTCTGATTCAAGTCAAAATTACGATCTGTGGATGAATGAATGGATGTATGAATGGATCCGCCCTATAAACGGGTGTGACGTATGTTGAGGCAGAAGTCGAATTCTTGGCCATAGATGGCGCCACTGAAAAACAAGAGCAATCGCACCCCCTCTGCTTAAACAGGCATACGTCAACAACAAGGTGTTAATTGACCAATAACGTGTCAAGTGACGGATAAGGTGTCAATTGACAAAAAGTTGCAAATTTACTAATGTTAACTAATGTTAATTAATGTTAAAATTAGTATAGCTATTTGGGATAACTTTTTTTTTTAAATTTAGGATCACAAATTCCTAAATAAGACTATAAATAACTAGCTTATATGCAATTATAAATGCTGCAAAATACAATTTAATAATAATTAATAAATATCCTTTTATTAGGTTACTTGTGTTAATTTATCGAACCAAATATATAGTTCTTTAAGAGGTAAATTGAGTTATTAATAAGGGATGGATCAACAAGCTTAGAAAATTCGATGCTAACTTAATTTAAAGTGTGAAGTAATCTACATTGCCGATAAAGTTATTTTTGATTAGAAAAATATGAACCCCAATTGAGACATGCTCAACCCTAACACCTTTTAAGATTGTAGCTAATATAAAGGCTAATATAGCTACCTAAACTTATTTTTCTGAAAATATATTTTGAAAAGATTTAGGATGTTGTAAAAACTGTGGTGTAATACGTTTAGGAATTTGATGTTGGATAACTTTAAAATTTGTGTATTATTTCAAGTTAATACCGAATCGAGCGTTCATACACTTTAAAGGATGTAGTCAAATCTAAACACCAATTATTCATAAAACTTGCACCAAATCGAATGGATTTATTCTATTCATAGTTGGCAACAGGCAGGAAGGTATGCTATTATCGCTTTTGAATGATTCGTTAATTTTGAAAAATAAAGCTAAATATGACTTTATTTTTGTTGGAAGTGAATGGATGACAGAAGACACCAGCTACAGATAACGATTGAGTTTACTTAATTATAAACAGTAATTTTGAAAATATGAGTTATTTTCAACCTATGTCGGAGTTCGAGGCTTAATTAGGCTTAGCTATCCATTCCAGATCCTACGGGAATACAAGTTTATAGTCACTTATTTGCCGAATAATTTCATTCTTTTCGTCAGATTGATTTGACAAACTGATCATGCAAACTGTTATAAAAAAAAACATATATGCTATAAATTGTAAAGATCTTTATATTTTTAGAAGAAAAATTTACATAAAACTGGCAATATTTTTATTTTATTTCATGACTGTCGTTGAACAACCTACTCAATTTTGGGTTTACGACTACTAACGTTCAACTCAACAGCCTTGTATTTAAACCCAATCCAGGAGACAAGGAAACTCCTGAATCAGTATCCCCAAAGGTATGATTTGTTATTTTGTTATGGGAACATGGAGGACTTTGTGACATGACAAATTTTACATGCATCAGTTACCACTTACTAAACGGGGAGTTTTCGACGGCGGGGATCGAACCCACGACCTGGACATGGCTCCAGTGCCCTACCAACCAGGTTATCCTGGCCTAAATCTGACAATTGTACAAAATAATATCTTAGAATTTAACTTCGATTCACTTTCATTTTGTTAAGCCTAAGTTAAACTTTCGAGTTCATTCTCTCTGTGCGTGCTGTGTGTATGTTTAAATAGCTAATTAATTTTGCTTAAAGAAATATTGTATATACATCCTAAATTTATGATTCTTGCATTGAATAGTTTAAGTAATTCTACTGATTCTTATGTGCATCACATTTTACTGTAATTATAACAAAACGGTGGCTATTTTACTTTAAGTAGTGAAAAAAGAAAATTCTAGTTATTTTACTACGCAAGGAACTTACTTTGGATTTGGCTTAGTGAAACACCGCTTTGTTGTAAAGTAGTTGAAACCATTTTTGGTATTTAGCTAGACGAAATTTTTTTTACAATGTGATTAAACGCATTGCAAAATTTTTAACATAGTCTAGAGCATTTTTTAAAAAATTATCTTTAATTTTTTTTAAAGTAAACTATATCGAGAGTTTCTGTTCTTAATGTTTTTTTATTCTATTGTCTTTCATGTATCGAATAGCTTGATTAATGATTCGCATAACTAAATGATACAATGATTTTTACTATGATTTAAAAATTCACATAAATATACAAAAAAAAGTAACATAGGATCCTCAAAACATAGTTATAAATCTTCAAAATGTGATAACGCAACACTAAAATCCATGAAAACACTTTCATTTTATATCTTTGAAACTCAAACTCATTCAAAAATACTTTCAGTCCACATCATATGTTACTCACACTAATTGCATTCACATGAGACAAAAAAAAAGAACTTTTACTGCTCACGATTCGATGTCAAAGAACTTGAAGAAACAAATGTTCTTTCTACCCTTTTGTTTAACTTAAGTTTCATACTCATTAGATGAATATGGCAGCTTGTCAAACAAAAATGTCAACTAGTGAAAACTGTTCAAAGATTACACATACGCATTTGTGGTATTTCACTTAACCAAATGTATCATGTGTACATAAAAAAAAAGAAATGCGGCATAATATTTGTCTAAACCCGGAAAAGGTTCGTAAAAATGCAAAATTAAAAAAAAAGAAAAAAAAAAAAAAGAAATAATAAAAGTTAGACATCTTTCGTTATTTTATTTTCTAAAAATATGTTGAACCAATACCATTAGTTTCGACTTTTATTAGTCGGTAACTCGGGTATTTTTCTTTCTATTGGCAACACTACTATAGCTATTATTAGTTTTACTAAGTTGTTTTATGTTATGGTTTATAGTGTTGAATAGTTAGCTATATGTTAAGTATTAATCTAGAATAATTTCGTATTTTTATGGAAATAAAAACTTACTTACAAACTAATGAGTTAGATTTATTTTTTGACCCTTTCTAAAATGGCTGAAGAAGATTTGAACATAAACTGTGCTATGGTGCCGCAAATTGTATTTCCAGTTCCTGGTGGCCTTTTTCGAGCAATAGCATACATAGAGAGCCGCGGTGGCTCAAGGGATTGAGCGCTCGTTTTCTAATGAAGTAAATTGGGTTCGAATTCCAGCGATGGCTGATTGATACGTATTCCGCACCCGGCTAGCACCGACCACAGTGCTGACGTAAAATATCTTCAGTGGTAGACAGATCATGGGTTGGAGTCCCCTTGCCATACGTCTAACCGTGGGAAGGTTTCGTGGTTTTCTTCACCATGTAACGCAAATGCGAGTTAGTTCCATCGAAAAGTCCTTTCCCGAAAGCAAACTTCGTCCAATTCTTAATCCAGGTGTTCCCTTGTCTTATGAATTGGGTTCAAAATTTCAAAGCTTCGCAGTTGAACTGGGTCGGCTGTTCTATGATGGTTATTAAATAAAATAGCATATATATAGTATACGATACTCAAGTTATGGCTCGAGAGGTGCGTAAGAGAGTAGTTCAGCACGTATAATAACCCTGGGGTGAGTTTTCGATTTTACCTCACGAAAGAAATGGAAATAATTTTACTACTTTTGCTGCCTATATTACGCTGAAATGTCTTGAACTCATACTTAAAGTGGTTTGGGTCGTTTAAAGGCTGCCAGTTAGATTATAAATTACTACCAAAATTCAACACATAGAGAATTTTGACAATATTGTGGACATCTCTTGAAAATAGTTAAAATTGAATGCATAATATATATTAAACTTATAATCTATACTAAACTTATAAATATAATAACCTGCTAATATGTTATTTATCTTTGGTTTCCTATGTTAGGTCATCACAAGTAAATTTAATGTTGATATTTTGGTGATGTACGGCGATGACGTCATCGAATTTGTTTTGCAAAATGTATATGAAACCACATGTTTCTTATATTAACACACTATGCGTTAATCAAAGCGTGTTTCGATAAACTTAATAATAAATAATGGAAAATCAAGAAGAATTTATAAAATAATTTTGTAGTTACTTATTAAGCCATGGAAAAAATGAAGCAGTTATAATCGTAATATAAATAGTATTTAATAGCACTTTTAACTAGGCATCACTGGCGTGAACAACCGTTTGGCAATTTTTACGGCTTTAGAAATAAGCACCGATATTAGTTCATTCGCTAAAAATGATTATAAAGGTAATTAGTGTCGTTAATGATTATTTTAGAGAATTACAATTGAATAAATTTAGTAATCGGTACAAACTGAAATAAAAAATAATGAGTTTTTTTTATTATTAAAAATCTAAATTAAAGGAAAAAATTACTTATTCGAATAAGAGAACCGTAAAAATTACGTCAGTGTCATTGATACCCATGATGGTTAATTAATTTGATATTACGTACAAATTGAATTAAAAAAATGAGTATTATACTAGAAAGCTTAATTCATGGGGAAAGGAATTTATTCAGCTAGTTTATTGTTACACGCGAACAAAAACTAATTTATTTTTTGTATTGCACAATGCTCTGGAAATTACCATACAAATAAATAAATTTTTGAGGACTACAAAATAAATTTACCTTTATTTTATTGTGCGAGGTGTATTTAATTACTTGCGATGCGTGGTATAAATAAAAGAATTTTTCCAATATTTATATGCACTCTAATTTTGCCGATATTTACAAGCCCAATTTTTGCCGATATTTCTATGCAAAATAATTTTATTATGTTTTTTAAACTATCCGACAAACAACTTTTCTGCAAAAAAGAATAAATAGTACACATAAAACTTATTTTCAAAAATATACGTCTTGACTTAATCCGAACCTGTTCACATTTCGGAAAATTAGGGGTTTCATTTTTTTATCTTCATATGTAATTTAAAAAAAAAAAAAATAAATAAATAAATAATAAAAAAAACCCTACTTGATTGATAGCATACAAAATTTAATTTTTCGTTTGAAATTATATAGATGAAAGGAAAACTCAGTTTATTTATCTATTTTTTAAATAAACAAAATGCCGGATGTTTGGTAGTAATAGCTTGTGAAAAAAAGAAATAGTTTCTAAATCTTGTTGATTATGTTGAAATAATAACAGTAGTTTTGACTTCTTACAGAAACTTAAAAATACACATTTATATATATTTTTCAATAAATAAAGTTCATTCACTATATAAAAAGAAAATTTAGGGAAGCAAATGCAATGTTATTGCAAATTATTAATATTTTTTTCAATCCCACCACTTACCTTATTTATCATAACAGGGCGAAATGCATGTTTCGTTTCTTTACATTTTATAATCATAAGAAATAGACGGTATTTTTTTAAAGTGATATCGTAATAAAGTATCATAGTATATCGTAATACAATGAAGTTGAAAATCACAATAGAATACAGTAGAATATCGTAAAAGAATATAGTGGAATTACTCGGCTTATATTACTTAAGGCTGTTATGCCAAAAAGTATTATTAATTTTAGGCTATATTTTAAAAAGTAACCATAATTCTATCGTAATAATATTAATATAAATTACATTGCTATTTTTTTCATTATCATCTTTGTTTATTTTTTGATTAACACGTATCCCAAAAAAATATAATATTTGAACAATTAATAATTTCAAAATTTCAAGGTGTAATTAAAATCTTTTTTTGGGATAGATCCCTATTTATGCTTTGAATGCGATTGATAAGCTCTAATTAATTAGTTATTTTATGGCTACTTTTGTCATAAACAAAACTGGCGAATTTCAAAAAATCGAAAATTTCAAAAAATTTCAAAATTTCAACGTGTAATTAAAATCCTTTTTTTGGATATATCCCTATTTATGCTTTTAATGCGATTTATAAGCTCTAATTAAATATTAAAACTAATTAATTATTTCATGGCTACTTTTGTCATAAACAAAACTGGCGAATGAACTTTTAAATTATGTAGGATTTTCGCAATGCTTCAATTTATTCCCTCCAACTGTTGGGGGTTCTTACAACACAGAAATACCATAAAAACAAATTAGGATAAAAAGTTCGTTGCATACATATTTTTTCAGAATAAGTATAAATATTTTACCTCAACGCTCTTGAACTTATGATTTCAACTTTAAAGTAATATAAATATAAAATTGAAATTTTTACTAAACTTTTTGATTAAGATATAAAATAATAACAATAAGAATAGAATACTGTTGGTTGGAAACTAAATCATTTAAATTTCATACACAGATCTGCATTTGAATAATTAATGCAGTTTGCAAAATTGATGCCACAAATTATAGATCGCATTTTTAAAAACCTGTTAGACGTTTAGATTATCATTTAATCAAATCAGTGGTAATAATAACTAATACTTAACATTAATAGAATCAAATTTTTTTTATTCGGTACTAAATGTTCTTGTTATAGTACCTGAAAATATTTTATTTCCTTTGGTAGAAATTAATGGTCTTTATAACCATCGTATTTATCGAAAATTTTAGAAGAAAATAACATCAAAACGGCCACAAAGCGACATTTTTATGAAACCTGTCATTAGATCCTTGTCAAGGTAACATGAAAAAATAATAGAAGGAAAAGAAAAATTCTTTTTTCCCGAACATCCTGCGTCAGAGGGTCGTACATATTCACGTTCGTAAAAAAATAAATATGTTTTTGATTCTGTAATCATTTTAGAAACCGAGGAAACAAATTACACTTTTTCAACTTGTCAAGTACCGCGGTTGTGAAAGAAAGGAAACGGAGGCTTGTCTTAAAAATAAAATTGTCACGTCCCTTGAATAACCTTATGATTTTTGCTATCATTTTTTGTTGCACAGATATCGTATATTATAGCGTTTTTTTGTAGCGGGTACATTTTTTAAGACTTATCTTAAAATATTTATTACCTTTTCATAACCGTTTAACGGTTTGCTTCTTATCTTTACTTTTCTATTTTAATTTAAAACAATATTTCTGACTTTTATTTATGATAATAGATATTCATTTTACCATTTTCTTACTTTAAAACAACCGTGTATCAACTATTCCATCTTTTATATTAAGGCTGCTCTTTGAATGCTCTTCTGTCGTTTAAAGTAACCGCTTTTAGTAATTTGTTATTTTTTTAGCAAATATTAACAATTAGTTAGATTTTTTCGCAAATAGCAAATGTTATCAAAAAATTAGCTTTTATTTATAGCTATTACTCATTGGGGAAATGGGTGTTGTTTTAGGTTTTTTTTTTATGTCCGCTCTCTCTACGACTAGATCAACTAGATCAATTTCAACAGCATAATCACAAATAAAGAGTTGTAATAGTTATAAAAAATCAGGCTAACATAAGCATTAATATATAAGCGGCGCAACAAGATCAAATAAAAAGAGTGCAGACGAAATTTTGAACTTCTAGGAATTGATTGTCCGCCAAAGTACATTTTTAGTGTTTATGTATAATATTAATTTAAATTATTTTAATGTTCTTTAAATTATTAGCTTATTAAGAATTACTGTCTTGGCTGGCGATTTTAGTGTAAATAGGAATATAATAGGTATACTAAGAAAGGGAAAGAAGTCTGTGACTTAAGAGACGTATTATATAGGCTGGAATTAAAAACCAATCTAGCCCATTGGACGGCATGAGGATGGGCACGAAGTCATGAAACTTAGCTTAACTTTACGTTAATTAACATTCTAATTTAAGTGGAGAAACTTAGCTTAACGTTACGTTAATTAACATTCTAATTTAAGCGGAAAAACTTAGCTTAACTTTACGTTAATTAACATTCTAATTTAAATGCA
The DNA here is from genome assembly GCF_043381705.1 of Parasteatoda tepidariorum. Lineage (NCBI taxonomy): Eukaryota > Metazoa > Arthropoda > Arachnida > Araneae > Theridiidae > Parasteatoda > Parasteatoda tepidariorum. Next base: position 81,083,355 of record NC_092211.1, read on the forward strand.
GAAACTTAGCTTAACTTTACGCTAATTAACATTCTAATTTAAGTGGAGAAACTTAGCTTAACTTTAATAGGCAATTTCATTAGCTGGCTCTGACGTCATAGGTCACATGTGTGGGTATGGGAGGTGTTCTTCTTCTTGAAATGCAAGTACCCAATTGGGTATACTATAGCCTACGTCACAGGTTGTATTATTCCTACTAAATTTAACCCATGAACGGCATTTTCTGCGAGCCTAACTTCAAGCCACAAATAAACAAACGAAGTGTTTGATCGTTTAAATAGCTGCTCGCCAGATTTTATTGCATTATAAAGAAAAGTAATTGATATTCGATTTTTGATTAATAATTGATTTATGTGGATAGTGGCATTTATGTGGATAGTGGCATAGAATTTAGCATTGCGTCATGGTAAATGTTATTCCTACTAAGTGGAAGTAGTTGCGTTTTTTTTATATTATACCCAATTCTCGAAAAAAATAATAAAATTCTAGCATCGAGACTTATAATAAAATAATCATTTTTAAGATCTTAAAGCAACTCCGCAATCGACAAATATTTACAAAGATTTTGTTGAATTCATCTAGAAGCTTAAATAACATTCATTCAACCTCTTGGATTTAAATTCGTATTTTGCGAAATTAATATTTTAAAAAGCGTAAACTAACGAAACTATTGCGTTTAAGATATTGAAAGCTCATAACAGCAATCTATGTTGCCATCAGAAAGCACTTTGAAAAACCATTTCATCCAAGTTAAAACATATAGATCACTATCTCTACTCAATGAATACTTATCCGGCAAGATTGAAATTCGAATGCGGGAAAATAACTTTTTCTTTCTTTTTTTCGTATGGCAACAACGGAAAGGCATTATTTGTAATCATATTAAATTTAAATAACAGCACAAAACCGTGTGACCTTTTAGAAAGAAAGTAAAAAAACGTATTATCTCGCGAATTGGATTCATTTAAATATCTGTGAGATTTTTATGAGGTCACATTCGCGCATGCGAGTGCAACATTCTTGTGTTAATAGGATTTTTTTTTTCTTCTTATCTTAACCATTTTAATTTAGAAAAGGAAAAAAACAAAATTAATCTTAAGTTTACTTTAATTTTTACTTCATTTTTACTAGTCAACAAAATCAATCCAATATTATTGTTTTTTTTTTATAGCTTCAGTTTATTGAGCACTCTGTGAAGCAACAAATAATTCACAGAAACATAACGCATTAAATATATGCTAAGAGAATAAAGAGTTTAAAAATGTGTTTTTTTTAAACAAAGAATTTACTGCGCAATTTTCATAAAACAAAGATATGTCTGCGCATTTGCATATTACGCAGAGAAAAATTTATGGTCGAAACTACCAGAATGTGGTAAAATTTACCGCGTTGTTACTTCTATGCAAACACCAAAAAGCTCAGCAATTTTTACTGAAATGCCTTGGTAATGATTTTGGTAAAATTAACAATAAAATATAGTTTAATAGATAAAATTAGGTAAATGTGGTTAAATTTGGTAATTTTATCATGATACTTTAGAGCTTGGCATAAAAAACATTTATTTGATTAAATTTGCTCCTTAGTTTCGTGTGTTTTTATTAAATGTGTGGTAATGGAAGCATCTTGGAAATGATTTTGGTAAAATTAACAATAAAATATAGTTTTATAATTTGAGATAAAATTTAGAAAATGTGGTAAAATTTAGCAATTTTATCAGGATGCTTTAGAACAGCAAGGTGTAAAAATCATTCATTCGGTGAAATGTACTTTTTAATTTGTATTTTTTACCAAATGTGTGATATTAAGCACTATAATTTAGAAAACCAGAATTTATGGTAGAGTGTTACAATGTGGACGGAAAAATTACCAAATGAATGGTTTAAATACCGTTATTTTTGTTTAACCAGAATTACGTGTTTTTTTTTTTCGTTCAGAAATTTCATTATCATACATTAAGGTACAGAACTAGAATTTCTTTTTCTCAGTGTAGAATTATTTTTTTCTGAAATGTATCATAAACAATTCAAGTTTGCCACAAGTGGTTTTAAGGGAAATAACTTAATAAATATAATATTTTCCTCTATTAATAAGACTTATTACTTATAACTTATACTTTAAAAAGTAAAAGCAAAACAAAATTATATAAGAAAAGCTCGATTGACGAATAAGTGAACGCTGAAGGATAAGGGCGCAAGTCTGAGGGAAATAAAATTTACAAAAATGAGCGAAATTTGTCCTAAAATAAGCATATTATTTAGAAAATAAAATTATAAATACAATAAGAAATATATTTTAAACTATTCTTGGATCAATTTAATAAGCTTCTTGCACAAAAACGTAGTTTTTAATAAAAAAAATATCACCGGTATAAGTTTAAGTGTCTTTTAAGATAATATTTAATTAGATGCATAACAGTAAATATTTATTCAGCAATTTGTTATTACTATAAAATAAGTATCATTTTATTTCTTCAATGCAATTAGGTTAGGTATTTCTAAAAATACTGCATTAACGGTGCCGAAGAAAAATTAATGATGAAACAAAAAAAAAGAAATTCTTAACGGTGCAATTTATTCCTATTATTATTTATTATTATTACAGTTTGAAAAAGATCAGTATCTCTTAGAGTTCATTTAAAAATATATATACTGTATTGAAAAATGTACCATCATTTAGTTTTCTTTTTGCAGTGATAAATATAGAGACACAATAATCTGAAAACTATAGAGTATTGAGTTGATTATGATATACTTTTTTGCATTATACTCTATTCGATTAAAACTTACTTTTTAGATTTGGCACCATGATACATTTTTTATATTATTCTGTTCTCAACGAAATCTTATTTTTTCAATTTAGTTCTTTAATACCTAATTAATATATTGTGTTCATGATTAAAAATTTTTATTAAAAGATACATTGATAAAAAATTATCATTTATAAAATAAAACTAGTTATTCATATAATAAACTTCTTTCCTTTTTGCATTTATATTGATAAATCATGTCTCATAATTTACAGCAAAATTGTCTATTTTTTTATCGTATATTAAATTTCTTTGATAAATAAAAGTGTTCTCTATGAATAGTTTGTTATAAATTAGTATATTAGAAGGTATACATGATAACTGTGATGCTATTCATCACATTACATTCTCTCACTCTACCTCTTTTGTTTTACCAATTACTCACTTCAGCATTTTTACTTTGTTAACTTCCATTTTAATCCCTTAAGTTTATCTATGTAAGCTATAAGCTAATTCCTTCATCTTCATATCTTTCTGTTTTATGCTTTGAACGCTTCCAGAATTTTCGAATTGTCAACAAACGGAAATGTCATTTCAGAGGGTTAAGAGGATACTTGTGAAATTTTTATAAGTTTGAAATTGGATTGGATTTTTATGCCTATGTGATAAAAAAATAAAGAAGATTGAAATGGAAAGTATCAATGTCGTTTCGTAGTTAATTTTCTACCTTCTCACTATCACCTTAAACTAAACGTTGTTATTTACGAGAGAATATATGTAAAATACAAAGAAATTAATGAATTTGCAAAGGATATTTTAATAACACAATTTTTTTAAAAAAAAGAATATTTAATTAATTTACGTTTACTTTGCTATTTTGGAATATTTAAATTGTTTTTACCAATAACTTCCAATTAAGGTTTGACGTGAAACACTGTTCATCATACCTAGTCAACAATAAAATTGTTATTTCGTTCGTCTCTTATAAATATTTCTCAACCGTGATCAACTAATTGCGGATGTAAAACTAAACACAATCATTTATTAAGATATGTAAGACTCGAGAAATATATAATTATTAAAATTTATTATTTCATCATTGCGATTTATAAGACATGCTGGCCTATCTTGCTGGTTCAACGTGACTTAAGCTCGCCAAACAGGTGTTCCAGTCAACTGCTTTTACACTTCTCGTGTGATGTAAAATAGTTGGAATTTTCCAGTGGAGAGAGAAGAAGAAATAAATAGCTTGCATTTAAGATTTCACTGCTGCCATCTAGCGACAATATTTTGAACGCTTAAGAGAGACTTTTCCTTTAGGAATTAGTTAAAAAATAATTTTTGTTTGTTTGTTAAGTAATGATTATATTCAAATAAATGTAATTCGTGAAGTGCGAGGAGCCTTTTTTTATTTATTAGATCAGACTTAGGAAGTTATAAATTTATTTTACGCTTTTTTATTTAGCTGCACTCTTAAAGTTCTATTAAAATGAAGTTCCTATCAACTTATCTATTAATTTTACTATTTAACTATTATTTCTTTTCTTTAAAGTAGCTACTTAAAAGAAGAGAAATATTTTACAAAAAAAAAAAGAGAATTTCATTATTTATTTATTTCTATTTTTACCAAATTTCTTTTTCCCTCCAAAACTGCTTTATAAAAAAGCGCAAAAAAAGAAAAAAAAAGTAATTGTCCTCTACAATTGTTTTTCTAGACATTTACAAACAAAGTAAAAAGAGGAACGAAAACTTAATTACTGTAGTTTGATAATTGTAGTTTAAATTTCACTTATTTTACACTAAAGCATTTTCTTAAAAGTTATTTATTTGGACCGATGTTGTAACAAAAAAGAAAAAAAANAAAAAAAAAAAAAAAAAAAAAAAAAAAAAAAAAAAAAAAAAAAATAGGGAGAAATTTAAGATGTGAAAAAGTGAAAAAGAACGTCATGATCTAAATAATAAACATAATTTTAAAACTATACTCTGCTGTAATTTTTTAAATTTATCAGTTAAAAATATCATAAAAATAATAATAAATTTAAACATTCATTAAAATTATAAAACATTTTTTTTTCAAGAGCAGATTTTTTTCGTCTTTGGCAGTAAGCTATTTTATCTTTCATAATACATAAAGACAATTTTAAAATTTTTACAGACCAAGTTAGGAATTTTAACATTTTAAACTTTCTTACGAAACCGCATTTTACAAAACGGGAATTAGAGAAAAAATAAGATAGCATCATGCTTGTTCAGAAATTTCTTCAATTAATTCCCCTATCTTATTATAATCAAGTATCCCATGGTTATACTATTTGCATTTGAAAAAGAAATTGACATATATAGGGTTTTCCGTAACCCCCACCCTTAATATATATTTTTAGAATCTTTGTCAAAAATAAAGTTGTAAAAGTATGCAGATTTGAGGTCGGAAATTAATATTTAAAATAGGAAAATGAATTCGCATCAAAATATAATGAATCATTAATAAAAGATTAACTAGTTTGCTTGCAATCTACAATTTGGAGGTGTTTTTAAAAGTAGTTTTTTACCTCATCTCTTCCCTGAACAATCAAATTGGTTTTGATATTTAAAGTCTCGATTTCCTCGTTATAGAATCGTCGAGTTTTGATACTATTTTTCCAGCACAAATTTTAATTCCTGACCCCTAGTGTAGATATTTTTTATTTATTTAATATTTGAGAAGATGTCTAAAAATTTATATTAAAGACACCCAACCATTTAACAGCAACCGCTTAATTCCAGATGTCAAATATCTTTTATCTAATTTAATTTTTTTTAAGGGAAAAAAATGGGCAATAAGTGCATTTTTGGAAACTTTAATTTACAAAACTTTTTTTTTATGCTTTAATTTTTGGTCATCATAATTATTTTTTAGCCATTGCGATTGGATAGGTTTCAACTTAACAATAACAATTTTTTATAATATAGCGCTTTATCTAGTGATTGACTTTAAAACCATTTAAATATTTTTTAAAACTTATTTATACAGTAAATGCCTTATTTTGTTCAAACATCTTATTTTTATAAAATAAAAACAATAATAAATTCAAATACAGATGATCAAGATGCTTTACAGAAGAGATTTAACAAAGCTTCAGCCTTTTAACCCTTTATTATTAAGCCTATTTTTAATACCTTTTTCTTTATTCTGTACTAATTTAGGTCAAAACAAGTAAAAAATATAATATTTAACATTTTAATAATTTTTAGTTAAGAAAACACAGCATGAAATATCGGGATATTTTTCTGCGTCAAATGTGAAATCATCCAAACACAGCGCACTCCCATACGATACTAAAGTTATTTAAATCTAAGAGATTTCATTTACGAAATCAATTATTGATAAACTTTTGAATATGAATGAAAAAAAAATTTTATCGAACTATTTTTGTTAGATTTTTTATTTTAATACAAATTTAATNTTATTTAAAAGTTCAATAGTAATTGCTGATTTCAGTTCTATTGAAATAAAAACAATTTAAACTAGAAGTTCTTTACACATTCTTTATTGATTTTTATTTAAATTTTTCTATATCAGGTACATTTATGTAAACTTGTCCATTTAATAGCCAAAGTGCACTATTCATTTTTTTCAGATAAATTGCATTTATCAGATAAAGTCCATTCATTTTCAACGTTATAAGGTATATTTAATAATGAATATTAATAGTTAAGTCTATTGCGCATACATTGTATTGTCTACAAAAGTTTCTGAAAAGAAATTTAGGCCTTGTGTGAATATCGGGGGCCTGTACTTTAAATTAATTATAATTGAAAACGACTTACTTTCATCTGCGTTTTCTAAGCGGATCTCAACATATTCATCTCTATCAGATCTGCTATGCTCATGATAGAATCCAAGTGCATGCATGAATTCATGCATTATTGTACCAACATAATCACACCCATCTGTGAGTGATAAGGGCTGTGGCTGTTTATCAAGCTCCTGTTTTCCCACGTATGAGGTACATCTAAAGTAAAAAAGAAAAAAAAATTCGGAATCTGAGCTATTTAAAGGACTAAGAAGCTTCACTCAATAATTACCGTGATTGCCTCGCATTCCTCATTGCTTATTTTTTAAACGCCAACGCAAAAAAATCAGTTTATGAAACAGCTTAAAAATCAGTTTATATCAGTCAAAGAAATGTTTATAAACTAAGTAATTATAAGTTTTTGAACGATTTTTTGTTAATACGTTAATCGTAAGGAACTGAACGTTTACGTAAATTTGAATAATAGTCATCTGCATTTAGAAAAATAAATAAATGGGTGATTCCTAGGAAACATGACAATTCGGACCAAAACACTTCTTCAAGTTTAAAGTCTTCAAAACAATCAAATTTTTTTTTGTTTATTTATTTAGTAAAACATTTATTAATATCTTACAGAGAGCAGTGTAGTTTATTTACATTCACTCAAGAAAAAAAATAAAATAGAAATTCACCAAATCTTGAATGCCAGGAAAAATGACATATTACCTTAGAAGTTTAAAAAACAGTCATTTTAAGTTAATAGTAAGTAACTCAACTTAAGCCTTTATGTTAGATGGACCATAAATTGCTTAAATTAATTCTTTTTATCCCACTGTAGATACAGATATGTACAGAATAAAATTGTGTATAATAATCAATCATTAAATAAATAAATAACTTTGATTACATCCAAGCATATTACAATCATACATAAACTTGGTATTAGGTTAATATTTGCTTTCCCTCTTTACAGTATTAGCAGTTAAAAAGAATTTCTGGTAAAACTTCAATGTCCTGGCATTCATAAGCCAGGAAAATGACAGCCAGGATAATGACAAATTCGCCATTTTATAATATATAACTTTACTTTAATTTAATATTTTGGCCGAGGACGTTTATATTCTGCAGATAACAACAGTATTTCTTAAAATAACTCAGATAAATCTATGTAGTTTTTGTTATTAATGATTTCAAGAAGCCAGGAAAATGACATCATAAAAACCTACTCACCTTGAAAAAATTTTTGAAATAGATTTTGAGCCAGAAAAGTGGTTCTTTATTCATGCAACAAGACATGTTCAGATAGGAGGGTATCTAATCAATCTATTAACATAAGATATTGATTCCTGGCGCTATCTATTTTGGTTATAAATCATTAAATAAAAGAAGCCAGGAAAATGACAGATTTTCATGGGCCAAACAAATTATTGACAGAAAAAATTATTTTAAACGAAGTTTTAGTAAACAATACCCTCTGCGTATATTCTAGAAAGGCTTACATAGGATAAGATAATAAAAAAATTAGATTTTGAAAAATGTATGGGAAGTTTTGAAGCTAGTTATTATTGGAAATATTGTTTGGGACATGCCAGGAAAATGACATTTTGATATTCAATTAAATTTTTTAAGTATACATAACAGTCAATGCTAGTGCAAAGTCATTTTAAAATGATAACAGCATTGCTATTTATTAATTTTTTTTTAAAAAAAAGTTCTTTTAGTTTTATAGTATTAGATCTTGGAGCAAGGGACAGTGAATTGTCATGTTTCATGAGAATCACCCATATAACGTCGTTGCCGAGTGGAAGGATTAAAACAGGTCTTAGGCCGGGAAGGAGGGTACAAAATTTATTTATTAATTATTAGACAGAGCAGTCATGTAAGCTTTTTATGTTACATATATATAGTTTTGTATCGATATAGCTTTGCGTAGAAGCCTTTCCTTATTTTAACCGCTGAGATTACAGTAAGTAAAAGTAAGTAAATCAACTTAACAATTGTAAACTCAAATACATATGTAATTTTCCATAAATTTAGCTTTACGTGAAAGCATTTCCTAGTTTTAATAAATGATCTTAATATTTATTTCCATTATTTTTTAACCATTGAGATTACAGTAAGTAAAAGTAAATAAATCAACTTAACAATTGAAAACTTAAAAACATACGTAATCTTCCATCAATTTAGCTCTACGTGAAAGCATTTCCTTATTTTTATAAAGTGGTCTTTACGTTTATTTCAAATATTTTTTAACCATTGAGATTACAGTAAGCTAAAGTAAATAAATTAACTTAGCAATTACCTACTTTATAACATCGTATAGGAGTAATTAACTTCAAAAACTAGTATTATTGCCAAGTAAATCCTTTGAAAACTTTTTTTTCCTTCATAAATACCTCATTACATTCAAACATTCCATTAGAACAAAAGTTTTACTCAAATAAGTAGCTTTACAGAAGTGACCTAACAAAGCTTCTCTTTTCAATCTGATCTCACTTCATTCATTCAATCTTACTCATCTCCAGCAATTTACAACTCTCGCACTAGACTTGAAAGAATTTTTATAGCCAATGAAACTAAGAAACCGTAGCCTTAACGGTCATCTCAACTTCATAAATTTCTTATGAGCGTGAGGTTATAAGGTTTAAAGACTGAATCAACTGAAAAAGCTCGATTGTTGTTGTTTCTAATCTAGACCACCCGTAGCGTTATCCTCTGCAACCATTCTTCTTTTTTTCAAGAATCGATTCTTTTTTATACACTCTGCCGCTATTTATTGTTATTTTTTTAACAAATAATAAAATATGAGCGTTTAAATTGCTTAGCAATAAGCACAAACACAAACGTGGCTGGATTATATTAATTTTTTCACCGCTTTTTTGTTATTTCGTGGAATAGTTTCTTAGAAAATATGCGGGACGTCTCTAATAAATTGGAATTTCCACAAATAGTGTTGGGTTTATTTTTCTTTTCTTATTTCCACCATCGTGTTCATAAAAAGAGTATTATTGACTAGACTTCGTTTTAAAAAAATGGAAATTGATAGTTTGATGTAGAATGCCGAATAAGAAAATTCAAAGGAAATCAAATTATTATTATAAATAATAATTATTATTATAATTTTTTACTGACATGTTTAAACGCGAGTCATATCTCTGAAGTTGGAAAACAACCTTTTTTATCATTTTGACGCAGAAATTTTCTTAAACATATATCTCATACTTTTTGATTATTATTTTGTATTGATTTTTGTCAAAATATTACACAATATAAAATAAAACATATCGTTCGAAAGTGCATAGAAAACACTTAATTTCTAGATCAATTTACGGTATATTTAATGTGACAAAAGATCCTTCACGAAAGGCCCACATGCTCTGTAAAAAAATTCTGGATCAAAATATGGTATAAAGTACTTCAGGCACTTTGGGTGCATTATCCGTAAAATGCATTATACTGTGGAATCTATTTTTACCGTAAAATATTGTATCATAATTTTAACTGTAATATTTATTTAGTGATTTTATGGTAATTATTACTGTAAAAATTTCGGTATATCAGATTTTTTGTTTCGTAACATGTTCCGGTAAAAATAATGAATTTTAAGTAGAAAAAAAGTGACGGCAATTTTACCGAATTCATTAGTGCATTTTAAACCACACTTTAACCCTTCGACGTTTAAAACTAAGGGAATAGTTGCATTTTTAATATTATTATAATGTAATTCTACGCTAGATTTTAAGATAAAGTTTAGAAAGGTCGTCAGATCTTATTAACCGTTTTTCAATTATTATTGTTGTGCAAATAACGTTAATATACTCTAATAAGTTGCAGTTAAAGAGATCTGGTAAATGATTTATAACTTAATGATCAGCTTCATGCACCCTTAGCTTCATCCGCCCATTTGGTAAGCGAAAATGTTAAATTACGGGTGTGACCTCATCAAATTTGTTTGAACAATATATTGTTATAACTATATATTGTTATAACAATATAATTGTTATTTTAAAAATTATTACTTAGAAAAATTATTTCTGCTTTCTGATAGATCTAAATATTTATAATACTAATAGATAATAATATTCGGACGTGGGAAGTAGAGGCACAAGCGTAAGCAAACAGAATTTCTTGTACTACATACATGCTAAGTAAATAATTTTAACTTTAGGGGAAAAATTGTGTTTTGCCAAGAAACGACAATTATTGCGAAGCAATTATGGGGGTTGGTGAGCGGCAGCGAGAAGGGGGCTCAACCCCCTAGTAATATTATATGAGGAAAAAAAACAATGACAATTACTTTATTTAGTAGTTTTGCTGCGTTCATACAGGAATCAAGCAAACAGTATATTGATTTGAAAACAAAATCAAAGAAAAATCCTTACAACAGCAGGTCTCAAATGGTGTTCCTCGGAATCCTGGACTTCCATTGAAGAATCAAAAGGGTTCCATGAGTTGGTACTTATTTTTTTTATAAGTTATGAGTTTTAAAACCCCTGATTATATTTAGATCAAACCTACATTTCAAAATTTATTTAAACTTTCAGGTTGCATTTATGAAATTACATCACGTAAAATGCCAATGAAATAAAAATGGCATTTTTGAACAGAAAATGTTACTAATTGAACAAATAATGAAAGCAACAAGCATAGAAAACATATTGCGTCAGTATTTCCGACCGTACTTTTCAAATCTAAATAATAAAAAAACTCTATTCTTCAGTAAAGAAATATGTTTTCCTAAAAACTATTTTCAACGTTTATAGAGCAGTTCTTTTAAGTTTTCATCTCGAAGTAAACCATAATTCGGCTTATTTCTTTCATTTTCAGCTTATTTATGAACATTAAAAAACAAATTCATAGCTACACTATATATATCACAATGACTGCAAATTTAACTGTACGGCATAAACCAAATTTAAGAATATTAATGATAAAATAACAAAAAATCTACATCCCTTTAACTAAATATTTTAAAGATTGTCTCTTTTTAAGTTATAACGTTCACAATTACCTTAAAAAATAAACTTCATTTATAAAATCAGAGTTCTGCCAAAAATCATTTGATTATTTAGAATTCTGAAACCGAAAAAAAAAACGGAAATGCTGTTTTCGAAAATATCAAATTTGACTGTATTTCTGTACAATAAAAATCTGCATACCTCTAATTAAATATTTTAAAAATTGCCCTTTTTTAGGTTAGGTTTTTTAGGTTCACAATTACCTTAATAAATAAGCTTTTTTTATAAAGCCTGGATTCTGCAGAAATTTGTTTGATTATTTATTGTTCTGCAGCCGAAAAAAAATCAGGAACAGCTGCTTTAGAAAATATCAAATTTGACTGTACTATATCTAAAATTTCTGTACTATTTCTGAGCATTTTTTTCCCAGGTATGTTGGAAGCTGTTTCTCTCTGGAATCCTCATATTCTTTCTCTAATGATATTATTTTAACTGGTACGTTTGCCTTGGGAATTTTTGAATGTTATAGTCAAAAGACTGCAACTTAGAATGAGTAGAAAAAAGAAAGACAGAAGTGAAAAGTCAACATTATGCAATCATGTTTTTTACGACTTGAACTTGGTATTCCTTTGCCTCTTAAACCTCCTCGTATATTACAAACTCGTTGAAATACTGTTTTGAACTCTGCGTTAAAATTCATATGCAGCGGGAGACATTCTTTTGTAGGGGATGTTTAAGAGCAGAAGAAATCTTAAAAATTCACCATGCATTCCACGAATTTTCTTTATGAAACAAAAACCCTTTCACTTTGTTCATGGCGAAAAAAGAAAAATTCCCCCGTCATATTTGTCCTTAGAAACACTTAATTACGCACGATACAAAATAGCATTTCCAGCGCCGCTTTGGTAAAGAACCACAGGTTTGGCGACTAAAATCCCATTTGTATTCTGTCGCTGTTCTCACTAATATGTATGCTAATTTACCTGAAAAACCCTGTCGAGCTAAGAAACTTGCCTCTCTGCTGTGTAATTTAACAAAAAATATAATAGTTTTAGAAGTGTCAAACAGTTGCNGTTGTGAAAATAATCTTATTTAGTTGTACAAAGTACTTCAGAAAAGCGCTTTCGACAAAATACTAAAATAGAGATCTACTACTCGCTTCTGCCTAGCTTAATAGTATGAGATTATCGCAGCTGAATTGAACAACCTGATAATGCTCACTCTGGTTATTGTTTCCGTTTTTAAAAGCGCTATATGTTGAGCCACCTCATCTAGATTTACCATGTGACATTTTTAGCAGCAATCATTGGTCGATTTTCTAACGTTGCCATTCGGGGAGTTGTAATGAGGCTTTTTTTTGGTGCCGTGTAAGAGAAATATATATATAGATTATAATGCAATACAAATTATATTATCTCGAAATTTATTATGCAGTAGCGAAAGGTAGATTATGGGTAGACAAGCCTCAAATTTAACCGATTTAAACTGGCTTTAAACCCAATTTGAAATTTTGAAAAAATCTCTGAGATTTGTAATTTTTAGTTATCAATATTTAATTATTATATTTTTATAATTCATTTGAAACGATATATTACTATTGAAGATAAAAAAAATCTGTGGTTTGAAGCTCCTAAGTCATCCCCTAGTAATCAATAACGTAAAAACTTCGATCATTCCTGCGTTAAAATAATACATCATTAAATAAACAATAAGCGATGTGAAAAGAGTATACTTTTGGTTAAAAAAATTCTTTTTATTCTCAATAAATTAAAAATCAACGTGATTTGAAGAATTAAAGTTAAATAGAGGGGGGGGGGGAAGCTGATTTTAGTTATGGAGACGAAAAACCGATTCCTTCACAAAAATCAAATTCGTAGAAACACAAAATTATATTTATACAGCAGGTCTGCTTATGCGCATCAATCGAATCAAATGCATAAGCGAAAAACATTATGGCACAAAATATTTTTTCTACTTAAAAAAAAAAAAAAAAAAAAGACATCGAGGTAGCAGAAAAATAATGATTTTCATTATTTTCTTCAGTTGGTCAACTAGCTATATGAAATTAAAAAAAATTATCAGGAACAAACTGGACAGAAAAAGTATATCAATTTACCTATTAATAAGCCGACTTGTGATTTTTAATGCAGCTATGACAGAGAAAAATGGAAAGAAATTTGCTTGTACGCAAAATATTTTTTCAGTCGGGTTTCCTGCTGATTAAAAAAAAGTTTAACAAAAATCAGAAACGGTAGCCGACTGAAAAAAAAAACAATAAATTTATCAATCAATAAGCCGACTAGAATAATCCTCTATAACTTTAGGGGAAGGGGCAGACTGATCCCTCTGCCACCACCCCAGTCGCTACACTCCTAACTCTTGAAGATTTTTTACTTTCATACTCCTTGCATTACAGTTATTTTTAAACACCTACATTTTTTTATTTCTTGATCGAAACCCTGTAGCACAACCCCCACAAAAGTCAAAAATCAATCATAATTATCTCAAAATATTTGCCGAATATAAACTATTAAATAAGAATTTGACCTCCTTATTATCTTAAAAAATGTGTAAAAAGAAAGATATGAACTATTTTTTTAAATGAGTTGTTCTCATCAGAAGTCCACCTGATACTAAAAGTAAATAAATACTTAAGCAAATAAAAGTAATAAAAAACAGAACTGTTTAAATTTAAAAAAATCCTAATATTACGTATTAACTTTTTTTGTTTTATTTCTTAACAATATTAGCTAGTACACAACTACATTATTATTTTGTGTGCATTATCCGTATAATATATTTTCAGCATTATAGAAAGCAAAAAAAAATCTATACATAATTCAGTTTTTTTCCTTCTAATTTTATAAATTAAAAAAAAAATTGAGAAAAATAAGCAAACTATATAAAAGAAAACAGGGAAATGGTAAATTTTCGATATTCACATGTTGATTTCTATAATAGGAATGTTTTATTGTACACTTTAGTTTCACAGCTATTTTTCCGTTCAAAAACTACTTTGAGACATTCCTTTTTTATTCTTTTTTAGAGGTTAATGACGCCATGAAAATAGCCTGAAATTGTCGATACTAAGTTTCCTTACGGTAGCCGTTGGGACAACTGACGAATTTCTTACGGTAATTACAAACATCTAACTTTTTAGCGTGACATAATTAGGTTTGGGTTTTCCCCATAAATATCTCAGAATGTACGCGGTCAAAGTATAAATGAAATCATAATTTAAGCTCTCGATGTAACAGCATAGTTCATTTGACCGACGTTTAGTTTTACTTGAAATATAGTAATAGTTCCTTATAATGACAATTCACAATAGTAGCTGGAATTGTCGGTATAAGGAGTTTTTCTTTGTGAGCAAATAAAAATATAAAATTATAAAAAACTTGATTACAAAAAACTTGTATGCAATAGCTTTGTCTATAATTTTAAATGTTAGATCTCAAGAAGGAAAGCAAAATAGGGAGCATCGCGGAAATGTGATGACCGAAAGACACGTCTAAATGTTGCATATAGACTCTTATAAATGGCTGTTTTTCTTTTGTCAAGAGGAAGATAAATTTTGAATGGTGGTCACTCACATGTTTGCTATATAAAGGGTCAAGATATTAAGAAGGAAATCAGGTGAAATGATGATATTGTTTTTTTATTTTTATGCAATTAACACTACACACACACAAATAAACATGTTCTCCATTTTTCCCTTCCTCACAAAATTATTTTCTGTTTTAAATAACCGAAAAATGTATTTCTTTCTAAAAAAAACAATAAATAAATAACTAAATATATAAATTAAAAAGAAAAAAAGTCGCATTTTAATGATGATTCGAAATTTAGCTAACTTGCGAACTTCTTTTAATATAATGAACTTATATTGAGCTTTTATTGTATTAGAGAACTTAAAAAAACATATCACATAAACTTTTTTTTTAAAAATAAGAAAGAAGATAATTAATTTTTTATTGCATATTTTAACAGCATGCGCATAAGAGAACATTTTATTCGTCTTAGGCAACTCACAAACTGAGGGGACAAGTGATAAGAAAAAGGCATACAGGAAACGAATTCTTATTACGAAACAATTACTTTCACATATATCAAAAAAAAAAAAAAAAANAAAAAAAAAAAAAAAAAAAAAAAAAAAAAAAAAAAAAAAAAAAAAAAACACGAAGGAGGGGAAACCACAAATCGGCGGGAGATAAAAAAACACATAAATGCAGTTTAGTGATTAAACATATGTTACATATAAAGAAATATTTTGCCAAAAGCATGTATCCGTGTTAAATAATTTCTCTGAATTCAAAATTCTCTGATATTAGTCTTTTTTAAGAAAAAGTGTTTTTATAAGAAACATGTTAGGGCATTCTTAATAAACAGAAATGCCTTCTAAAAACCTTTAAAATAATGCATTCACTGTAATACGCCTTTCGCCTAGCTGCAGAATCGCCAACAGATGTAACAGGGTGTGAACTTGATAAGCTGTCAAGGGAGGATTCATCTGCACATTTTTTTGCCCATTTAGTCATTCGCCTAATTCCATAAGAGCCCGTTGAGGCCCAAGAATGTCATGAAGGTAAAGTCTCCAACTTCAAGCGATATATTGGTCCAATTAGTGTTAATAATTGCTGTTATAAACTCTCTATAAATTGAAAAAAAAAAAAACACTTTTTGAGGAATATTTTTAAGCAATTAGGTTATGCATTAAAATTTTTCCTAAATTGCTGAAGTAATATTAAAAACTAGCCAGAACAAAAATCCAACCTTAAACCGTTTGTGGGGTGAACACATGAAGAAAATATTGAGAGTGTTTGTTTTGTAAGCTGCAACAAATTTATTTAGTAAATATAACCAACAAATTTTAACATGAATATAAAATAAAGTTTTCTAATTGCATAGGTGTACAAAAGTGCACTTGTGTGTGAGATAAAAGTGGAGGAAGTAAAAGTGTTCGATTGAGTATTGGGTAAAATAAAAGAGATTTAGTGATGAACAATATCACAAATAATATTTATCTATATTTTAATCGGGCTGACCGGCTTGTGTAGGGGTCAGGGAAGTAGCCTTGCATCAGAAAGGTTCTGGGTTCGAATCCCAGGCGAGGCATGGATGTTCTTTCCTTCTTTGTACTATCTGCCCTTACAGTGGGAGCAATTTGGCCCTCTTAATATGGTGCCCCTGAAAGAGTGGGCAACAAATTTGCTGTTCAGATTGACCAGTATGACGACCGGTCATTCTCCAGGTGGGCATTGGAGAAGAAAAAAAATTATTGGAGAAATGAATACAATGGTATAAGAGATAATTTAAAAAAATGATTCCACCTCCTCGATAAGTTGGCCAAAAAGCAATGCACAACAAGTAATCAACTTTACACAGAATTTACTGTATAGTCTTATCTTGTTATAATGTGGAATGAAAAAATACACCCTCAAGATATTCTGTCTAACTTATCCTGAGTTTGTGTGATGTTATTTTTTAACTGTCAATATGATAATGGAAAATAAACATTTAGATGCAGGGGAAAAAAATAAACGAGTCCTATTTAACCAATCTAAAAGACGATTTATTTCGAGTTTGAAAATTAATTTCCGTATTAAATATTAACAAAATATCAAAACCGCATTGGTGTTAAAAGTGCACGCCGGTTTAAAAAAAATGCTTGAACCTATTACGATTTATAATTATATGAAAACAGTAATGCACTGAGGAACATATGATAATAGCTATTATTACCGAGAAAAGAAAAAAAAAATCAATTTAATGCATTGTCACCCAAGGAAAAAAATAGGAAATATCTAGACGAAAAAAATTTTGCATTCCTATTTTATTTTGATTTTATAAACTCGTTAATCTTAAACCAACGTAAACAATAACATTCACAATGTTTATTTTTATTTGAGAGAGAGCCTGCAATTATATAATCCTGTAGTTTGTGCCATTTCATTCATTGACCTTCTAGCAAAGAAGCTTAAGTAAAAAACAAATGTAAGTAAATAACAATCAACAGAAATCGGAAAGAAATATGGTTTTTCGTTTGTTTTTCTTCATGGAGCATTTAAAGAGATTAAAATAGTTAAATGTTATAGATAATAATAATTTGTTTGAGAATAAAATAATAAAACTTTATATTAACGTACGCTCGTAACAGGTGTATTAAAAAGTGATTCTAAACGATAGACTTAATTTATTTCCCTTTTTCTGTTTTTCTCAAAAAACAGTATCACTCACGACTTATTTTGTTATTAAGGTAATTGCGGAAATATATTTTATTTATGAATATAATGTTCGAAATTAGGTATTTTATTTTATTAGAATTATTTATGTTTGGACTTATTTTTGAATTTATATCATGAATTTAGTGTAAAATAAATGTTTGGGGGAATATTTTAGAATTTTAAAAATAAAAATGTCTTTTATATTAAAATTCCTGCGTGACTTATTTTGAAATCTTAAAATTTATAATAAAATAATTTTTCTAAAATATTTTTTATTTGCTTTATTAAAAATTAAACTTACTGTTTTTATTAATTTATGATTAACGTCAAGTATTCGCATACTTAAAAAGGGAAGAAGGAAAAGAAAAAGAAAAAAAGAAGAAATCTTAGGATCAATTTTAATTCCTTTTGATTTCATATCTATTGACAAAATTTTTTTTTTTTAAATATTTTTTCAAAATTCAATCTTGATTAAGCTTTGAATACGAGAAGATAAGAATTAATTTTGAAAAATAATACAATTTAAATATCACTTAAGTTATATTAGTCAAAATACTCTTATTACTTTAACTTTAATAAGCCGCCTTTGTTAGTCAGTTGGTTCGCTCCAATTCTGTTGGTTTGAACAAGCTATTTTTTTCTACCACTTCTTATTGTAGTCTGTCTCCTTTGAAATCTGATATTTTAAATCGATATTTCTCGAAGCCAAATTGGCTCAAGAAATTGTTTCCCTCCAATTCTATTGGTTTGAACAAGTTATTTTTTTTCTACCACTTCTTCTCGTAGTCTGTCTCCTTTGAAATCTGATACTTTAAATCGATATTTCTTGAAGCCAAATTGGCTCAAGAAATTGGTTCGCTCCAATTCTATTGGTTTTAACAGCTATTTTTTTCTACCACTTCTTATCGTAGTCTGTGTCTTTTGAAATCCGATATTTTAAATCGATATTTCTTGAAGCCAAATTGGCTCAAGAAATTGGTTCCCTCCAATTCTGTTGGTTTGAACAAGTTATTTTTTTCTACCACTTCTTCTCGTAGTCTGTCTCCTTTGAAATCTGATACTTTAAATCGATATTTCTTGAAGCCAAATTGGCTCAAGAAATTGGTTCGCTCCAATTCTATTGGTTTTAACAGCTATTTTTTTCTACCACTTCTTATCGCAGTCTGTGTCTTTTGAAATCTGATATTTTAAATCGATATTTCTTGAAGCCAAATTGGATCAAGAAATCGGTTCGCTCCTATTCTGTTGGTTTGAACAAGGTATTTTTTTCTACCACTTCTTATCGCAGTCTGTATCTTTTGAAATCTGATATTTTAAATCGATATTTCTTGAAGCCAAATTGGCTCAAGAAATCGGTTCGTTCCTGTTCTGTTGGTTTGAACAAGCAATTTTTTCCTACCACTTCTTATCGCAGTCTGTGTCTTTTGAAATCTGATATTTTAAATCGATATTTCTTGAAGCAAATTGTCTCAGGGGTTAGAGCGTTCGCCTCCCAATAAGGTATCCCAGCGGTGGCAGGTTCGAATTCCAGCGGTAGCAGGTTGATACAAATTCTACTCCCAGCTCGCACCGACCACAGTGTTGACGTAAAATATCCTTAGTGGTTGACGGATCATAGGTTTGAATGAACCTTTGCCATCGGACTAACCGTGGGAGTTTTTCGTGGTTTAATCCACATTTAACAGAAATGCGGGGTAGTTCAATCAAAAAAGTCCTGCATGAAAACTAGTTTGCCACAATGTTTGATCCAGGAGTTCCCTTGTTCCATTGGTTTGAGCAAGATATTTTGAAGTTGGGTTCAAAACTACTTGGCTATGGTGATGATCATTGGTAGTCGCAAACTTAGAATTTGGTCAGATGTGTAACACCGGTTACAAAATAAAATCACCATTTCTTAAACTTACTTTAAAACGAAATTAATCCAATTAATTACAAATTAATTGGAGTATGAGACAATTACAATAACTAATAGTCTGCATTGAAGTAATAAAATACTGATTTTTCCATATATTGAATTATTTTTTATGTCTAACAGGACCTTCTATGGGCCGAAACGAATGTTGCTCCCTAAAATTGTTCCTCATAAGGCATACATCCCACTAGTTTATTTCAAAATTGGCGAGTCACACTTCCCTAGTTTCCCTTGTAAGTATAACTACAAATTCTAAATCAGTATTTTTTATTATTCTGAATGCTTAAAATTAAGGGAAATAAATACATTCATTTCTTTTAATTTTAGGTACATAATTAAAGATAACGTTTACTATTGATTTCATGATCTATTATTAAAGAAAATCTCGTTAAGAGAACAAATATTTTAAACTAAATATCAAATATCAGTTTTTGTTTACCTAAAAGTTTCTGTCATCAAAGGAGTAAACTTTATCTATTTAGCTTAAATAACAATAAAATGATTTTAAATAACAATTACTATTATTATAAGAAGTTTGTTGTAAACAACAATTTGAAAGAATTTAAAGTCAGTGAGGGAAAAAAAAAGATTACGAAATATATAACTGTTACCTGAAGTGTTGGATCTCCTTTTTCGATGGCATTTAATTCTTCTTGGAAGAACTGAATCACCCTTGGTGAATTCTGGCCATCCAACGGTCCAAAAACATCTGCCAAGGCTAATCTTTTACGTTGTTTTATTTGGCGCAAAGACCTTGGCGCAGGCGGAGTATAGGGTGACAAACACTGCAAACTGCGGACACTAGACTCAAACATGTGTTCCATAATTTTCAATCCACGTAATGACATAATAAAGGGGGCGATTAAAGTTTAATCCAATTTAATGTTTCCTTAAGCTTGTAAGTAACTCATACGCACGTTTTCACACGAATCATAAATCAGATGAAAATAATCCATAAGCACATTGTTATAATCCATAAGCAATCATTGGTGTTATTAAGTGTTTCAAGTAGTTAAGACCGTTAACACAAATAATTTAGATAATATCCAAAAGAATCTCTGGCGATGTTTATTATCAGCACTTCTATCGGTACTTTCTATCAGTGGTATGTTCACCATCGGTCATGGAAGACATAGGCGACTACATGCCTGGGTCATACTTACTAGGAAGAGTCTCATCACGAAGCACGGACTCGTTATTAAACGACCCTGCCGCAAGGCCGATTGAAGAAGCCTCCCTGACAAGTTTATTTCCTTTCTTTATGATTATTTTTTTATTTAATTTTGCGCGAAGGCAAGTTCAGCACAGAAAGTTGCTAACCCGGTAAAAAAGCACTACAAGCTTCAACAACAAAGTCAAGAAAGAAAAAAAGAATCACCACGGGGAGATCAAAATATTATCATAAAAAAAACTGCATGTGAGAATAATATCTGACTACATTTTCAGGAAGAGATTTGGGAAAGAATGCCATACCCCCTTAAGGCAGCGGACAAACATTTAGAAAGAAGAAAGATCATCTGCATAGTATGCTGTCTGTTTGTTAATTACTACCAAGTTCTATAGTTCCGAAAGCGAAACCTTTCTTTAGAACGCTGAAGTTTTTTTTTTTTTTTAGCATTAAACTACGACAATCTCTTTACCTAAACAAGTTTAATCGTTTTCGAGTCTCACTAGAAAACGATTATTTCAAAACTGGATTGGTAATAAGGAGTTTGAAATAGAAAAATAGCGCGAATTGTGAACATATCTCGATTAATAATCAGACGATAATTTCTTTTTTGTGGTTGCTAACGACATGCCTTGCTCAAATATTTTATCTTTTTCATCTAATGCTATTATTAAACAGCTGTGGCAACACCAAGGTTTGTTTCTTTGAATAGCTGTATTTCTTTTTTTTTTTTTTTTGTTGACTTCTGATTTAATCACTTATAAGAGATTTATATCCTAAAATTGGAACAGTCATATGCGGAAATAATTTAATTGCTCTATGGAAATTATTTGAAAGTTTGATAAAGTTCAGTGAACTGAAATATTAAACAATACTGGTATTCAGTTTAATCAAATAAAAATGATTGTCTAAAATTAATAACTGACTTCAAAATGGATGAATTTCCACCATAGATAGCAGTTTTAATTTATAGTTTTTGAAGAACTACAAAGAGTTTAAAAAGAGTAAAAATAGCAGTTGCTTAAGAAATTTTCTTGATAAATTATCTTTAGGAATCTTGTTGTCGTGATAAACTATCTTTAAGAATTATCAGAGGAATAAATTCTAGTGAAATTTTCACTAATCTCATAAACCAGGAATAAAATTTCTCTTAACTGCGTATAAGAGATCACAAATTAGATATTTTTTAACAATAATAGTTATAACTATGCGTATTAATTAATAACTGTATTCCAAACTAATATCCGTTTTATTAAGTCACGAATTTTTGAAAGGAGTATAAAGTCTTAGTGAACAAAAAATTTCGCCACAAAAATATGTTTCACTGCATTTCAATTTCATCAATATAATATCAATCATAATCAATTTATATTCATCGCCGATACCATACCATGCATATTCAACTATTCTACAATCAAAATTGTAAAATATAGAGTTCCAGTTATCAAAATACCGAAATAGGGTAAACAAACACAACGTAAACAATGATGAACAGCTATCATGTTGCTATTTCGGGAGGGCAACGTCAAACATATATATATATATATTTTCCAATACAGTTCAATTCCTGGGGCTTATTCTTAAATATTGGGATTCTTGCAAATCACTACAAACCAAGCATACTTTTTCTTTGTAATATTGTTCACAATAATTATCTTCCGTCATTTATTGCAATATTTTAAAGTCGATTTTTAATAACACAATTCTGTACACATTTCAAATCCAATGCCAATACCTCAGAAATTCAATACACAACTTAAATCCGAATAAGAAATTTCAACGCCAGATCTTCAACACAAGTAATGTTACATTGATGATTCGTATGAATAAAACCAAACCCTACAATGAAATGAAACCTAATGAAACTAAACAGCTCTGATGACACTTTCCAACTGAAAAAAACTAATCACTCAAACTGATCTCAGTATAAAGGCAAGGGTCCGGCCAGTGAAAACTGTAGGATTATTTTGAATAAGCCGAAATAAAGCCGGAAATTAGATGAACATTTTTGGGCGGAAAACAAACTAAAAAGGAAAACAGTATTGTGAGAGGGCATGCCTGAATTCTATTATTGTGGGCCTTTTAATTGGTAGGACCTAGGAGAGGAAACCGGCGAATGGAATTTCGAATATCCGGGAAATATTAAACCATCTCTTGTTCTGCTGGTTTTGAAAGCAGCCATGTGATGCGGTGAAAAGTTAGTGAATGATATGGGATGATAATGAATCGTATGACAGCTCGATGTTGCCACTTTTAAACTTGAAATGAAATGCCCGTTGAATTTAAATTTCGGATCAAAATGGCTGTGTTATTTTTTTGATTATTTTTTGCTGAAAGTTAGAGGTCACTGCTCACGAATGACAGGACTATGAGGCTCATTTTTGTTAGGTTTGATGATAGATTGATTTATTCATGCCAATTTTAAAACTGGAAACTTGTATCCCATAATTAAATTTATATGAAAGTTGAAACTAGAACCGTGGTGGTACAGGGGATAGAGCTCTTGCCTCCCACTGAAGTGACCCGGGTTCTAATCTCAGCGATTGCTGGTCGAAACGAATTCCGTACCCGGATCATGGGTTAGACTCCCTTGTCCGCCAGGCTAACAGTGGAAGGTTTTCTGTAGTTTTCCTCCCCATATAACGCAAAAAGCGAGTTAGTACCATCAAAGGCAAATTTCCCCCACTACATAATTCTGGCATCAACTTGTCTTCTGGATTGGGTTCAAAATTACAAAGCTACTGTGTTGAACATTGGTAGTCGTAAACTCCAAATTGGATCGCTTGTTCAACAACGGTGATAGAAAAAAATTATAAAATCTTGGATGTAAAATCTCAAACGGTTTACAATTAACAAAAGGTGTTTAAATACTAACTTTATAAGTAAATTAATCTTAAACATTGAATAACAAAATTAAGTAAAAGCTTAAGTTAAACTTAAATGTATTCTGAAATGCTCTACAGAATTTCATATTGAATTTAAAATCAATTGCATCCATAAATGCAGTATAATCAAAAAGACGTAAAAACTTCTCGATAAGACGACATAAAAAATAAATAAGACAGAAGAAGAAGAAATAAGAATAAAGAAGATATAAAAAACGCTTTTTTAAAAAAAAAACGTAAAATGAGCTACAAAATAATTAAGAAGTGAAATGAAGGACAATAGAAAGAAGATATGGACTGAGGAACACGTTTCGTGTTTAACATGATTTTATAATTTAGTATGGCTTTTTTATCTATTAAATTCTCTGCATTTAGAAAAAAAATTTAAAACATGTCTTAACATGTGTATTTTTTTTTATTTTATTTGAGTATCATATTTTTAGCAAAATAAAACTTGATCTTAACTGAAAACCGTACCAGGTATTTTTTAATTATTAATATTAATTTTTGTACGAAGTATCTATGTTTTTTGTCAAAAATATTTTAAGGTTTTGTTTTTAAAATTAATAATACATTCTGCCCAAGCAAATTTTGATGCAAACTGATTTTGATTGTTGAATTTTTTGAAAAAAAAAACAGAATTTGGAAAACTTTTTCTTATATTTATTGAAATAATACTTTCAAAGAAAAATCAAAATATATACTTCGTATTAGTTTTTAAATAAATGTTATAGTTTTATAATAACAAAAAATGAATGTGATCTGATCACAAACATGTGAATAGGTTAAAGAAAAATGGTAATAGACCTTGTGAAACAAAAACTAATAATTATAATACTTTAAAGCTATACTGTAATTATATTACTTTTGCTAGTATTGAAATCAAATGCATCAATCATAATGAGTAATAGGACATGAAATAAGAAAAGTGAATCGCATAAAATTATACAGTTTAAGTGAGGTTTCGCATAATTTATTCAGGAAAATAAGGTGATAAGACAATCACGGATATATTTCATAATATTACTGGTTGAAATAGGGGAGAGGGGGGCACATGTGAACAATTTTTTTTATTTCTTCATTTTTCAAAAAATATCATAAATTTCTCACAGTAAAGAAGTTCATATGTTTAAGTAGTCTTTTCTTTGTCTTATGGAATTTTTTGAGATTTTTTAATAAAATATTTTTTTACTTTATGATATTTTAAAAAAATGACTTCATTTGTTCACATGTGCCCCTATTGGGGGCACATGTGAACATGCCTGGGGCACATATGAACAAGATTAAAAACACAAAGCAATCATCATATTTCAAGGGAAAAAAATCTTTAATATGACAGATATAGATACGTATCATACTGAAGGGGTTGTAGCTTACTATGCGAATTTAAACTGTACAACAGTACTGTCAATAAGAAAATAATTTTTCAGCTGTACAATAATTTTTTCACTGTTGGGTTTTTCGCAACTTCATGTTCCTCAGGAGTTGTAATGGGCCTTTTTCTTTCCTCTCTGATAATCTTTCATGCTTTTTTTTCATTTTTCTATCTTTTCATCTGTAGTTTAGCAATTCTATCTTTCTCAGGTGTATCAGTTAATATGCG